>NC_061508.1:43949791-43997819 GCF_022539505.1 Lolium rigidum
TCGCGAGGCCCAACCTGGAGTAGGATGATCCGATTATGCGGTGAAAACCCCACATCGTCGTAGATCTCATTAGCTTTACCTTGATCAAGCGGGACCACCATATATTCGGACACCTCGTTCGAATCATGGGTGGATCGGCTCTTTGAGCCGATTCACGGGATAACCCGAGAGCCGATCGAGGCTCGTATTTAACGTTTACGTGTGTGCCCTGCAGGAAACTAAGCGAGGCATCATCCACACCTTCCTGACCAGGTATAGGTCAGGTGGCACGCCCTTGTGATAAACATCGGTGCGTGCGACCGGGAGGCTTTGCGGGCCGTCGCTCAGAGGGACTAGGGCCAGCCGCAGCCCTAGTTGTTCCCGGCTCTACGGTGTTGCCCGTCTCTGCCCGCCAGTGGGTTTCTGACGTCAACACACTAAGTAAGAAAACCCTAGAACAATTGTTGATAGCAATGCTAAGTGATGATGCTGGATCATTTGGAGTGGGCCATTAAGGCTAATTAAGGCTACTTAAGTATTGTTTGGTGATTGTATCCTCGTATTCGTGTATAGACGCTAGTACCGGAGAATACCAGGAAGAAGAAGGATTCTACCCAGAAGAAGAAGAGCACTTTGATCACCTCAACCACCAAGGCAAGCTAACACCATTGCAAGTTCTATGGTTGCAAGATAATATTCTTGCAAAGTGCAAAGCCCCTTGGGGCAAGGCACCATTAGTTATACCTTACTTACAACAATCCTATCCCAAGTTTTTAACTTACAAGTTTTTACTTGTTTATTTAAAGAGTTACTTTTATAGTTAACTTTGGTCTAAGTCAAGAAGATTACTACAGTAGCAAAGTTAGTCTCAAGCTAGCCAAGCAAGATAGCACCCATCATGATTAGTGCTAGTGCTAAATACTAAAACTTGACTACTCTAGATGGGAACATGTGACTTGAAATGAATTTGAAACCTTGGAATGATGAGTCATTCCATTGAATGATTTTTGAAGGTGAATATGACTTGGAGAAGATGGTGATTTTTGATTAAAGCTGATATTGGTTTGAATGCGATACCTTTCCAATTTTGAGTACCCCCACAATACCTGATTATGGGTAGGGCTTAACGTGAAATTTATGCATCTTAGTATGGGTTCCTCTCGAACACACATCATAGGGGTTATGCCGAGGCTGCCTCCGTCGTTGATAAATGATGTGAATTGAGGTGAATTGTACGGCCAAGCCCCGTGCGGTTCCCGGGTTGACGAGTTGGTCTTCACTCGGGAGGCCAAGCTCATGGGGAGAGGTGCCTATACTAGGGTTTGTAAGTGAAAGGTTATGGTTGATGATCCGCGTACTGTGTTACGATGATTCGGGGTTATCCCGACGGATGAAATCAAATGTTGTGGCACAAGTGTGCAACCTCTGCAGAGTGTAAACCTATTCGAATAGCCGTGTCCACGGTTACCGACTGTTGGAAAGGC
The DNA here is from genome assembly GCF_022539505.1 of Lolium rigidum. Taxonomy (NCBI): domain Eukaryota; kingdom Viridiplantae; phylum Streptophyta; class Magnoliopsida; order Poales; family Poaceae; genus Lolium; species Lolium rigidum. The sequence goes on from NC_061508.1 coordinate 43,951,255, forward strand.
TATACAGTTTCCGGTGTCAGATTCTTGAAAATGTTGGTGAAGTGAATGGTGAATGGTGACTTGTTTTTGAATCACAATTGAGTTGTGGGAATGACACTAATGTTCCCACTTGAGTTAGTTAGCACAGGAAAAGTCTTTTATCAAATACTGGTGAACTAAAATTGGCTTTATGCAAAATAGACTAGAGCTTAGCACCCCCTTACTAGATTTTTTAAGTACTTACTTTGGTATTAGTTTGCGAGTACTTTAAAGTACTCACGGCTGTGTCCCTGGCTATTCAAATGGCCAGACTATGAAGAAGAGCAGCAGTACCAGGAGGACGGACAGCAAGACGCCTACGACAACTAGGGATCTTCTGACGTCAGACGTTGGCCTGTGGATTAGATAGTCCACTTCCGTTACGCTTCCGCCATGTAATATGTTCGTTGATCATTAGATCAACTATTTGTGTAATATTGGATCATGTGATCTCTATTTGTAAGACGACTATGGTATGTAATGAATGATGACTTATGGTATCAACTGTTATGTCTCGCAACAACACTATTCCTGGGATTGCGATGTATGGCATAACAGGCATCTGGACTTAAAAATCCGGGTGTTGACAGTTGGGACCTGCTCAACTACGACATCATGGGTAAGTATCCGGAACTCAAAACCAAATCAGTTCTCCGTAACTCTGAATGACGTCTAACTCTGATCAACTTTTTATTTTATAGAGCCACTTGGATACGACGAGTCCCGACGCAAACAATTTCCGCGTGATGACTTGATCAAGCTGGCCGGAGACAACCGCATGGACCTAATCTCTTGCCGCAAGATCTGCCATAACTTGGCGATCAAAGAGAGCCGCACCTGCGACGTCCGCGGACTTATCCAGAGAATGGATGTCCTACCGGATCTGGTCGTCAACCTCCAAGCTTCTTCAGCCAGAGGCACCGCTCAAATGTCCTTGGCGATGTGCCTTGCTCATGCTCCGACTCTTGATATGGATCGGGCCACTACTGGCATTCCTCCGGATGCAGATCCAAATGCGCTCTTGGATGCTTGCAGTGGTTACGACACCCGGATCGCAAGGCGCATTCGTCATGATGGATTCTATGACAAGGTTGTGCTTCCAGCTGACGAACCTCTCGAAGCAGAGCTTGAGAAGATACATGAAGCGGAGGCAAGGCCAGCAGGATCCGAAGACGGGAGTCAATTCACCTGGACCAGCTCCAAGGTAACAGAAAAGAACAAGTCCAAGGGAATTGATGAAGGCGGTGCTTCTCCAGCTAAAGAGGCTGAAGACAGTGATGATGATGTTGTTTCTTCTCCGACTAAGGAAGCGGAGAAAAACAAAACAAGGGCTGACGATGAGGGCCGTTCTTCTCCGGCCAAGGAGAAGTGAAAGACTTGTTCCTGCGGGAAATTGAAACATTGCATCACTTTGGCCCCATCGAGGGTTTGTATTATAACTTAAATATTTTTAAGTAGCTAGGACGAAACAAGTGCATGGGCGGAAAAAACTTATCCTGCTATCCGCTTGATTATATATGAATGTTTCGTTATTTGAAAGAAAGTGCTAGTTTCTAAGTTTTCCGGCTTGCTTATTTGACCTTCCACGAGCCGGAAGACCTTTTGCTGGAAAATGCTCGCCGACGGCGACGAAGCCCAACGGCAATCCGTCAATAACCGCGGAAACAAGCCCCCAGCCGAGGTGCTGAAACTCGTTAACAGGAATCCATAAGTTCGCAACAAAAAACTCATCCACTAGATAACTTAAGCTTACGTCCTAAAGGACGATTTTGAAAATCACAACTTTTATACACGCCTAGGCGGAAACATCCAGCTCTGCGGTTTTAGTCGGAAAATATACACGATCCAAAAAATGAATAACTAAAGGAGGTAAAAGACTCATAGAGTGAACCATATGCTTTATTTCATTGATCATGTATCATAACTATTACAAAGTATGTAATGTGAAAATTGCTAAGTGTGGAAAGGACGTAGCTGTGCTATATTCAGATGATCTGTTTCATCGTATATGTCATCCGGATCCTCTCGCTTGCGTTTCCGGTGCCAATTGGCGGGTCTATCTTTTAACTCACGGAAATCAACGAGATAATAAGATCCATTGTGCAACACTTTGCTGATGACGAAAGGTCCTTCCGAAGGAGATTGCAACTTATGCTCTTTCACCTGCCGAAGGCGGAGGACCAAGTCACCTTCCTTAAACGAGCGGTTCCGAACTTGACGACTATGATAGCGTCATAGTTTTTGCTGGTAAATGGTGGAACATTGGTCAGCTAGATTCTGAGCCTCTTCGATCATGTCCACAGATAGCTGTCGAGCCTCGTCAGCAGTTTCTTCATTGTAGGCGGAAACTCGCGGGGAATCATGGATGATGTCGGAGGGGAGCACAGCTTCAGATCCGTATTCTAGGAAGAATGGGGTAAATCTAGTTGACCTGTTAGGGGTTGTTCGTAAACTCCACAGAACATAATCTAACTCCTCAGCCCAAGCTCCAGCTGCACGGCGCAGCGGCTCTCCAAGGCGAGGTTTGACTCCGGCTAGTATGAGTCCATTGGCTCGTTCAACCTGCCCATTTGATTGTGGATGAGCCACAGATGCAAGGTCAAGCCGGATCCCTACATCATTGCAATAATCCTTTAATTCTCCCTGAGCGAAGTTCGTGCCATTGTCTGTGATTATGTTGCGTGGGATGTCGTATCTCACTATGAGGCTGCAAACGAATTTTAGTGTCGTAGCACCATCGGCTTTTCTCACTGGCTTTGCCTCAATCCACTTACTGAACTTGTCAATAGCGACAAAGAGATACTCAAAACCGCCACGAGATGATTTCTTTAACTTTCCGACCATGTCGAGCCCCCAGACCACGAACGGCCAAGTGATAGGGATGGTCTTCAGCTCTTGAGCCGGAGCATTTGGTTGAGTAGCATAATACTGACAACCTCGGCAAGTTTTCACTATCTTCTCAGCATCTTATTTAGCTGTTAACCAGTAAAAACCTTGTCGAAAGGCTTTTGCAACGAGGGATCTGGGAGCGGCGTGATGCCCGCAATCACCTGCGTGGATCTCTCTGAGGATTTTGATGCCATCTTGATTTGAGACGCATTTCAGAAATACCCCGTTTGCACTTCGTTTATAGAGCTGTCCATCAACTATTGTGTAGGATCTTGCTCGTCTGATGACCTGTCGTGCGAGGACTTCGTCCTCCGGCAACTTCTTCCGATCAACAAGGTAATCCGAGAAAGGTCAGGTCCAAGCCGGAGTGATTAGCATCACCTCCTTAGCCGGAGACACCACCACATCTGGGTTTTCCGGGTTAGCGCCCTTCACCGAGGGTATCCGTAGATGCTCAAGGAAAATTCCCGGCGGAATGGGTTTCCTGCCGGATCCGATCTTGGAAAGCATATCTACCGCTATGTTATCATCTCTCCTGACGTACTTGAATTCATATCCGAGAAAGCACTTGGCAATCTCGTCAACTTCTTCTCTGTAAGCCGCCATAACGGAGTTTTTGGCGTTCCAAGTTTCGGCTACTTGTTGTGCCACCAGGTCGGAATCTCCACAGCATATGATGTGCTTGATCCCAATTTCCTTAGCGATGCGCAGACCGTGTAGAAGAGCCTCGTATTCCGCCATATTGTTTGTAGCTTCGAAGTGAATCTGCAGAACGTACTGCAGTTCTTCTCCGGTTGGTGACTTCAGGGTACCTCCAGCCCCCGAGCCTTGGTGCTGCTTGGATCTGTCGAATGCATAACCCAAGTTTCAGGTTTCGGCATAGGGTCACCATCCGGAGCCCCAGTCCAACTGGCGACAAAATCCGCCAATATTTGGGACTTGATCGAGGTTCTGGCTTTGTAGTTGATGTCGAAGGCAGAGAGTTCTATGCCCCACTTTGCTATGCGCCCTGTTGCGTCGGAGTTGTTGATGATGGTTGACAATGGAGCTTTGCTCACACCTGTCATAGGATGCTCTTGGAATTAGTGTCTCGGCTTCCGGCTACCTAGGAACACTCCATAGGCTAGCTTATGAAAGTGAGGGTATCTTTGTTTGGATTCCGTCAGGACCTCGTTAATGTAATAAACTGGCCTTTGGACTCCATATTCATGACCTTCTTCCTTTCGCTCCACCACGACAATGAGACTGATGACCTTGTTGGAGGCTGCTAGGTAGAGGAGCATAGGCTCTGACTCTTCCGGAGCTGCCAAGATAGGCGTGGAAGAGAGTATGTCGTTCAACCCCTGAAGTGCTCCATCTGCTGCGTCGTCCCAGACAAATTTGTCTGTTTTCTTCGGCAGTTTGTATAAAGGTAGTGCCTTCTCGCCAAGATGGCTAACAAACCTACCGATTGCAACAATGCAACCAGTTATTCGTTGCACATCTTTGAGACAAATTTGCCTCTTGATGCACATAATTGCCTTGATTTTTTCCAGGTTTACTTCAATGCCTCTGTGAGATACAATGAAGCCAAGGAGTTTTCCGGCTGGTACGCCAAAGATGCACTTCAGCGAATTCAACATCATCTTGTACCGTCGGGGATTTTCAAAGGTTTCCGTGAGATCGCTGATCAAGTCGGATCCTTTCCGAGTCATGACCGCGATGTCGTCGATGTAAGCGTGCACATTCCAGCCAATTTGGTCCTTCAAGCACCGGTGCATCGTACGTTGGTAAGTGGCACCTGCATTTTTCAAACCAAAAGGCATGGTGATGTAGCAGTAAGTGCCAAAGGGTGTGATGAACGAGGTCGCCTTTTGGTCGGACTTCTTCATCCGGATCTGGTGATACCCGGAATATGCGTCAAGAAAACACAGAAGTTCCACCCCTGCCGTCGAATCAATGACTTGGTCAATACGCGGCAAGGGGAACGGATCCTTCGGACAATTCTTATTCAAGCCGGAGTAATCGATGCACATTCTTAGTATATCAGAATTCTTTTTGGGTACAAGGACGGGGTTTGCGACCCACTCAGTATGGATAACTTCTACTACAAATCCTGCCTCTAGTAACTTTGTTGGTTCCATCCCTATGGCGCGGCGCTTCTTGTCTCCAAAGCGTCGCATAGGTTGCTTCACCGGTTTTGCACGAAGTCTTCTATTCGGAGACCTGCTTCTTGGTGGTATGCATCTCATTCGGATCCACCATGGCCCTGTAGCCTTGTAGCTCCTCTTCAGATATTACAGATTCTGCAAAGGCGGCTTCGCCTACCTCGCATTCTCGAGCTTTCTTGTAATCTCCGGATACTTTGATCATACCCTTAGGACCCGGAATCTTGAGCTTATTGTAGATGTAGCACGCCCTTGCGTGGAACTTGTGGTAGGTGGGCGTGCCGAAAATGACATGGTAGGGGCTCTTGAAGGGCACAACCTCGAACGTGATCATCTCTTCGCGGAAATTATTAATATCATCGAAGGCCATGGGAAGTTTGATGCTGCCAAGAGAGTTTGCCTTTTTACCCGGAACCACACCATGAAATTCAGTGGTGATGTGCTTGAGTTGTTCCTTGGTAAGGTTCATCTTCTCCAGAGTCTCCAGGTACATGATATTTAGGCTAGCTCCGCCTTCCATGAGGCACTTGGCGAAGTCAAACCAGTCGATGCGGGGACTCACAACCAAAGCATAATACTCTTTGGGGATAACAGTAGGATGATCCGTCCTGTCGAAGGTGCACGGGCTTTCCGACCACTTGATATATTGTGGCACAACCGGAAGCGTGGCATTCAGGATCCGGAGGGCTGATTTGTTGGCCTTGACCGTCGGAGTTCCAAGGAAAGTGTGGTATGCTCTAGCACTGTTTTTGACGAAGGGGTTGGACTTGTTAGCTGCGGTACCCTCTTTGGGATCTGACGAATCTTCATCCTCATCCATCACCTCGGAAATTTCCTCGTCCTTTTCCTTGTTCTTGCCCTTGCCTCCTTTGCCGCGTGGGCGGTGCTTCCGAGCGCGCTTGTATCCTGCTTCCGGATCAACCTTTAGGTCATTGACCCACTTGCAGTTGCGGTTAGTGTGGGAGGACTTGCCAGTAGCCGGATCCATATGGGCTAAGCATGGCATGTCCCTGTACTCTTCGTATGTTTGGGGAGCGCGGAACCCAACAGCGGTGACCTCGTCAGCGCGTTGCTGGCCCCTGCCGGCTCCGCCATGGCAACCATGTCGGATCCGTCGCTTTTCTGGTCATCGGGGGGATTCTTCCGCTTGTTGTTGTTGTTGCTGCCGTCGTTATCACGGTTCTTTTTATGCTAGTGTAGGGGTATGGTTGTGGCTGTGAGCTCTCCACCTGCGTCGTCATCAGCGGCGGTGTGAGTGCTGGCGATGCCGAGCATGTCATCCAAGGTTAGATTGTTCTCATTGATCAGGCAAGTTAGCTTGTGCCGGAGCAGCCCTCCCCTCTGCAAGCCACCTATGAAGGCGTGCATAGCTGTGCGGTTATCTACGTTCTTGCACTCATTTCTTGTTGCTAACCACCGAGTTAGAAAAGCTCGAGAGGTTTCGTTCTTCTTCTGGATACATGCATGTAGGTCGCTGGTTGTGTCAGGTCTTTTGTAGGTGCCCCTGAAGTGTTTCTCGAAGGCGATCTTCAGGTCGATCCAGCAAAAGATGGAGTTTTCCGGAAGGTCACTGAGCCAGGTACGGGCTGGACCAACAAGGTACAACTGAAGCATGCGGCAGGCTACATTGGGGGTCCCTCCGGCAAAGCTGACTGCGTTGAAGTAGTCCTCGATCTAGGTATCGGGCCTTTCACTGCCATCATAATGTTTCAGATTTCCGGGTAGCTTTAGGTTCAAGCCTTTTGGCTTTGGTTCCTCCCGGGTCATCCTGCCAAAGCACTTTGGGCCAATGTATTCAGACTTGTATTCGTTGAGACGTTCCCGTGTGTCGCGCGGGCTGTTGCGGGCGGGAGACTTTGAGCGGGAGCGGGATCTCCGGCCTCCGCCTCCGCCTCCACCCCCTCCACTAGGTGGTGGGGAAGGAGATATACGAGGGGGCCGGTGGGACCTTTTGCTTCCGCCTTCAGATTCTCCACGGCCTTCTTATTGCTGACTCCGGCTTCGGTGGCTACCATCTCCATGATGGCGGTCGCCTCCCTCGTTCCGGCTTCTGCGGGGCTCAGGCTCACGTTCTTCGTTCCGGCTCCGACGAGGCTCCGGCGTGCGCTCCTTGTTCCGATTCCTCTGAGGGACCACATTGTCGTGGATATTAATCCCACCAGGCCCATGGGGTCTGGTGTTCCGGCTGGACTACATCGGCGAGGTGGCGGAGGAGGACGCGGGTTCCGGGACGGAGGTGACGGGTTCCGGTACTTGTCCCTGCCAGTGTACATCGGATCCTTTCCCTTGTTTGGGTCCGTCGGAGGTGTTTTCGAGGGCACCGGGATCGGGTTTGGATGTTCTCTGGTTCTTCTCCTGCGCTCCGTGGATCCGGTGCGCGATTCATCATCACGATGTCCCCTTCCCGAGCGTCCATACACATAGTTCCGGGTTGGATTCCAACATGCGCGATGTGTCTGCCTTACTCTTTTGCTTCATTGCTGAAGCTACGAGTGTGTGGAGGTGGTCGATGTCGATTTCCTCATCGTTCTTGGCCAAAAGCTCTGCAGCCTTCTTCATATTGTCCTTTGAAGACAGCTTGGCGCTCTCTTTCTAGGAATTTCGTCATCACCTCCTCTACATCTTGCCTTTCCTCCAGCATTGTTACTGCGGTGTTGGCAAATCTCTCAGCAGTGGCCAGCAGCTCCTTCCTTTTAGCTTCTAGAGCTTCCGGGTCTGCGGCTTCTTCCGGAGTTATTGGGTTGGTCAGGATTTCCGAGTTTGCACTAGCGCCCCGGCCTGCCTGCCTGGCGAGTTCTTCTATGGACAAATCTTCTCCGTGTTCGAGGACACGTCCTTCTTCAGGATCCGGTACGACGCGATAATGCATCCGTTGCAGAGTCTCCGAATTGGACGGGCCTACTACTCCGGCGTTGGTCGGAGTCGCTTATGTGTTAGTTCCTTGCTCCAGCCCAGTTAGGGTCACAAGGACCTCCTTTGGCGGGGCGGATTCTGCCTCAGCTGCCTCCTCATCTTCCAAATCCTTCATAGCGCGGTTGTACTCTTCTGTTTCCATGGTGGAAGCATCGTCAGAGATTGGGCTTAAGTTGCCAAGGATTGATTCTTCTTTGTCTCCGGCATCCTCTTGCTGATCCGGAGCGTTGCTGTCTCCGGCAACCTCTTGCTGATCCGGAGCGTCACTGTCTCCGGTAGCCTCAACCTGCATGGGTCCATGTAATATCCCTGGATTTGAGATGATTGCGGGGTAGAAGTAGAAAAGGGATGTGCATTGCATCGCAAAACTAGGGAAAATTTCATGCTTAATTGCATAAAACCTAAGAGGGTACAATTTTCTCTCTCGACACCATCTAGGGTTAGGGTTTCGAGAGTGCGACAAACTTGGGCATGAACTCTTCTGAAATTAGGGTTTTGAAGAAGAGAGGGGATAATTTGCATTTCATGCATTAAGTTGCATGATTTAATTTGAAATGAGTTGAGTTGAAACTCAAACTCCAAACCAAGAAAATTCATAATTGAAATAATTGTTTATTCAAACAATTAATATTTCAAATAAGAATATTATAAATGACAATATAATTAAGAAAAGAATACAAATAATTTATGAAAAGCTCAATAGAGAAAACTTGAGCTTTATTGATCATCACATAATTACATTGTCAATTACAATATTCCAATGAATTAATTATTACATAACACATTTCAGGAATTGGAAAATGAAAAAGAAAAGGAAAATTACAATGTATAAGAACTAGCTAAACTACACTAAATGATCATCATGATCTTCTTGATCAACATGTGTTGGAGAGATCCTTGATCATCTCCTTGATCCCTGCATACACAAACAGCAAACAAAAAAAATAGAAATTAAGCCAAGTTGCAAAGCCACTTGGCAGGTTAGCAAAGATATGTGAAATTGGAAGGATAACATCAAACATGCCGAGCTGATCCACTCCACAGGCACAAGTTTCAACATGTGAAGCACACAGCTCAAAAGGATATTTGCATGAGCACCAACACACAAGCCCAATGGCTAGTCACCAAGCCAAACTGCCTGGTTGTCGACCAAAGAAGTAACCAGAGAGGGGTATATAAACTTTTCAGTCACCAAACACTAGAAACCATCGACATAAGCTTCTCAGGGTAAGAACAGCAAGAACAGATAGAACAGGAGGACCACCAAGTAGCCTAAGCCACCCAGTATCAGTTCCACCAAGAACTGCTTGTTGTTGAGCAAGGAAATGGTGGAGTAACACTGATACGTCTCCGACGTATCGATAATTTCTTATGTTCTATGCCATATTATTGATGATACCTACATGTTTTATGCACACTTTATGTCATATTCGTGCATTTTCTGGAACTAACCTATTAACAAGATGCCGAAGTGCCGATTGTTGTTTTCTGCTGTTTTTGGTTTCGTAAATCCTAGTAACGAAATATTCTCGGAATTGGACGAAATCAAGACCCGGGGGCCTATTTCGCCACGAACCTTCCGGAAGACCGAAGAGCATACGAAGTGGGGCCACGAGGTGGCCAAACCACAAGGCGGCGCGGCCAAGGGGGGCCCGCGCCGCCCCGTGGTGTGGGCCCCTCGTCGGCCCCCGACTCGCCCTTCCGCCTACTTAAAGCCTCCGTCGCGAAACCCCCGATGCGAAAAACCACGATACGGAAAACCTTCGAGACGCCGCCGCCGATCCCATCTCGGGGGATTCGGAGATCTCCTCCGGCACCCTGCCGGAGAGGGGATTCATCTCCCGGAGGACTCTACACCGCCATGGTCGCCTCCGGAGTGATGAGTGAGTAGTTCACCCCTGGACTATGGGTCCATAGCGGTAGCTAGATGGTTGTCTTCTCCTCATTGTGCTTCATTGTTGGATCTTGTGAGCTGCCTAACATGATCAAGATCATCTATCCGTAATACTCTATGTTGTGTTTGTCGGGATCCGATGGATAGAGAATACCATGTTATGTTAATTATCAAGTTATTGCATATGTGTTGTTTATGATCTTGCATGCTCTCCGTTATTAGTAGAGGCTCGGCCAAGTTGATGCTAGTAACTCCAAGAGGGAGTATTTATGCTCGATAGTGGGTTCATGCCTGCATTGACACCTGGGACAGTGACAGAAAGTTCTAAGGTTCTGTTGTGCTGTTGCCACTAGGGATAAAACATTGATGTTACGTCCGAGGATGTAGTTATTGATTACATTACGCACCATACTTAATGCAATTGTCTGTTGCTTGCAACTTAATACTGGAATACAAATCTGCTGCAATACTTGTTTTTACTATTTTCTCTGCAAACAATCATCTTCCACACAATTCGGTTAATCCTTTGTTACAGCAAGCCGGTGAGATTGACAACCTCACTGTTTCGTTGGGGCAAAGTACTTTGGTTGTGTTGTGCAGGTTCCACGTTGGCGCCGGAATCCCCGGTGTTGCGCCGCACTACATCCCGCCGCCATCAACCTTCAACGTGCTTCTTGGCTCCTCCTGGTTCGATAAACCTTGGTTTCTTTCTGAGGGAAAACTTGCTGTTGTGCGCATCATACCTTCCTCTTGGGGTTGCCCAACGAACGTGTGAAATACACGCCATCAAGCTCTTTTTCTTTCGCCGTTGCCGGGGAGATCAAGACACGCTGCAAGGGGAGTCTCCACTTCTCAATCTCTTTACTTTGTTTTTGTCTTGCTTTATTTTATTTACTACTTTGTTTGCTGCATTATATCAAAACACAAAAAAATTAGTTGCTAGCTTTACTTTATTTACTATCTTGTTTGCTATATCGAAAACACAAAAAAATTAGTTTACTTGCATTTACTTTATCTAGTTTGCTTTATTTACTACTGCTAAAATGGCTACCCCTGAAAATACTAAGTTGTGTGACTTCACTAGCACAAATAACAATGATTTCCTATGCACACCTATTGCTCCACCTGCTACTACAGCAGAATTCTTTGAAATTAAACTCGCTTTACTTGAATCTTGTTATGCGAGAGCAATTTTCAGGTGTTAGTTCCGATGATGCTGCTGCCCATCTCAATAATTTTGTTGAACTATGTGAAATGCAAAAATATAAAGATGTAGATGGTGACATTATAAAATTAAAATTGTTTCCTTTCTCATTAAGAGGAAGAGCTAAAGATTGGTTGCTATCTCCGCCTAAGAATAGTATTGATTCATGGACTAAATGCAAGGATGCTTTTATTGGTAGATATTATCCCCCTGCTAAAATTATATCTTTGAGGAGTAGCATAATGAATTTTAAACAATTGGATAATGAACATGTTGCTCAAGCTTGGGAAAGAATGAAATCTTTGGTTAAAAATTGCCCAACCCATGGACTCGACTACTTGGATGATCATCCAAACCTTCTATGCGAGGACTAAATTTTTCTTCGCGGAATTTATTGGATTCAGCTGCTGGAGGTACCTTTATGTCCATCACTCTTGGTGAAGCAACAAAGCTCCTTGATAATATGACGGTTAATTACTCTGAATGGCACACGGAAAGAGCTCCACAAGGTAAGAAGGTAAATTCTGTTGAAGAATCCTCTTCCTTGAATGATAAGGTTGATGCTATTATGTCTATGCTTGCGAATGATAGGACTAATGTTGATCCTAATAATGTTCCATTAGCTTCATTGGTTGCCCAAGAAGAACATGTTGATGTAAACTTCATTAAAAATAATAATTTCAACAACAATGCTTATCGGAACAATTCTAGTAATAACTATAGGCCATATCCTTAAAATAATGGGAGCGGTTATGCTAATTCTTATGGGAATTCTTACAACAATAATAGGAATACACCCCCTGGACTTGAAGCTATGCTTAAAGAATTTATTAGTACACAAACTGCCTTTAACAAATCTGTTGAGGAAAAGCTCAATAAAATTGATATTCTTGCTTCTAGAGTTGATAGTCTTGCCTCCGATGTTGATCTTTTGAAATCGAAAGTTATGCCTAATAGGGATATTGAAAATAAAATTGTTACTACAGCAAATGCCATCCAAGTTAGAATTAATGAGAATATAAGATTAATGGCTGAACTGTGTGCTAGGTGGGATAGAGAAGAAAATGAAAAACTAGCTAAAAAGGAAAATGTAGCTAAAGTTTGGACTATTACCACCACTAGCAATGCTAATGATTCACATGTTGCTGCACCTCCTACTATTAATGGTAAAATAATTGGTGTTGGCAATGTTTCTACTCCTAGTGCAAAGCGCGCAAAATTACTCGAAACTGCTAAAACTGCTGAAACTGCTTGTGATAAAACTGCTGAAATTTTTTCCAACCTTGGGGATGATAATCCCATTGCTTTAGATTTTAATGATTTAGATTTTGATGATTGCCATATCTCTGAAGTTATAAAGTTCTTACAAAAACTTGCTAAAAGTCCTAATGCTAGCGCTGTGAACTTGGCTTTCACAAAACATATTACAAATGCTCTCATAAAAGCTAGAGAAGAGAAACTAAAACTTGAAACTTCTATTCCTAGAAAGCTAGAGGATGGTTGGGAGCCCATCATTAAAATGAGAGTCAAAGATTTTGATTGTAATGCTTTATGTGATCTTGGTGCGAGTATTTTTGTTATGCCTAAGAAAGTCTATGATATGCTTGACTTGCCACCATTGAAAAATTGTTATTTGGATGTTAATCTCGCTGATAATGCTAAAAAGAAACCTTTGGGGAGAGTTGATAATGTTCATATTATGGTTAACAATAACCTTGTCCCCGTTGATTTTGTTGTCTTGGATATTGAATGCAATGCATCTTGCCCCATTATATTGGGAAGACCTTTTCTTCGAACCGTTGGTGCTACTATTGATATGAAGGAAGGTAATATTAAATATCAATTTCCTCTCAAGAAAGGTATGGAACACTTCCCTAGAAAGAGAATGAAGTTACCTTATGATTCTATTATTAGAACAAATTATGATGTTGATGCTTCATCTCTCGATGTTACTTGAGTTACGCTTTCGCGCCTAGCCGAAAGGCGTTAAAGAAAAGCGCTTATGGGAGACAACCCATGTTTTTACTACAGTATTTTTGTTTTATATTTGAGTCTTGGAAGTTGTTTACTACTGTAGCAACCTCTCCTTATCTTAGTTTTATGTTTTGTTGTGCCAAGTAAAGTCTTTGATAGTAAAGTAAGTACTAGATTTGGATTACTGCGCAGTTCCAGCATTTCTTTGCTGTCACGAATCTGGGTCTACCTCCCCGTAGGTAGCTCAGAAAATTAAGCCAATTTACGTGCATGATCCTCAGATATGTACGCAACTTTCATTCAATTTGGGCATTTTCATTTGAGAAAGTATGGTGGCCTAATAAAATCCATCTTTACGGACTGTTCTGTGTTGACAGATTCTGCCTTTTATTTTGCATTGCCTCTTTTGCTATGTTGGATGAATTTCTTTGATCCATTAATGTCCAGTAGCTTTATGCAATGTCCAGAAGTGTTAAGAATGATTGTGTCACCTCTGAACATGTTAATTTTTATTATGCACTAACCCTCTAATGAGTTGTTTCGAGTTTGGTGTGGAGGAAGTTTTCAAGGATCAAGAGAGGAGGATGATACAATATGATCAAGGAGAGTGAAAGCTCTAAGCTTGGGGATGCCCCGGTGGTTCACCCCTGCATATTCTAAGAAGACTCAAGCGTCTAAGCTTGGGGATGCCCAAGGCATCCCCTTCTTCATCGACAACATTATCGAGTTCCTCCCCCGAAACTATATTTTTATTCCGTCACATCTTATGCACTTTGCTTGGAGCGTCGGTTTGTTTTTGTTTTTTGTTTTGTTTGAATAAAATGGATCCTAGCATTCACTTTATGGGAGAGAGACACGCTCCGCTGTAGCATATGGACAAGTATGTCCTTAGGCTCTACTTATAGTATTCATGGCGAAGTTTCTTCTTCGTTAATTTGTTATATGGTTGGAATTGGAAAATGCTACATGTAGTAACTCTAAAATGTCTTGGATAATTTGATACTTGGCAATTGTTATGCTCATGTTTAAGCTCTTGCATCATATACTTTGCACCCATTAATGAAGAAACACTTAGAGCTTGCTAATTTGGTTTGCATATTTGGTTTCTCTAGAGTCTAGATAATATCTAGTATTGAGTTTTGAACAACAAGGAAGACGGTGTAGAGTCTTATAATGTTTACAATATTTCTTTTATGTGAGTTTTGCTGTACCGTTCATCCTTGTGTTTGTTTCAAATAACCTTGCTAGCCTAAACCTTGTATCGAGAGGGAATACTTCTCATGCATCCAAAATACTTGAGCCAACCACTATGCCATTTGTGTCCACCATACCTACCTACTACATGGTATTTATCCGCCATTCCAAAGTAAATTGCTTGAGTGCTACCTTTAAAATTCCATCATTCACCTTTGCAATATATAGCTCATGGGACAAATAGCTTAAAAACTATTGTGGTATTGAATATGTACTTATGCACTTTATCTCTTATTAAGTTGCTTGTTGTGCGATAACCATGTTTCGGGGACGCCATCAACTATTCTTTGTTGAATATCATGTGAGTTGCTATGCATGTCCGTCTTGTCCGAAGTAAGAGAGATCTACCACCTTTATGGTTGGAGCATGCATATTGTTAGAGAAGAACATTGGGCCGCTAACTAAAGCCATGAATCATGGTGGAAGTTTCAGTTTTGGACATATATCCTCAATCTCATATGAGAATAATAATTGTTGCCACATGCTTATGCATTAAAAAGGAGTCCATTATCTGTTGTCCATGTTGTCCCGGTATGGATGTCTAAGTTGAGAATAATCAAAAGCGAGAAATCCAAAATGCGAGCTTTCTCCTTAGACCTTTGTACAGGCGGCATGGAGGTGCCCCATTGTGAAACTTGGTTAAAACATGTGCATTGCAAAGATCCGGTAGTCCAAGCTAATTAGGACAAGGTGCGGGCACTATTAGTATACTATGCATGAGACTTGCAACTTGTAAGATATAACTTTCATAACTCATATGCTTTATTACTACCGTTGACAAAATTGTTTCATGTTTTCAAAATAAAAGCTCTAGCACAAATATAGCAATCGATGCTTTCCTCTTTGAAGGACCATTCTTTTGACTTTTATGTTGAGTCAGTTCACCTATCTCTCTCCACCTCAAGAAGCAAACACTTGTGTGAACTGTGCATTGATTCCTACATACTTTCATATTGTACTTGTTATATTACTCTATGTTGACAATTATCCATGAGATATACATGTTACAAGTTGAAAGCAACCGCTGAAACTTAATCTTCCTTTGTGTTGCTTCAATGCCTTTACTTTGATTTATTGCTTTATGAGTTAACTCTTATGCAAGACTTATTAATACTTGTCTTGAAGTACTATTCATGAAAAGTCTTTGCTTTATGATTCACTTGTTTACTCATGTCATTACCATTGTTTTGATCGCTGCATCCACTACATATGTTTACAAATAGTATGATCAAGGTTATGATGGCATTTCACTTCAGAAATTATCTTTGTTATCGTTTTACTCGCTCGGGACGAGCAGAACTAAGCTTGGGGATGCTTGATACGTCTCCGACGTATCAATAATTTCTTATGTTCTATGCCATATTATTGATGATACCTACATGTTTTATGCACACTTTATGTCATATTCGTGCATTTTCTGGAACTAACCTATTAACAAGATGCCGAAGTAACGAAATATTCTGCTGTTTTTGGTTTCAGAAATCCTAGTAACGAAATATTCTCGGAATTGCACGAAATCAAGACCCAGGGGCCTATTTCGCCACGAACCTTCCAGAAGACCGAAGAGCATACGAAGTGGGGCCACGAGGTGGCCAAACCACAAGGCGGTGCGGCCAAGGGGGGGCCCGCGCCGCCCTGTGGTGTGGGCCCCTCGTCAGCCCCCCGACTCTGCCCTTCCGCCTACTTAAAGCCTCCGTCGCGAAACCCCCGATGCGAAAAACCACGATACGGAAAACCCTGCGAGACGCCGCCGCCGATCCCATCTCGGGGGATTCGGAGATCTCCTCCGGCACCCCTGCCGGAGAGGGGATTCATCTCCCGGAGGACTCTACACCGCCATGGTCGCCTCCGGAGTGATGAGTGAGTAGTTCACCCCTGGACTATGGGTCCATAGCAGTAGCTAGATGGTTGTCTTCTCCTCATTGTGCTTCATTGTTGGATCTTGTGAGCTGCCTAACATGATCAAGATCATCTATCCGTAATACTCTATGTTGTGTTTGTCGGGATCCGATGGATAGAGAATACCATGTTATGTTAATTATCAAGTTATTGCATATGTGTTGTTTATGATCTTGCATGCTCTCCGTTATTAGTAGAGGCTCTGGCCAAGTTGATGATAGTAACTCCAAGAGGGAGTATTTATGCTCGATAGTGGGTTCATGACTGCATTGACACCCTGGACAGTGACAAAAAGTTCTAAGGTTGTGTTGTGCTGTTGCCACTAGGGATAAAACATTGATGCTACGTCCGAGGATGTAGTTATTGATTACATTATGCACCATACTTAATGCAATTGTCTGTTGCTTGCAACTTAATACTGGAAGGGGTTCGGACGATAACCTGAAGGTGGACTTTTTAGGCATAGATGCAGTTGGATGGCGGTCTATGTACTTTGTCGTAATGCCCAATTAAATCTCACTATACTTATCATGACATGTATGTGCATTGTTATGCCCTCTCTATTTGTCAATTGCCCGACCGTAATTTGTTCACCCAACATGCTTTTATCTTATGGGAGAGACACCTCTAGTGAACTGTGGACCCCGGTCCATTCTTTAATACCGAAATACAAATCTGCTGCAATACTTGTTTTTACTATTTTCTCTCGCAAACAATCATCTTCCACACAATTCGGTTAATCCTTTGTTACAGCAAGCCGGTGAGATTGACAACCTCACTGTTTCGTTGGGGCAAAGTACTTTGGTTGTGTTGTGCAGGTTCCACGTTGGCGCCGGAATCCTCGGTGTTGCGCCGCACTACATCCCGCCGCCATCAACCTTCAACGTGCTTCTTGGCTCCTCCTGGTTCGATAAACCTTGGTTTCTTTCTGAGGGAAAACTTGCTGCTGTGCGCATCATACCTTCCTCTTGGGGTTGCCCAACGAACGTGTGAAATACACGCCATCAAACACCAACACCAGCAAGCCAGGAGGAGCAAGGCAAGCACAAACACATCACATAAGCAAAACCTCTACAACAACATAAATCATAGGAGCTGGAGTGAGGTTTACACAAATTCATGAGCAAGCATCAGTTTTGCTCATAATATCAACATGTGCATCACAAACACAAGCTAAAGGGTAGGAATACCCTGTTTGCATCATCATTTGGTGTAAACCATTGGATGCTGGAAAAATAGGGATTAAGCCAGAAGAGATGAACCCCACAGAAGAATTGGTAAAGCCAAGTGTATCACCACAAAGGCAAACCAAAGAATCCAGCAAGGATTGATCCACAGTTAGCCTAGCCCAACTCACCTAGCACTAAATGGTTCATTAAACCATCAGAAATAAAGACAAATTATTGTCTATTGATTTTCAACATCAAAAGCTACTAGCAATCCCAAAAAGGGATCACCCAGCAAGCATCTATCAAGCCACAGCAAGCCATAGAGAGGGGAGCTACCCAAAAATAGCAGATAAATACTGCTAGGGTCACCTCAACCACAAAACATCAAGCCAAGCACTTGTATCATCATCCAGATGGGTTAAAAGAAGAGCTAGGGTCCCCAACAATGGTTGGCATCCCTCTAGCTCAAGCAAATTGATTATAAGATTCATCACTGCACGCAGTTCATCTCATTTATCTATTAAATTATGACAAGCTTGTGCTGTAAGACTCGTGTTAACCATAAGATCTGGAGTGGGATGGAGTAGTCAATTGTACTTCTTCCTCTCGTACATCAACGGATGCGCTTACCGTAGCAGTTGTGTCTTGCGAGAACAACCGGTGGGTGGGGATCCCGTTCTAATTCCCCACGGTAATGCGGTCTATGAGGGGTTGCAACGACCGGCGAAGGTATCATGGTCATGAAATCTGATAGTAGTCGAGGTCGGATGGTATCCTATGGATACGCTGACCGGCGAGGATCCAAGGTCGGAATTGCAACAAAAGGTGGGTGTGCGAGGTCATGAAGGAATACAATATTGGCTAGGACCTTATACCGGGCCTCACACCATGGAAGTGTGGACGGGAAAGCTGCCCGGTTGGCACCAAGATTAAGATCTCTTATGGGTAAAGCAACACACCTCTGCAGAGTGTAATGAATCGTGACTCCGTCACTCCTCGTTCCGGGATTTGGAACTGCGAACGCTGCCGGAAATGAACTCCATGAAGTTCTAGACACCCGGTGAAGGCTGACGGACATAGTTCTTCTGAATAAAAGCAACCTTTTGAATAAATGGTTATGAAAACCTGCATTGGTATTAGACCTTCTGGTCTAATACCGTAGTTAGTGCATTAAACACCTCTTTCCTATAATGAACTTGTTGAGTATGCTCGTACTCATACCTCTTATAATCCCATGCTTAGATTGTCTGAATCACCTGGAGGAGAACAATGAAGGGCAAGATGGAGCAGATGGGATCTGCTATTAAGAACCAGACCTCTCTGGAGGAGTAGAGGGGGTTGACTATCTGATCGTGTACGGAACCGGGGATGTTCCAGAAGGAGAACAAGCTTAAGTAACTAGAAGTAGTAGTAGTAATCGAGCAGTACGAACTCTATAGTATTTAACTGCTCGAGTTGAATAATGTTAAACCTTTTTAGACCTATGTTGTATAAGTTGAGTTCACATAGAACCTAGGAGTTATCCTCTATGGACCCAGGAGGAGCTCCAGTGTGATGTATATATTTGGCTTGTAATATTAAGTGACTGAAATAAAGACCAGCTGTGCTTCTGTTGTACTACTCTGAGGGATGTAATATTTGCGGATTGATACTTCGCACATGTTATGTCAACGACTGGCATACTGCAACATGCAGGGTATGCAGGGTCACCACAGTCCAGCTCCATCCTGAAGAGGGGCGGTTCCTGCGGTATGTGCGAAGAAGTGCACGAAGTGGCACCTTTGCTTCTCTAACACCTGGGAGACCCAGGCGGATCTGCATTGGTCTTCCACCGTAATTTCCTGCTCAGGGCGGATTGGGTGGGCTTTGAAATTTCCAGATCTAAGGCGGTATCTTCCTTAAGAAGTTCCTGCGTCTCAGATCGGATCTTCGCGATTGCATCCTGCTCAGCTGCGGTTGCATCAGCGTGACTTACCAGGGTGTTTCCGTCGGAATCGACGGTCTCGCAGATGAAGATGTGAATGCCGCCGACTGGGACGATTTAGAGCTTGATGGGGTCGGTTTTAGCTGGTATCCAGCACTTGTCCTGAGGGACGACCGGAAAATTACCGGCGTGAAGGACATTCCCCACAGCGATGGAGTCATCGTAGCTTCCCATGGCGGAACCCTCCCGGTTCCGGCCTCCAGATGTCGTTGTCCCCACGGTGGGCGCCAACTGTCGTTGCTTATTCGACGGTACCTCGGAGGAGGGATCCTCACGAGGGGGAGAAGAAGTAGGGGCCATCGGGCGGAGATTCCACGGAACGGTGGTACGCGATTTACGCAGCTTCGAAACACCTGCACGATGACAAGGCCTATTGCTGCTTGTCTGGAATTATCTGGGCGCTTTCGCGTTGTTACAATGAGTTGTGGTTGTGCCTCTAGGGCTCCCGGTGACAAGGGATTAACTTATCAATGCCTATGTATTGTAGACTAGGGTTTTTAGTCGGAAGTAGAGGGCAAGTAGATCTCGAAGGTTTCAGCCGAAAAGTACTCGACGATTATGAAAACTAGGGTTGCGTGAAACAATGAGTCGATGATATCTTTGTCCCTCGACTCCCCTTTATATAGGAGGTGGAGTCGAGGGATTCATAGTACACAAGTTACAGAGTCCGGGAGGGTTTCTAACTCATCCCGTAAGATTACAAGTATGTATTTCCTAATACAACTTTAGCTAACCTTAGTACTAACTTGGACTTCCGAATCTTCATATTCATCGAGTCGTGGGCCTTCAGTAAACCCCGGGTACCATCTTCGGCAGGCCCATTTGGGGATGCCTATGTCACCCGGGATCCGGCTTATAAAGGCACCCGGATCTAGGATTTAGACGGAGAGTCCTAGCCAGAATACAAGATGCATAACTACGGAATATTACATTGTCAAGGATCCACCTTTTCTTATACGCCGTAATGGATCCAGATACTTCATGGGCCTTCACGGATCCGACTACCTGCATAGGTCGGTTAAGATCCGGCTCATGTTCCTGGGGTGAATTTCATCCATCTTCTATCAACAGCAACTGGGCCGTCCGATGGGTCATATGCCACCATCACCATCTCTGTGCCACCCAGGCTTGCCGGATCAAGACCAGGTCGTTGGTATACTCATAAAGTATACCCACAACAATACCATTCAGTAATAGATATATGGGCTTTTCTATTTTAGAGCATAACAACAACTCCGCTTTTGGCGCCGCTAGTGGAGAAGGAGCAGCGGGCAATGAGGTTGACGAAGTTGCCGAAGTCTTTGACGGACCACAGCTTCGCTGCCCGCGCGTTGTACGTCACCTGCCGGTAGTCCTCGTCGATGGAGCGGCCGATGAGCAGGCGATGATGGTAGATGCGGCTTCATCCACAAGTATGCACACTTGTAGAAACACAAGATCCCGTAATATCGGTGTTGTGCCTTGGCCTTGCCTTTGTTAAAGGTGGTGGCTTGAAAACCTATTATTGGGATGAAAATCATGATATTGACCCACGATCGGACTCAGTACCCATGCATGCCGAAATTTCTATTAAAGGCTTAATCTAGGAGTTATGTACTTTTGTTTGTGTTTGATTTTTTTACCTCAGGGTTAATGGTAGCCTGACAAAATTTGTTTGGGTTGATTTATGGCTTTACATGTTTTCTTTACTAATGTATAGTTGTGTGCGACAGGTCGGAGTTATCCTCTCGTCTTCTTTTTTTTGAAGAAATGAAGGTATATACTTACGATATGCTCAGTTTGTTTTTCGTGGGGATTTATTGTTCTCATTCTGAACAAAGAGTGCTTGATTTGGCAGTATAGAATTGATGCACTAGCTATGTTTTCCAAAAGACCGATATGATGGAAGAAGGCTAGGCACTATATTTATATTCAACATTCTCTCTCACGTCTAGGCTATTTTAGTCTTTAGCGTGGGTTCGGTGCACAGTTCGCAGAATCTTTTTTTTGTTTTTTTTATACTGCACGAGCAGGGTTTTGAACTTCAGACCTTTGGCTCTCATACCATATAGAATTGATGCACTAGCTATGTTTTCTAAAAGACCGATCTAATGAAAAGAGCCTAGGCACTATATTTATATTCAACAGGCACCAACACTAGTGTGTTTATTTATGTATTTTTGGGTACTAACTAAGACAATGAAATGAGAACTGCTTGTGTAGAAAAACTATAAAATTCACGGCTTGTCTTGGAAGAGATAAAATCCTTGTGTCGTGCTGGCGCAGTCTAGGTGCGCGCCTAGTGTCATCGGTTAGAGCAAATACAGTAAAATGTAATCAGTTGGCTATAAAAAATAAAATATTATATCTTGCTTAGTGAAGTAGTGAGAATATGAGAGAGAATATAAGTAATCTCTCGTGCAAGAGACAGCTCTAGCACCTGTACCTAGACACTTTGTGAGAGTGAAAGATAAACTATATTTTAATAAAGTGGTATATTTTTAGAGTCAACTACTAGATATGATGACTATAAGAGCAAGAACAATAATATAACCGGCTATAACAGTTTGTCACATCATCTATAGTTAATTTATAGTTAGCATGTAGTATACTAGTAAGCTATATGGCCCACCTTTTATCTCACATAGTGCCTAGGAGTACATGCTAGAGCTGGCTATTACATAAGAGCCCATATCGCTTCTCTCTCCTAATCTCTCTGCTCCAACTAAATAAATATATATAATATTTTATCTTTTATAGTCAGTTGCTTACTGTACTTGTTCTAAATTAAAAAGAACTTTCTATATTATTATCAACAATGGTGTTCAAAGCGTTCATACTAATATTACTACCAGCATGCAAATAAGATTCCATAGGTTTTTTAATTTTCGCATCAAACAATCCATGTTTTAAATCAGGAAATAGAATAAGAAGCTCATTGTTGTCCATTATGCCAAACTAGTGTAAACAAGAAACAAAAAGATGCAATTGCAGGATCTAAAGGAAATAGCTTTGAGCACACACGCAATGGCACCAGAAAAGTACTTTACCTGAGACCGGAGTATGAGTGCCTTTTACCTTTCCTCCCCGGCAACGGCGCCAGAAAAGTGCTTGATGTCTACGGGAGCTTCTATTCTTGTAGGCAGTGTTGGGCCTCCAAGAGCAGAGGTTTGTAGAACAGCAGCAAGTTTCCCTTAAGTGGATCACCCAAGGTTTATCGATCTCAGGGAGGAAGAGGTCAAAGATATCCCTCTCATGCAACCCCGCAACCACAAAGCAAGAAGTCTCTTGTGTCCCCAACACACCTAATAGGTGCACTAGTTCGGCGAAGAGATAGTGAAATACAGGTGGTATGAATAAGTAGTAGCAACGGCACCAGAAAAGTGCTTTGCCCAGGACGAGAAACAAGCAAGTAGTAACGCAGCAGTAGTAACGCAATAAAACAAGTAAACAAGCAGCGATAGCGATATTTAGGAACAAGGCCTAGGGATTAGACTTTCACTAGTGGACACTCTCAACATTGATCACATAACAGAATAGATAGATGCATACTCTACACTCTCTTGTTGGATGATGAACACATTGCGTAGGATTACACGAACCCTCAATGCCGGAGTTAACAAGCTCCACAATTCAATGTTCATATTTAAATAACCTTAGAGTGCAAGAAAGATCAACACGACTAAACCAAGTACTAACACAGCATGCACACTGTCACCTTCACACTATGTAGGAGGAATAGATCACATCAATACTATCATAATGATAATTAACTCCATAATCTACAAGAGATCATGATCATAGCCTACGCCAAATACTAACACGGATGCACACACTCGTCACCATTACACCGTGCGGGAGGAATAAAACTACTTTAATAACATCACTAGAGTAGCACATAGAATAGTAGTGATACAAAACACATTGCAATCATAAAGAGATATAAATAAGCACTTCACTACGCCATTCATAACGGTGAATAAGTATTCTGTGAAATATAGCCTAAGAGACCCACACGGTGCACACACTCGTCACCTTTACACACGTGGGACAAGGAGTCTCCGGAGATCACATGAGTAAAATTCACTTGACTAGCATAACGACATCTAGATTACAAGCATCATCATATGAATCTCAATCATGTAAGGCAGCTCATGAGATTATTGTATTGAAGTACATAGGAGAGAGATGAACCACATAGCTACCGGTACAGCCCCGAGCCTCGATGGAGAACTACTCCCTCCTCATGGGAGCAAGCAGCGGTGATGAAGATGGCGGTGGAGATGGCAGCGGTGTCGATGGAGAAGCCTTCCGGGGGCACTTCCCCGCTCCGGCAGGGTGCCGGAACGAGACTCCTGTCCCCGGATCTTGGCTTCGCGATGGCGGCGGCTCCGGAAGGTTTTCCGTATCGTGGTTCTTCGTATCGTGGTTTTCGCGACGGAGGCTTTAAATAGGCGGAAGGGAAGCCTCGGAGGGGGCCCGGGGGGCCCACACCATAGGGCGGCGCGCCCCCCTCTCGGCCGCGCCGGGTGTGGTGTGGGGCCCCCGGGGCTTCCCTCCGGCGGCTCTCGGGTGTTCCGGAAGGCTCCGGGAAAAATAGGGACCCGGGTCTTGATTTCGTCCAATTCCGAGAATATTTCTTTACTAGGATTTCGGAACCAAAAACAGCAGAAAACAGGAACCGGCTCTTCGGCATCTTGTTAATAGGTTAGTTCCGGAAAATGCACGAATATGACATAAAGTGTGCATAAAACATGTAGGTATCATCAATAATATGGCATGGAACATAAGAAATTATCGATACGTCGGAGACGTATCAAGCATCCCCAAGCTTAGTTCTCGCTCGTCCCGAGCAGAGTAAAACAATAACAAAGATAATTTCTGAAGTGACATGCCATCATAACCTTGATCATACTATTTGTAAACATATGTAATGAATGCAGCGATCAAAACAATGGTAATGACATGAGTAAACAAGTGAATCATAAAGTAAAGACTTTTCATGAATAGTACTTCAAGACAAGCATCAATAAGTCTTGCATAAGAGTTAACTCATAAAGCAATAAATCAAAGTAAATGTATTGAAGCAACACAAAGGAAGATTAAGTTTCAGCGGTTGCTTTCAACTTGTAACATGTATATCTCATGGATAATTGTCAATGCAAAGCAATATAACAAGTGCAATAAGCAAGTATGTAAGAATCAATGCACAGTTCACACAAGTGTTTGCTTCTTGGGATGGAGAGAAATAGGTGAACTGACTCAACATAAAAGTAAAAGAAAGGTCCTTCAAAGAGGAAAGCATCGATTGCTATATTTGTGCTAGAGCTTTTATTTTGAAAACATGAAACAATTTTGTCAACGGTAGTAATAAAGCATATGAGTTATGTAAATTATATCTTACAAGTTGCAAGCCTCATGCATAGTATACTAATAGTGCCCGCACCTTGTCCTAATTAGCTTGGACTACCGGATCTTTGCAATGCACATGTTTTAACCAAGTGTCACAAAGGGGTACCTCCATGCCGCTCGTACAAAGGTCTAAGGAGAAAGCTCGCATTTTGGATTTCTCGCTTTTGATTATTCTCAACTTAGACATCCATACTTGGGACAACATGGACAACGGATAATGGACTCCTCTTTAATGCATAAGCATGTGGCAACAATTATTATTCTCATATGAGATTGAGGATATATGTCCAAAACTGAAACTTCCACCATGATTCATGGCTTTAGTTAGCGGCCCAATGTTCTTCTCTAACAATATGCATGCTCCAACCATTAAGGTGGTAGATCTCTCTTACTTCAGACAAGACGGACATGCATATCAACTCACATGATATTCAACAAAGAACAGTTGATGGCGTCCCCAGAAACATGATTATCGCACAACAAGCAACTTAATAAGAGATAAAGTGCATAAGTACATATTCAATACCACAATAGTTTTTAAGCTATTTGTCCCATGAGCTATATATTGTAAAGGCGAATGATGGAATTTTAAAGGTAGCACTCAAGCAATTTACTTTGGAATGGCGGAGAAATACCATGTAGTAGGTAGGTATGGTGGACACAAATGGCATAGTGGTTGGCTCAAGGATTTTGGATGCATGAGAAGTATTCCCTCTCGATACAAGGTTTAGGCTAGCAAGGTTATTTGAAACAAACACAAGGATGAACCGGTGCAGCAAAACTCACATAAAAGACATATTACAAGCATTATAAGACTATACATTGTCTTCCCTGTTGTTCAAACACCTCACTAGAAAATATCTAGACTCTAGAGAGACCAAATATGCAAACCAAATTTAGCAAGCTCTAGCTGTTTCTTCATTAATGGGTGCAAAGTATATGATGCAAGAGCTTAAACATGAGCACAACAATTGCCAAGTATCAAATTATCCAAGACATTTTAGAATTACTACATGTAGCATTTTCCAATTCCAACCATATAACAATTTAACGAAGCAGTTTCAACCTTCGCCATGAAAATTAAAGGCTAAGAACACATGTGTTCATACGAACCAGCGGAGCGTGTCTCTCTCCCACACAAGCATTTATTAAAACAAAAACAAAAACAAAAGCAAACAGACGCTCCAAGTAAAGTACATAAGATGTGGCCGAATAAAAATATAGTTTCAAGAGAAGGAACCTGATAATTTGTCGATGAAGAAGGGGATGCCTTGGGCATCCCCAAGCTTAGATGCTTGAGTCTTCTTGAAATATGCAGGGATGAACCACCGGGGCATCCCCAAGCTTAGAGCTTTCACTCTCCTTGATCATAGTATATCATCCTCCTCTCTTGACCCTTGAAAACTTCCTCCACACCAAACTCGAAACAACTCATTAGAGGGTTAGTGCACAATAAAAATTAACATGTTCAGAGGTGACACAATCATTCTTAACACTTCTGGACATTGCATAAAGCTACTGGACATTAATGGATCAAAGAAATTCATCCAACATAGCAAAAGGGGTAATGCGAAATAAAAGGCAGAATCTGTCAAAACAGAACAGTCCGTAAAGATGGATTTTATTGAGGCACCAGACTTGCTCAAACGAAAATGCCCAAATTGAATGAAAGTTGCGTACATATCTGAGGATCACTCACGTAAATTGGCTTAATTTTCTGAGTTACCTACAGAGAATTAGACCCAGATTCGTGACAGCAAAGAAATCTGTTTCTGCGCAGTAATCCAAATCTAGTATTCACTTTACTATCAAAGACTTTACTTGGCACAACAAAACACAAAACTAAGATAAGGAGAGAATGCTACAGTAGTAAACAACTTCCAAGACACAAATATAAAACAAATTACTGTAGCAAAATAACACATGGGTTATCTCCCAAGAAGTTCTTTCTTTATAGCCGTTAAGATGGGCTCAGCAGTTTTGATGATGCACTCGCAAGAAATAGTATTTGAAGCAAAAGAGAGCATCAAGAGGATAATTCAAAACACATTTAAGCCTAACATGCTTCCTATGCATAGGAGTCTTGTAAATAAACAAGTTCATGAAGAGCAAAGTGACAAGCATAGGAAGATAAAACAAGTGTAGCTTCAAAAATTTCAGCACATAGAGAGGCATTTTAGTAACATGAAAATTTCTACAACCATATTTTCCTCTCTCATAATAACTTTCAGTAGCATCATGAGCAAACTCAATAATATAACTATCACATAAAGTATTCTTATCATGAGTCTCATGCATAAAATTATTACTACTCCCAACATAAGCATAATCAATTTTATTAGTAATAGTGGGAGCAAATTCAACAAAGTAACTATCATTTTTATTCTCATCATCAAATATAGGAGGCATATTGTAATCATAATCAAATTTATCCTCCATAATAGGCGGTACTAAAAGACTACTATCATTATAATCATCATATATGGGAGGCAAAGTATCATCAAAGAAAATTTTCTCCTCAATGCTTGGGGGACTAAAAAGATCATGAAAACCAGCTTCCCCAAGCTTAGAACTTTCTATATTATTATCAACAATGGTGTTCAAAGCGTTCATACTAATATTACTACCAGCATGCAAATAAGATTCCATAGGTTTTTTAATTTTCGCATCAAACAATCCATGTTTTAAATCAGGAAATAGAATAAGAAGCTCATTGTTGTCCATTATGCCAAACTAGTGTAAACAAGAAACAAAAAGATGCAATTGCAGGATCTAAAGGAAATAGCTTTGAGCACACACACAATGGCAACAGAAAAATACTTTACCTGAGACCGGAGTATGAGAGCCTTTTACCTTTCCTCCCCGCAACGGCGCCGGAAAAGTGCTTGATGTCTACGGGAGCTTCTATTCTTGTAGACGGTGTTGGGCCTCCAAGAGCAGAGGTTTGTAGAACAGCAAGCAAGTTTCCCTTAAGTGGATCACCCAAGGTTTATCGATCTCGGGGAGGAAGAGGTCAAAGATATCCCTCTCATGCAACCACCGCAACCACAAAGCAAGAAGTCTCTTGTGTCCCCAACACACCTAATAGGTGCACTAGTTCGGCGAAGAGATAGTGAAATACAGGTGGTATGAATAAGTAGTAGCAACGGCACCGGAAAAGTGCTTTGCCCAGGACAAGTAAACAAGCAGTAGTAACGTCAGCAGTAGTAACGCAGCAAAACAAGAAACAAGCAAGCGATAGCGATATTTAGGAACAAGGCCTAGGGATTAGACTTTCACTAGTGGACACTCTCAACATTGATCACATAACAGAATAGATAGATGCATACTCTACACTCTCTTGTTGGATGATGAACACATTGCGTAGGATTACACGAACCCTCAATGCCGGAGTTAACAAGCTCCACAATTCAATGTTCATATTTAAATAACCTTAGAGTGCAAGAAAGATCAACACGACTAAACCAAGTACTAACACAGCATGCACACTGTCACCTTCACACTATGTAGGAGGAATAGATCACATCAATACTATCATAATGATAATTAACTCCATAATCTACAAGAGATCATGATCATAGCCTACGCCAAGTACTAACACGGATGCACACACTGTCACCATTACACCGTGCAGGAGGAATAAAACTACTTTAATAACATCACTAGAGTAGCACATAGAATAGTAGTGATACAAAACACATTGCAATCATAAAGAGATATAAATAAGCACTTCACTACGCCATTCATAACGGTGAATAAGTATTCTGTGAAATATAGCCTAAGAGACCCACACGGTGCACACACTTGTCACCTTTACACACGTGGGACAAGGAGTCTCCGGAGATCACATGAGTAAAATTCACTTGACTAGCATAACGACATCTAGATTACAAGCATCATCATATGAATCTCAATCATGTAAGGCAGCTCATGAGATTATTGTATTGAAGTACATAGGAGAGAGATGAACCACATAGCTACCGGTACAGCCCCGAGCCTCGATGGAGAACTACTCCCTCCTCATGGGAGCAAGCAGCGGTGATGAAGATGGCGGTGGAGATGGCAGCGGTGTCGATGGAGAAGCCTTCCGGGGGCACTTCCCCGCTCCGGCAGGGTGCCGGAACAGAGACTCCTGTCCCCCGGATCTTGGCTTCGCGATGGCGGCAGCTCGGAAGGTTTTCCGTATCGTGGTTCTTCGTATCGTGGTTTTCGCGACGGAGGCTTTAAATAGGCGGAAGGGCAGCCTCGGAGGGGGCCTCGGGGGCCCACACCATAGGGCGGCGCGGCCCCCTCCGGCCACGCCAGGGTGTGGTGTGGGGCCCCCGGGGCTTCCTCCGGCGGCTCTCGGGTGTTCCGGAAGGCTCCGGGAAAAATAGGGACCTGGGTCTTGATTTCGTCCAATTCCGAGAATATTTCTTTACTAGGATTTCTGGAACCAAAAACAGCAGAAAACAGGAACTGGCTCTTCGGCATCTTGTTAATAGGTTAGTTCCAGAAAATGCACGAATATGACATAAAGTGTGCATAAAACATGTAGGTATCATCAATAATATGGCATGGAACATAAGAAATTATCGATACGTCGGAGACGTATCAGGCATATGTGGCACATAGCCATAATACCAAATTTTGCCCTATACCCTCATACCCTACCCAAATGGTTTGGAACTCTTATCAAACTCAATCTATCCCTAAATAGATCCTCACAACATGCCCAATTGGATCAAGTGAACCAAAATAGAAAAAATAGGAAAAATCCATTTCAACACACACATGTGCTTATGGACATTTTGCAAAACTTTGACCTAGGCCAATTTGGCTTGTGCCATTGTTTGTAGAATGTTACTAAACACTTATAAGTACTTTTTGAACCAAAGAAACCCAAATCAAATCAAGAGAAAATCAAAAACCTAGTCACATATGATAATGGTCATGTGTGGCATTTTTAACATCTTACCCACTTTGAGCCTCTTTATTAAGGGATTGTCAAACCAAACTTTGTCAACGCTTTGCACCTCATCAAGACCACATCAAGGTGAACAACTTTGCTCAAGACCACCCCTGCAAATTCCTTTTCAAATTCAAACTAGGATCAAGCAAAGTTGGGACTTTGAAACAAATTCTAGATCACCCCACTTTGCAAATTTTTGCATTTCTTTTATTTTTAAAATTCCACCACCACCAATGTGTGTTTTTGAGCATCTGAAGCAAGTCCAATTCATCTCATCCAAATTTTCCAAATGCATTGACATGAAGCAAATTTTGACAAAAACTTGAAATGCCAAATATGCACAAAGCCCAAAAACCCTATTTCAAATAGTGTTGGCCAACCCTATGCCACCACTTGGCTCCTACATGTCCCCTGGCCCCCTCTCCACCTAAGCCCTGCATAGTAACCCTAGATGGAGGCCAAACATGGCCATGGCAATGCCATGCCGGCCACTCTCACATGCACTCATGCCCTAGCTCACCCCTCTCCACTCTAGCCCTGCAAATCATGTCCCTCTGCTCCACCTTGCTCCCCTAAGCATGCTAGCACCCACCATTGCCGGAGAAAAGCACCACACGCGCCAGACACGGACGCGCCCGTGGCGCCCAGACCATGCCGTTCACGGCGTGGGCACGCACACGGACACGCCACGGCCACGCACTGCCTTGATGAGTTGCGCAACCCCTGGCCCCCCTCTCTGCACGTTGAGCATCTCCGCCGCACCAGGAACCCGCCGGACACACTCCTTTGCCCCCGCGCAGGCTGTCGCCGTCGACATCATCACCGCTTCTCCGCTGCCGTGCCGCACGGCAACGCACGCGCCAGCACGAACCCGACCACCCCGTTCCTCGCTAGCATGCTCCCTAGCATCGCCTCGACATCGCCTACCTAGCGCCGCCCTCGCCTACCCCTCTAGCTCACCGGAATCGCCGCGCCATGGTCGACTTCCTTGCACCCCCACGGCACTCCTCACCATCTATAAAAGGAGAGCCTCCCCGAGCTATCCAAGCATGCCATTGCCTTCCCCTATTCCTCCTGAGCCTCCCTAACCACCTCCCTTCGCCAATTACACCCTCCGCCGCCGCAATTTGATCGGAGACCGCCGCGCCAGTACCTCAGCAACGACAACGATTGGCGCCACCCCAGCATCCCCCACGACCACCGCTGACCTCGCCATCGACTTCCAGTTCAGCTGCGACCTGCCTCGACCCTCGCCGGAGCTCAGGTGAGCCACCGGACCCAAACCCTCGCCGTGCCCGTCCTTCCTCTCGTCGACGTAGGCGACGACTGTGCGTCGTTGGATCATCTTTTGATCCAACGGCCCGCATCCTCCCGTACCGCTTCGGCGTGGATGACCCGCTGACAGGTGGATCCCACCGTCAGACGGCCCGCGGCCCAGGAGATGCGAAACTGGGCCGGCCTGCTTCTCTCTCCCCCTCTGGCCCGTTAGGATTTCCCGCGCAAGCCCAAAACGTTTGAATTCAAATTTTGGAATTCGATGATTTTCCTTGCAGATGCTTTTTCAAATCAAATAGAACAAAATCTACCAAACGAAATTTGACCAACTTTATATTGTTGGAAAGCTTATGAAAGGCTCCATCCAACCACACTGGTTTCACACCAAAATCTTTTGTAGAATTAATGTGACAAAAATAACAAGTCACGGACTTTTGCACATTCAAACAATTATTAAAAATCAACCATAAATGCTTTTGAGTTGATTTCAACTCTCATAGCTCACATTTCACTTATAATACATGTTTATGCAAAAATATGTCATGGTTACTTTGAGTGATCATGGCCTAAACTAAATAAAGGACTCTATGGCTATTTTAGTTAGTTGATATTGTCCAAAACTATGTAATAAATCATATGAGGAGTTTTCCCTCATTTAAATCTTGTCCCAAATAACTTAGTATGAGTTAGCACCTCTGGTTTGCGTACTCTCATATTATTGAGTTAGTTGGAGATATTAAAGCATATGTGGTAGTGTTAAATTGTATGAGGCACTTTACCTCATTTAAATCATTTTCCCAAATGATGATTATGAATGGTTGACCTTGGTCAACAATGGTTCATGTATTATGCATTTGAGGAGATTAAATCTTAACAAGATTCAATGAGAGGAAATTATTTCCTCAAGGACTTAAATGAAAACCCTAAAGTAATGATTGTAATGAGAGGAAATTATTTTTCTCTTAAAAAGAAAACAAAGCCAACTCACATACTAGTAAGTGTGGAATGCTAGGATAGTTGTGTGAACCCATTGTGTGTGCTTAGTATAGCTCTTGAACCTTGTTTGGTGATTGTTACTTTGTATCCATTTTTAGACGCTAGCACCAAAGAGTACCAGGAGGAGGAGGTCTACCATCAAGAGGAGGAAGACCACTTTGACCAGTACACCAACCAAGGCAAGCTAATATTCTTGCAAGTGCAAAGCTCTCTTGAGCAAGGCACCATCCACTTTACTTTATGTCAATGATCCTAGCCCAAGTTTTACATTGCAAGCTTTTACTTGGTTTATTTAAAGCTTACTTTTATAGTTAACTTTGGTCTAAGTATAGAGTAGAGCAAGAGTATCAAACTTGGCCTAAAGGAGCTTATGAGTTAAGTAGCACCGCTCATGACTAGTTGCTAGTGCTAACAAATAAAATTGACTACTCTAGATGGGAACTTGTGAGTTTGAAATGAATTTGAAAACCTTGGAATGATGAAGTCATTCTATTGAAAGATTTTTGAAGGTGAATATGACTTGTGAATGATATGGTGGATTTTTGACTAAAACTGATATTGGTTTGAATGCGATACCTTTCCAATATTTGAGTACCCCCACAATACCTGATTATGGGTAGGGCTTAACTGGAAGTTTATGCATCTTAGTATGGGTTCCCTCTGAACAAGCATCATAGGGGTTATGCCACGGCTGCCTCCGTAGAATGTGAAATGATGTGAAATGAGGTGAATTGTCCAGCCCAAGCCCTATGCAGTTCCCAGGCTGACGATTTGTCTTCACTGGGAGGCCAAGCTCATGGGGAGAGGTACCTATACTAGGGTATGTAAGTGAAAGGTTATGGTTGATGATCCGCGTACTGAGTTACGATGATTCGGGGTTATCCCCGACGGATGAAACCAAATGTTGTGGCACAAGTGTGCAACCTCTGCAGAGTGTAAACCTATTCGAATAGCCGTGTCCACGGTTACGGACGATTGGAAAGGCCATACTGTACCGTTGTCAGATGTTTTCTTGAAAATGGTTGATGAATTGAAAGGTGACCTGACTTGAATCACAACTGAGTTGTGGGAATGACACTAATGTTCCCACTTGAGTTAGTTAGCTTATAAAAAGTCTCTTATCAAATACTTGTGAACTAAAATTGGCTTTATGCAAATAAAACTAGAGCTTAGTGATGTCTACGGGTGCTTCTATTCTTGTAGACAGTGTTGTGCCTCCAAGAGCAGAGGTTTGTAGAACAGCAGCAAGTTTCCCTTAAGTGGATCACCCAAGGTTTATCGATCTCAGGGAGGAAGAGGTCAAAGATATCCCTCTCAAGCAACCCTGCAACCACAAAGCAAGAAGACTCTTGTGTCCCCAACACACCTAATACACTTGTCAGATGTATAGGTGCACTAGTTCGGCGAAGAGATAGTGAGATGCAAGTAATATGGATGAGTATGAGTGGTAATAGCAATCTGAATAAAATATGGCAGCGAGTAAACATGCAACAAAACAAGTAAACAAACGGAGATTCGATGCTTGGAAGCAAGGACTAGGGATCCCGCTTTCACTAGTGGACACTCTCAACAATGATCACATAATAGGACTACTCTACACCCTCTTGTTGGATGATGAACACCACTAATTGTGTAGGATTACACGAACCCTCAATGCCGGAGTTAACAAGCTCCACAATATTCAATGTTCATATTTAAATAACCTTAGAGTGCAAGATAGATCAACACAATCACACCAAGAACTAACATAGCATGCACACTGTCACCATCACACTATGAAGGAGGCATAGATCACATCAATACTATCATAGCAATAGTTAACTTCATAATCTACAAGAGATTACAATCATAACCCACGCCAAGTACTACACGATGCACACACTCGTCACCATTACACCGTGCAGGAGGAATAGACTACTTTAATAACATCACTAGAGTAGCACATAGATGATATTCAACTAGATCACATAAAGAGAGAGGTGAACCACATAGCTACGGCGGAGCCCTCAGCCCCGGGGGTGAATTACTCCCTCCTCATCATGGAGACAGCGATGGCGGTGAAGATGGCGGTGGAGACGGCGGTGGAGATGACTCCGGGGGCAATTCCCCGTCCCGGCAGGGTGCCGGAACAGAGACTTTTGTCCCCCGAATTGGAGTTTCGCAATGGCGGCGGCTCCGGATGGTTGTCTCCGGTTTCGTCGAACGGGGTCGAGGTTTTAGGTCAGGGACGACTAAATAGGCGAAGAGGCGGAGTCGGAGGGGCCACGGGGGACCCACACACTAGGGGCCCCCCTTGGGCCGCGCCGCCCTGTGGGGTGGGGCCCCCGGCTCCCCTCTCGGCCTTTCTCCGGTGCTGCGGAAGCTTCCGGGAATTATAAGATCTTCGGTGTTGATTTCGTCCGATTCCGAAAATATTTCTTTACTAGGATTTCGAAACCAAAAACAGCAGTAAAACAGCAACCGGCCTTTCGGCATCTCGTCAATAGGTTAGTTCCGAAAACGCATAAAAACGATATAAAGTGTGAACAAAACATGTAGGTATTGTCATAAAACAAGCATGGAACATCGAAATTATAGATACGTTGGAGACGTATCGGCATCCCCAAGCTTAGTTCCTACTCGTCCTCGAGTAGGTAAACGATAAAAGATAATTTCGAAGTGACATGCTACCAACATAATCTTGATCATACTATTGTAAAGCATATGAGATGAATGCAGCGATTCAAAGCAATGTTAATGCAATGAGTAAACAATTGAATCATATAGCAAAGACTTTTCATGAATAATACTTTCAAGACAAGCATCAATAAGTCTTGCATAAGAGTTAACTCATAAAGCAATAAATTCAAAGTAAAGACATTGAAGCAACACAATGGAAGATTAAGTTTCAGCGGTTGCTTTCAACTTGTAACATGTATATCTCATGGATAGTTGTCAATGCAAAGCAATATAACAAGTGCAATAAGCAAGTATGTAAGAATCAATGCACAGTTAACACAAGTGTTTGCTTCCAAGATAGAGGGAAATGGGTAAACTGACTCAACATAAAAGTAGAAGAATGGCCCTTCGCAGAGGGAAGCATTGATTGCTATATTTGTGCTAGAGCTTTGGTTTTGAAAGCAAGAAACAATTTTGTCAACGGTAGTAATAAACCATATGTATCATGTAAATTATATCCTACAAGTTGCAAGCCTCATGCATAGTATACTAATAGTGCCCGCACCTTGTCCTAATTAGCTCGGATTACCGGGATTATCATCGCAATACATATGTTTTAACCAAGTGTCACAAAGGGGTACCTCTATGCCGCTTGTACAAAGGTCTAAGGAGAAAGCTCGCATTGGATTTCTCGCTTTTGATTATTCTCAACTTAGACATCCATACCGGGACAACATAGACAACGAGATAATGGACTCCTCTTTAATGCATAAGCATTTATCAACAATTAATGTTCTCATATGAGATTGAGGATATTTGTCCAAAACTGAAACTTCCACCATGAATCATGGCTTTAGTTAGCGGCCCAATGTTCTTCTCTAACATTATGCATGCTATAACCATTAAATAAGTGGTAAATCTCCCTTACTTCAGACAAGACGGACATGCATAGCAACTCACATGATATTCAACAAAGAGAGTTGATGGCGTCCCCAGGAACATGGTTATCGCACAACAAGCAACTTAATAAGAAATAAAGTGCATAAGTACATATTCAATACCACAATAGTTTTTAGGCTATTTGTCCCATGAGCTATATATTATAAAGGTAGAGGATAGAAATTTAAAGGTAGCACTCAAGCAATTTACTTTTGAATGGCAGAGAAATACCATGTAGTAGGTAGGTATGGTGGACACAAATGGCATAGTGGTTGGCTCAAGGATTTTGGATGCATGAGAAGTATTCCCTCTCGATACAAGGTTTAGGCTAGCAAGGTTGTTTAGAGCAAACACAGTATGAACGGGTACAGCAAAACTCACATAAAAAGACATATTGCAAGCATTATAAGACTCTACACCGTCTTCCTTGTTGTTCAAACCCTTACTAGAAAATATCTAGACCTTACAGAGACCAATCTTGCAAACCAAATTTTAGCAAGCTCTATGTATTTCTTCACTAATAGGTGCAAGGTATATGATGCAAGAGCTTAAACATGAGCACAACAATTGCCAAGTATCACATTATTTAAGACATCATACCAATTACTACATGATTTGTAATAAATTTATTTTGGAGACCTAATAAAGTTAATAAAGGGCCGCATGCATCAATTGATGCAGAGGCTGGGGTTTTATCCCCCTTATCGAAAAAAAATTACTACATGTAGCATTTCCCGTTTCCAACCATATAACAATTAACAAAGCAGTTTCAACCTTCGCCATGAAAATTAAAAACTAAGAACATATATGTTCATATGAACCAGCGGACCGTGTCTCTCTCCCACACAAGCATTTATTCAAACAAAAACAAAAAACAAAAACAAACAGACGCTCCAAGTAAAGTACATATGATGTGACCGAATAAAAATATAGTTTCAAGAGAAGGAACTCGATAATTTGTCGATGAAGAAGGGGATGCCTTGGGCATCCCCAAGCTTAGATGCTTGAGTCTTCTTGAAATATGCAGGGATGAACCACCGGGCATCCCCAAGCTTAGACTTTTCACTCTTCTTGATCATAGTATATCATCCTCCTCTCTTGACCCTTGAAAACTTCCTTCACACCAAAATCGAAACAAACTCATTAGAGGGTTAGTGCATAATCAAAAATTCACATGTTCAGAGGTGACACAATAATTCTTAACACTTCTGGACATTGCTCAAAGCTACTGGAAGGTAATGGAACAAAGAAATCCATCCAACACAGCAAAAGAGGCAATGCGAAATAAAAGGCAGAATCTGTCAAAACAGAACAGTCCGTAAAGACGAATTTTAAAGAGGCACCACACTTGCTCAGATGAAAATGCCCAAATTGAATGAAAGTTGCGTACATATCTGAGGATCACTCACGTAAATTGGCATAATTTTCTGAGTTACCTACACAATTCAGCCCAGATTCGTGACAGACAGAAATCTGTTTCTGCGCAATCCAAATCTAGTATCAACCTTTCTATCAAAGACTTTACTTGGCACAACAATGCAATAAAATAAGATAAGGAGAGGTTGCTACAGTAGT
Organism: Lolium rigidum; assembly: GCF_022539505.1. Lineage (NCBI taxonomy): Eukaryota > Viridiplantae > Streptophyta > Magnoliopsida > Poales > Poaceae > Lolium > Lolium rigidum. Next base: position 43,988,385 of record NC_061508.1, read on the forward strand.
AACAACTTCCAAGACTCAAATACAAAATAAAAGTACTGTAGCAAAATAAACACATGGGTTATCTCCCAAGAAGTTCTTTCTTTATAGCCATTAAGATGGGCTCAACAGTTTTAATGATGCACTCGCAAGAAATAGTATTTGAAGCAAAAGAGAGCATCAATAGGCAAATTCAAAACAAATTTAAGCCTAACATGCTTCCTATGAAAAGGAATCTTGTACACAAATGAATTCATGAAGAACAAAGTGACAAGCATAAGAGGATAAAACACGAGTAACTTCAAGATTCTCAACATAAAGAGGGGAAACTTAATATTATTAAGATGCATATACCCATGTTTCCCTCTCTCATAATAACTTTCAGTAGCATCATTGATGAAATCCACAATATACCCATCACTTAAAACATTCTTATCACAGTGTCATCATAAGAAATAGAATAGTTATCTTTCACAGTCGGTTTATCTGTGACCATACCATCATTGTTATTAGAAGGAGATGTATCAAACACATAATGATCAGTAGCAAAAGGATTTTCAAACACCTCTTCCCCAAGCTTAGAGCTTTCTATATCATTATGGGAGGAAGCATGGATAGCACCGATACTATGGCAATTATTATCATCATCATTTTCAGAATTAGTTTCCCAGAGATTTGCAATATCAAAAGTAGTGTGCTCATTCAAATCATGATCACTAATGTATGTAAAGGGCATAGGAAGATCATTGTATTCAGATTCATTATCATAATAATCATTAGGAGCAACATACTTACGGTTACCTAGCGTTATCTCATTCACGCGGGGATATGCCGTTACCTCTTTCTCTTTATTCTCCTTCTTCTTCTTCTTCTTCTACTACTTCTTCGTTCCCTTCTTCTTCTTCTTCTCCTCCTTCTCCTCGTTCCCTTCTTTAGGAGGAAGAGGCTTGAAGGGTGGCTTGTCCGCATAACCTGATTTACTTTCAGAAACAATAGAAGAAACTTGGGAGGATTCCTCCTTTTCATTAATTAGTTCAAAACACACAATGGTCCTATCATATTTTGGCAAGGTGTCATCTTCTAAAATATTTTGTATGTAAGTATTTGTATGGCTATTATCAATGCAATAAGAAAAACACCCATGCAGGACATCATCAATATCAAGATTATTAATATCTAACAAAGAAATTTTCCTTGATAACTCTTCACACCACAAAAATAAAGTGAGTTCATCATGTTGATTAGGAGTAATTTTGTAACACCCCAACTTTTTCAACCTTGATTAGTTGTCCTTATTTCAAAAATCAGGGGGAACAAAAACTTTTTCTATAGACTAATTAAGGTGAATTTCCTTGATCTGTTTGCTATGATGAATTGCCTTGATCTGTTGGTAGATGAATTGTCTTGATTTGCTTGTTGAATTTTGTCTTGAGCTACCTCATAGAACGACACCCCTAGTGGTTAAGCAAGCAACTCACCAAATAAAACACATGTGTGGCTTAGGAAGAATTGTTTTCCTTCTTACTACATCAAACCTCTCTCCTGATGACAACATGGGTGTGCCATCTTGATTTTTCTCTTTGTGGTACAAGATAGCTCAATCATCCTTAATTCACAACTTGGTGATCTCAATGCATGGATCTCATATGTGCATCTCCCTCTACAATTTCCACATCCTGCATGTCTCATTCTACCCTTGCATCACATATATTCAACTTGATCTTATACCCTATCCCATGATTCAACTCTAGATCACTTCCTTCACTTTTACCTCTTGTTTTTATTCAAGTTTAATCTTCACAAAACCAAGAGTGGGAATGATGGATACATTTTGTAGCCACCATCTACCCTTGAGAACACTCCTCCCTAAATTAGTTTCCCTCCTCAAAAATCCTACAGTTCTCCTTCTCTAGTTTTGATCACAAAACTACTTCTAGTTTTATTAAAACTTTCCAAGATTTCTCTTCAAAGAAAACAAGGAACTAAAATGGGTTTTGTTTTTCATCCCATTTCTACCAAGTATTGATTTATAAAACATTATTTCTATTTTGCTTTGTTTTAACAAAAAGCTTGTTTATGGTACCTATACCATTTCTTGTTTCCCTCTTGATTATTTTACATTTGAGAAAAACTCTACCTAACTTGAGAAAACAAGTAGAATATTTTGAACTCCTATGTTCCAACTAGTTTTCTCTCAACCTTTTCAAATTCCATTTCCACTTGGGTTCTTTCCCAATTGTCTCTAGACAATTGAGGTGTGTCCCATACCTTTCAATTAAACTCTTTTTCAAATGGCAACTCTTGCACATCTTATGGACATCTCTGATCCACCACATTGTATCCCCTCCATCCTCCAATTTTTGATCAAATGGATGATCATTTGATATTTTCAAATCACTCCCAATTTACCTCTTATTTGGAGAACAAGTTATATCTCACCATACCCATCTCAATCCTCTATTCTTTTCCATCATCACCCTGACCTCATGAATTGGTGATTTCTGCCACCATATTCATCCTTGTGAGTACATGTTTACTTCACTCACCATGTCTCTTAGTCTTGCTCTATAATTGTCTAAACCACCATCACCATCCCATTTACCTTGACATGCACATGCATTGTTGCATGTGGTCCATCCCAATCCTTCCAAAATTGAATTCTTATAAAAGCTACTAATCATCAAATATACCTTGGGAACTATCTTCATCATAAGTTGGTCTCAACCAAAGTGGTGGAGATTATTCTCATGGCACATGTCACCTTCATACTCCTTTTTATCTATATGTATCTACTCCTATTTTTATCATCATCAAAGTCAGTCTTTGACATTTTCTCCTCAATATCATGCACATATCTATTCACATGGATGTTGTGCCTCTCCCTCACATTGTTCACTTGTATTTGGCAAGAATGGAGCCGGCCAATTGTGTTGGCATGTCAATTTCGGCCAGCCATTTTCCTCCTCACTTTCTTCTCTTGCAAGACTTGCCTCTAAACTACCCAACAATTAAATGGGCAGCCACCCATCCTAGCCAATCAAAAAGGAGGCAGCCAACCCCCTCTCCCTCTATAAATGGCCCTTGGCCGGCCACCTCCACTCCTCTTGCTCTCATTTTTCTTCTCTCCACTCACTCCTCCACCTTATCTACTCCCTCACACTCTTCTCCTACTCTCCCCCACGAAAATGCAGCTCCACCTAGCTCCCATGGCCGGCCATGGCCATGGAAAGAACTCCAAGATGAAGCTCCCTCCTCCCTCAAGCTCCTCCTCACCATGAGAGCCTCCCTCTCCTTCTTCTCCCCAACCCTAGATGGTTTTCTCTCCTCTTCCTCTTCCTCCATTGCTAAGATTGGATCTTGATGCAGGTGCATGTTGGTCCAAGCATGGAGAAGCTTGAGCTATCCTCAGATCTGAAGTTCTTGAGCAAAGTTCGTCCAAATCCCTGCAGTAATTTCTGCTATCTTGCTGTTTCAGATTCTGGTACAAACTTGTAAAATCCACCAAATCTCGTGTGCAGATCCAAATCGAGTGATTCAAAGTTCCGCGGATAGGTATTCAAAATATCTACAACTTGGCGTTGGTCTCATCCTCAAATTCGTTACAGATTCTCCCTGGTAAATAAAGTTCTGGAAACATGCAGATTCACTGTTTGTTAGATTTGTTCCGTTTTACAAAACCTTTTTGAGCAAACTCAACTGCGGGTGAAAGCCCTCTTCAATACCTTAATTTTGGATATTTTGGCCAGACTGAGAGGGCAATTAGTCCAATCTTCCGGAAAAAACGCTTCGCCACCTAGAGGCGATTAGGTTTTCTCCAGTGAAGAAGGCGGCGCCCGTCGACTCCTCGTCGGTGTGCAGATATCTCTCCATTGTTTGGTGACGCTCCCTGCCCAGCTTCTCTCTCTCCCCGTAGGCTTCTGTTTCTGGGACAATTCGGGACGATCAAGGGGAGGCCTAGCGCCTCTGCCCGTCCTTGGTTGTACTAGATCGGTCCGGGCGGCGGAGAGATCTAGCTATGGCGACGGGAGATGCGGCCTCGCATGAGGCTGAAGGATCGCGACCACCGACCACGAAGGCGAGAGGCCGAGCTGAAACCATCGAGGAGATGGTGGGTCGCATGAAACTAACGGAAGCGGAATCTCGCAAGATCAGGATTGACGATCGCGAGGAAGGCAATGGCCCTTCGTGGGCTCTGGCAGGGAGGATTCTGGTGCCGACACCTAAGATCGTTCACATCCAGACGATATCGGCAGCACTCCGTCCCGCGTGGGGAAATCCTAAGGGACTTATCTTCACGGATGGGGGCCCTAATTTGTTCATAGCGGAGCTGGCCTCTGAAAGAGAAAGGGACAGAATCTGGGAGCGATCACCGTGGACTGTCAACAAGCATGCTGTTCTTCTGGAGAATTATCAGAATTGGCGGCGTCCGTCGGAGTTGAAATTTGACAGGCTACTACTCTGGGTGCGTGTGCTGGATCTTCCAAGAAATATGATCAACAATAGATGGGGCACCCAGATAGCTAATGATCTTGGAGTTGAAGTTGTTAAAATTGATACATCAAACAGCTTTAGTGGTTTCCTGCGAGCAAGGGTTTTTATTAATGTGGAGGAACCACTGAGAAGATGGATGTTCCTTGACTCCACTCTCCGTGAGACGGAGGATTGGTATGATGTCCAATACGAGGAGCTTCCATATTTTTGCTTCTCATGTGGGTTACTAGGACACTCAGCGATGGTATGTCCAAACCCTGCTGTGAGAGATGAGTTTGGTGAGCTACCGTACGGTCCACACCTTCGGGTCTCTGATGATTATAGAAGATCACAAGGGCCGTATCAGGCTAGCAGGAAGGAGGGCTCTGGCACACAGCGTGAGGATGGCCCTTCCCATGGCCAACGCTGGGAGTATGGAGGAGTGCCTAGGGGTGCTGACACCGGGCGACAACACACGGGTAGAGGCCGTGCTTCTGCTCCTCGCGGTGGTAGGACAAATCCGGTGTATCGGAAACTAGTGTTGCCCCCTATTGCATCGGAGCCTCATGATACAGGGGTAGCAAGTAATGTTCCTAATAGTGCAACGTCGCCGAGGGAGGCGATGGATACCTCTGGTGCCATGGTTATGTTCGACCCAAATCTAGCTGGGGCAAAGAGGGATTCAACTGAGAATCCGCGGGCACGATCTGAGGCACCTAGCCCGGATGCTAAGAAGATGAAATCTGTAGAGGCTGAATCGGCGTCCGCTGCGGAGCAGCGGCGCCAGTCTTAATGTGTTGCATCAGTTGGAACTGTCGTGGGCTGGGGGATACCGCGACAGTTCGTGAGCTTCTCAGTATTGTGAAGCAATTTAACCCCACTCTCGTCTTTGTGATGGAAACAAAGATCGGAGGTAAAAGAGTTGAAAAGTTAGCTAGCAGACTCGGCATGGCTGGGAGTTTTGCTGTGGATAGTGATGGCCTAAGTGGGGGCATCGGTATTTTTTGGTCCATGGATCTTTCTGTGGATGTCAAGAGTTTCAACCTGAATCATATTGATGCGATTATTTCACCAAAGGAGGGTGATCTTACTCCATGGAGATTCACGGGTTTCTATGGGGAGCCGCGTCGAGAAAACCGGCATCTTAGCTGGACCTTATTGAGGCGTCTCCATTCGCTCCGAAAGTACCCATGGCTGTGTGTCGGAGACTTCAATGAGACAACTACCAGCCTGGAACATTTCAGTGAGCATAACAGGGAGGAATGGCAAATGAGGAACTTCCGAGAAGCGATCGATGATTGTGATCTTCAAGACCTCGGATACACTGGCGTCCCATACACATGGGATAATCGGCAATCTGGTTTGGCGAATGTGAAAGCAAGGATTGATCGAGCTTTGGCGAATGAGGAGCTGCTACTCATGTATCCTGTGTTCCGAGTTCAGCATCTCTCGGCTATTCAGTCCGACCACTGTTTCTTGTTGACGTCCTTACAGAAGCAGGTGGCACGTAGCACTGACGTGGGCCAGCGTGTGTTCCGGTACGAGAACGTTTGGCAAACACACAAAGATTACGACAAGGTGGTCAAGGAGATGTGGTCTGCAACGTCTCGAGGGAATGGACAACAGGGTCTGGCGAGTGCCCTTAGTAAAATGCAGACAGAGTTGAGCTCTTGGGGAAATAAAACTTTTGGCAATTTCAAGCATAAACTCTCGATGCTGCGTAAAGAATTAGAACGGTGTCGTCATCGTTCAGTTCGAACGGGTCCATCTCAACAGGAAAAAAGAATAATGGAGAAGATAAATGAGGTGTTGTACCAGGAAGAGATTTGGATTAAACAGCGATCACGTGTTCTGTGGCTTAAGGAAGGTGACCGCAATTCTGCTTATTTTCACGCCCAAACAGCGCAGCGTAAAAGAAGAAATAAAATCACTGCTTTGCAACGCAGTGATGGATCTTGGTGCGAGGATCCAGAGTCAATAGGCCTTGAAATCCAAGGGTTCTATACTGGCTTATATACATCTCAAGGCATCCCGATCATGGGAGGAGTCCTTGATCTGGCCCAAACGAGGATTGGTGATGACACTCGTTCAAAATTGGAACAGATGTACTCTGCTGAGGAAGTAAAAACTGCACTATTTCAAATGCACCCTTCTAAAGCACCAGGTGTAGATGGTTTCACAGCGGGTTTCTTCCAGCGGCACTGGGATCTGTTGGGTACTGATATTGTGGCGGGTGTTCTGGAATTCTTAAACGGAGGTGAGCTTATTCAGTCACTAAACGACACGGCCATCGTGTTGATCCCCAAGGTACAGAACCCACAGTCCATAACCCAATTTCGGCCAATTTCTTTGTGCACTGTTTTGTACAAGATTTGTGCTAAGGTAATTGCCAATCGGATGAGACCGGAGTTAGAGCAGATCATAAGCCAGGAACAAAGTGCTTTTGTACCGGGGCGCCTCATCACGGATAATGCCCTTGTTGCCTTTGAATGTGTTCATACAATGAAAAGAAATAAGAGAGGCAAGAAAGGAATGTGCGCAGTTAAGCTAGACATGATGAAGGCCTACGATAGGATTGAGTGGCCATTCTTAGAGGCAATGTTACTAAGAATTGGTTTTCCTACTGCCATGGTGCGGCTGATCATGAAGTGTGTCAGGTCGGTCAGGTTTTCGGTGAAAGTAAATGGAGAACTCCAAGATCAATTTCAACCGACCCGTGGTCTCCGTCAGGGTGATCCGATGTCGCCATCACTGTTCTTGTTATGTGCAGAGGGTCTATCAGCACTCTTGAATTACTACAACACAGGCTTTGTTGACCGTGGAATCAGAGTCTGCAATCGGGCGCCGTGGATCACTCATCTTTTGTTCGCGGATGACAGTCTGATTTTCATCGGGGCGACAGTGCAAAGTGCTGCACGTTTGAATGAGATACTGAACATGTATCATCAGGCATCAGGCCAGCTGGTTAACCGAGCCAAGAGCTCAGTGTTTTTCTCACCGTGCACCTCTGATGAGCTACGTACGGCAGTAAAGTCTGAATTGACAATTGATGTCGAAGCGTTCAGTGAAAAATACCTCGGACTTCCCACAGCAGCAGGCAGTCTAACGAGTGAGGCGTTTGAGTATATCACTGATCATATGAGGAGTAGTGTCAATGGGTGGGCTCCAAAGCTGATGTCTTTTGCTGGGAAGGAAACGATGATAAAGTCTGTCCTTCAAGCCAAAGCGATCTATCCCATGAGCTGTTTCAATCTGTCCAAAGGAACATGTACGAAGATCACATCAATTTTGGCAAAATGGTGGTGGGCTGGGTGCCTAGATAAGAAGTCCATGCATTGGCTCGCATGGGACAAAATTGCAATTCCGAAAGGACAAGGTGGCATGGGCTTCCGAGACATGGCCGCCTTCAACGTAGCGTTGCTTGGTAAGCAAGGGTGGAGACTAATCATCTCACCTGATTCCCTATGTGCCCGAGTATTACGGGCTAGATACTACCATGATAAACCCTTCATGGAGGCCACGGCTCCACGGACAGCGTCCCGTACTTGGCGAGCCATTCTTGCTGGCCGGGAAGCGCTGGCGAAGGGGATTATCAAGAGAGTTGGTACTGGAGAGAGTATCTCTATTTGGGATGATAATTGGATCCCAAACTCTGGTACGCTGCGTCCTTTGTATAGGCCGGCAGATGCCACAGTGGAGAAGGTGAGCGAGTTGATTACCGAAGATACTCATCAGTGGAATATTCAGAAAATGGATGACAACAATTTCAGCCAGCCAGACATTGACCGCATTATTCAAATTCCTCTTAGTAGCAGAGCTGGAGAGGACTGGTTGGTGTGGTCTTATGAGAAAACTGGTTTGTACACGGTGAAGTCTGCATATCGTATGCTTGTAGCTCATGTGGCAGAGGAGCGAGCAGTACAATGTACTTCTTCTTCCCGGAGTCAAGAGGATCTGTGGAAGCGTTTATGGAGTCTGAAGGTTGTACCGAAGGTGCGTGTTTTTTGGTGGCGGGTTATGCGAGGCATTGTGCCGGATTACTCAACCCTCACTCGGCGGCATGTCAGAGATAATAGCACCTGTCCGGTATGCAAATCAACTTCAGAATCGTTACTCCATGCACTAGCAGAGTGTTCCCATGCCAGTCTCTTTTGGACTGCTGCGAGGGATATACTGAATATCAAACTACCAAGATTACATCCAGAGACTTGGGCAGCGGATATCTTGTGTGAGTCATGGTGGTCACAAGAGGAGAGAGCTAAGGTGATCACAGTTATGTGGTCCATTTGGTCATCCAGAAACAAATGGGCGCATGGAGAGAAGGGTTTCGACCCCATTGGTTCGATTCAGACTGTTCATGACACATTGTTGGAGCTTGAGCTCCCACCAAAAACTATCGTGGACAATGGTGATCGCCCGTTGTGTACCTGGCACGGGCCAACGGGAGATTCAATTAAAATCAATGTTGATGGTGCTATTAATGGCCAAGATATTGTGGCAGGGAGTGGGGGAGTGGCGAGAGATTCATCAAGAAGATTCAGGGGAGCGTGGTGCAAAACTTACCCTGGAATTGTTGATCCTCTGATCTCTGAAGCTCTGGCGTTGCGTGATGCAGTAGTGTTTGCTCGAGCACGTTCTTTCAGTCACATCTCGGTTGAGACTGATTGCTCAGAGCTCGTTAGACTATGGGAAAATAAAAGGACCGATCGTTCGGTGATTGCTCCTATTATCGAAGAAGTTAGTATTTTAAGTCTAGATCTTCAGGCTTTTTCTATTTCTTTTGTTCGTCGTTCAGCCAACAAATCTGCTCATGAGTGTGCACGCTATGCTTGTTTGCACAACATTTCAGAGGAGTGGTCTGGGGCGAGCCCAGTTTTCCTTCAAAACAGCCTTCGAGCTGATTGTAATGGTGCTACTGTGATTTAATAAAGTCGATGTGTTCTCCAAAAAAAAATACCTTAATTTTGGCGGTGGTTTCACTTCGATTGA
>NC_061508.1:43997919-44067133 GCF_022539505.1 Lolium rigidum
AAGTTGCTTGTTGTGCGATAACCCATGTTTCTGCGAGGCACGCCATCAACTCATTGTTGAATTTCATGTGAGTTTGCTATGCATGTTCGTCTTGGCCTACGAAGTAAGGGCGATCTACAACTCGAGTTGAATGGTTTGAGCATGCATATTGTGAGAGAAGAACATTGGGCGTATCTTTAAAGCCATGATCCATGGTGGAAGTTTCAGTTTGGACAAACATCCTCAAAATCTCTAATGAGAAAAGAATTAATTGTTGTCAAATGCTTAAAGCATTAAAGGAGTCCGATATCTGTTGTCTATGTTGTCCCGGTATGGATGTCTAAGTTGAGAATAATCAAAAGCTGAGAAATCCAAATGCGAGCTTTCTCCTTAGACCTTTGTACGAGCGGCATAGAAATTACCCCTTTGTGAAACTTGGTTTAAAGCATATGTATTGCGGTGATAATCCGGGTAGTCAGCTAATTAGGACAAGGTGGGCACTATTGGTACACTATGCATGAGGCTTGCAACTTATAAGATATAATTTACATGATGCATATGCTTTATTGCCTACCGTTGACAAAATTGTTTCATGTTTTCAAAATCAAAGCTCTAGCACAAATATAGCAATCGATGCTTTTCCTCTATGAGGACCATTCTTTTACTTTCAATGTTGAGTGCGAGTTCTACCTATTTCTCTCCACCTCAAGAAGCAAACACTTGTGTGGTGTGCATTGATTCCTACATGCTTACACTTATTGCACTTATTATATTACTCTATATTGACAATATCCATGAGATATACATATTTGAAGTTGAAAGCAACCGCTGAAACTTAATCTTCTTTTGTGTTGCTTCAATACCTTTACTTTGAATTGTTGCTTTATGAGTTAACTCTTATGCAAGACTTATTGATACTTGTCTTGAAGTTTCTCCTCATTGTGCCATCATGTTAGATCTTGTGAGCTGCCTATCATGATCAAGATCATCTATTTGTAATGCTACATGTTGTGTTTGTTGGGATCCGATGAATATGGAATACTATGCCAAGTTGATTATCAATCTATCATATATGTTGTTTATGTTCTTGCATGCTCTCTGTTTCTAGTAGAGGCTCTGGCCAAGTTGATACTTGTAACTCCAAGAGGGAGTATTTATGCTCGATATGGGGTTCATGCCTCCATTGAATCTGGGACAGTGACAGAAAGTTCTAAGGTTGTGGATGTGTTGTTGCCACTAGGGATAAAACATCAATGCTTTGTCTAAGGATATTTGTGTTGATTACATTACGCACCATACTTAATGCAATTGTCTGTTGTTTGCAACTTAATACTGGAAGGGGTTCGGATGATAACCTGAAGGTGGACTTTTTAGGCATAGATGAATGTTGGATAGTTGTCTATGTACTTTGTCGTAATGCCCTGATTAAATCTCATAGTACTCATCATGATATATGTATGTGCATTGTTATACCTTCTTTATTTGTCAATTGCCCAAGCTGTAATTTGTTCACCCAACATGCTATTTATCTTATGGGAGAGACACCACTAGTGAACTGTGGACCCCGGTCCATTCTTTACATCTGAAATACAATCTACTGCAATACTTGTTCTTTACTGTTCTTCGCAAACAACCATCATCATCCACATTATACATCTAATCCTTTGTTTTCAGCAAGCCGGTGAGATTGACAACCTCACTGTTACGTTGGGGCAAAGTACTTTGATTATGTTGTGCAGGTTCCACGTTGGCGCCGGAATCCCTGGTGTTGCGCCGCACTACACCCCGCCACCAACAACCTTCAAGTGTTCCTTGACTCCTACTGGTTAAATAACCTTGGTTTCTTACTGAGGGAAAACTTACTGCTGTGCGCATCACACCTTCCTCTTGGGGTTCCCAACGGACGTGTCGACTACGCTCCATCAAGACTGTTTTCTGGCGCCGTTGCCAGGGAGATCAAGACACGCTGCAAGGGGAGTCTCCCACATCCAATCTCTTTACTTTGTTTTTGTCTTGCTTTGTTTTACTTTATTTACTGCTTTGTTTTCTGTTATATCAAAAACACAAAAAAAATTAGTTGCTAGTTTTACTTTATTTACTGTCTTGTTCTCTATATTAAAAACACAAAAAAATTAGTTACTTGCATTTACTTTATTTAGTTTGCTTTAGTTACTACTGCTAAAATGGGTACTCCTGAAAATACTAAGTTATGTGACTTCACTAGCACAAATAATAATGATTTCCTATGCACACCTATTGCCCCACCTGCTACTACAGCAGAATTCTTTGAAATTAAACCTGCTTTACTAAATCTTATTATGAGAGAGCAATTTTCTGGTGTTAGTTCTGATGATGCTGCTGCCCATCTTAATAATTTTGTTGACCTATGTGAAATGCAAAAGTATAAGGATGTAGATGGTGACATTATAAAATTAAAATTGTTTCCTTTCTCCTTAAGAGGAAGAGCTAAAGATTGGTTGCTATCTTTGCCTAAGAATAGTATTGATTCATGGACTAAATGTAAAGATGCTTTCATTGGTAGATATTATCCTCCCGCTAAAATTATATCTTTGAGAAGTAGCATAATGAATTTTAAGCAATGGGATAATGAACATGTTGCTCAAGCATGGGAGAGAATGAAATCTTTGGTGAAGAATTGCCCTACCCATGGACTAACTACTTGGATAATCATCCAAACCTTCTATGCAGGATTGAATTTTTCTTCGCGGAACCTATTGGATTCAGCTGTTGGAGGTACCTTTATGTCCATCACTTTGGGGGCGGCAACAAAGCTTCTTGATAATATGATGATCAATTACTCTGAATGGCACACTGAAAGAGCTCCACAAGGTAAGAAGGTAAATTCTGTTGAAGAAACCTCCTCCTTGAGTGATAAGATTGATGCTATTATGTCTAGGCTTGTGAATGGTAGATCTAATGTTGATCCTAATAATGTTCCTTTAGATTCATTGGTTGCCCAAGAAGAACATGTTGATGTGAACTTCATTAAAAATAATAATTTCAACAACAATGCTTATAGGAATAATTCTGGTAACAACTATAGGCCATATCCTTCTAATAATGGTAATGGTTATGGGAATTCTTATGGGAATTCTTACAACAATAATAGGAGTGTACCCCCTGGTCTTGAAGCCATGCTTAAAGAATTTATTAGTACACAAACTGCTTTTAACAAATCTGTTGAGGAAAAGCTTGGTAAAATTGATATTCTTGCTTCTAAGGTTGATAGTCTTGCCTCTGATGTTGATCTTTTAAAATTGAAAGTTATTCCTAATGAAGATAAAGATATTAAGTCATTTGCTACAGCAAACGCCATCCAAGTTCAAATTAATGAGAATATTAGATTGATGGCTGAATTGCATGCTAGGTGGGAAAGAGAAGAAAACGAAAAACTTGCTAAAGAGAATAATGTAGCTAAAGTTTGGACTATTACCACCACTAGTAATGATGATGTTTCACATGTTGCTACACCCCCTACTACCAATGGTAAAATAATTGGTGTTAGCAATGTTTCTACTCCTAGTGCAAAGCGTGCAAAACTGCCTGAAACTGCTGAAATTGCTAAAACTGCTGAAACTGTTTGTGATAAAACTGCTGAAATTTTTCAAAATATTGGGGACAATGATTCCATTGCTGTAGATCATAATGGTTTAGATTTTGATGATTGTCATATCTCTGAAGTTATAAAGTTCTTACAAAAACTTGCTAAAAGTCCCAATGCTAGTGCTATAAATTTGGCCTTTACAAAACATATTACAAATGCTCTCATAAAAGCTAGAGAGGAGAAACTAAAACTTGAAACTTCTATTCCTAGGAAGTTAGAAGATGGTTGGGAGCCCATCATTAAGATGAGGGTCAATGATTTTGATTGTAATGCTTTATGTGATCTTGGTGCTAGTATTTCTGTTATGCCTAAGAAAATCTATGATATGCTTGACTTGCCACCATTGAAAAATTGTTATTTGGATGTTAATCTTCTTGATCATTCTATAAAGAAACCTTTGGGGAGATTGATAATGTTCGCATTATGGTTAATAATAACCTTGTCCTCGTTGATTTTGTTGTCTTGGATATTGAATGCAATGCATCTTGTCCCATTATATTGGGAAGACCTTTTCTTCGAATCGTTGGTGCTACCATTGATATGAAGGAAGGTAATATTAAATATCAATTTCCTCTCAAGAAAGGTATGGAACACTTCCCTAGAAAGAGAATGAAGTTACCTTATGATTCTATTATTAGAACAAATTATGATGTTGATGCTTCATCTCTTGATAATACTTGATTCACACTTTATGCGCCTAGCTGAAAGGCGTTAAAGAAAAGCGCTTATGGGAGACAACCCATCATTTTACTTCCGCACTTTTGTTTTATATTTGAGTCTTGGAAGTTGTTACTACTTTAGCAACCTCTCCTTATCTTTATTTTATTGCATTGTTGTGCCAAATAAAGTCTTTGATAGTAAAGTCAATACTAGATTTGGATTACTGCGCAGAAACAGAATTCTTACTGTCACGAAATGGAGCATCCCCTTGTGTAGGTAATTTAGAAAAATCTGCCAATTTACGTGCGTGATCCTCAGATATGTACGGAACTTTCATTCCATTTGAGCATTTTCATCTGAGCAAGTTAAGTGCCCCAGAAAAATTCGTCTTTACGGACTGTTCTGTTTTGACGATTCTGCCTTTTATTTCGCATTGCCTGTTTTGCTATGTTTGATGGATTTCTTTGTTCCATTAACTTTCAGTAGCTTTGTGCAATGTCCAGAAGTGTTAAGAATGATTATGTCACCTCTGAATATATTAAATTTCAATTATGCACTAACCCTCTAATGAGTTTGTTTTGAGTTTGGTGTGGAGGAAGTTTTCAAGGGTCAAGAGAGGAGGATGATACAATATGATCAAGAAGAGTGAAAAGTCTAAGCTTGGGGATGCCCCCGTGGTTCATCCCTGCATATTTTAAGAAGACTCAAGCATCTAAGCTTGGGGATGCCCAAGGCATCCCTTCTTCATCGACAACTTATCAGGTCACCTCTAGTGAAACTATATTTTTATTCCGTCACATCTTATGTGCTTTACTTGGAGCGTCTATTTGTTTTTATTTTTGTTTTTTGTTTGAATAAAATCGGATCCTAGCATTCTTTGTTTGGGAGAGAGACACGCTCCGCTGTTTCGTATGAACACATATGTTCTTAGCTTTACTTTTAATGTTCATGGCGAAGGTTGAAACTGCTTCGTTCATTGTTATATGGTTGGAAACGGAAAATGCTGCATGTGGTAAATGGTATAATGTCTTGAATAATTTGATACTTGGCAATTTTTGTGCTCATATAGATCATGTTTAAGCTCTTGCATCATGTACTTTGTACCCATTAATGAAGAACTACATAGAGCTTGTTTAAATTTGGTTTGCATGATTGGTCTCTAGAGTCTAGATATTTTACGGTTAAGGTGTTTGAACAACAAGGAGACGATGTAAAGTCTTATAATGCTTGCAATATGTTCATATGTAAGTTTTGTTGTACCGTTTTATACTTGAGTTTGCTTCAAATAACCTTGCTAGCCTAGCCTTGTATTGAGAGGAATTCTTCTCGTGCATCCAAATCCTTGAGCCAAAAACTATGCCATTTGTGTCCACCATACCTACCTACTACATGGTATTTCTCTGCCATTCCAAAGTAAATTACTTGAGTGCTACCTTTAAAAATTCTATTCTTTGTCTTCACAATATATAGCTCATGGGAAAAATAGCCTTAAAAACTATTGTGGTGAAGAATATGTAGCTATGTATCTTATTTCTTATAAGTTGCTTGTTGAGAGGTAACCATGTTTCTGGGGACGCCATCAACTATTACCTTTGCTGAATATCATGTGAGTTGCTATGCATGTTCGTCTTGTCTGAAGTAAGGGTGATTTATCATGATCAAATGGTTTGAGTATGCATATTGTTAGAGAAGAACATTGGGCCGCTAACTAAAACCATGAATCATGGTGGAAATTTCAGTTGGACAATTAATCCTCAATCTCTTATGAGAATATTATCTGTTGTTGAATGCTTATGCATTAAAGAGGAGTCCATTATCTGTTGTCTATGTTGTTCCGGTATGGATGTCTAAGTTGAGAATAATCAAAAACGAGAAATCAAATGCGATCTTTCTCCTTAGACCTTTGTACAGGCGGCATAGAGGTACCCCTTTGTGACACTTGGATGAAACATATGTTATGCAATGATAATCCATGTAAATCCAAGCTAATTAGGACAAGGTGCGAGCACTATTGGTAATCTATGCATGAGGCTTGCAACTTATAGGATGTCTTATACATAACACATAAGATTTCTTACTACCGTTGACAAAATTGTTTCTATGTTTTCAAAATGAAAAGTTCTAGCACAAAAATAGTAATCCATGCTTCCCTCTGCGAAGGGCCATTCTTCTACTTTATTATTGAGTCAGTTTACCTACTTCTTTCTATCTTAGAAGCAAACACTTGTGTGAACTGTGTGCATTGATTCTTACATGTTTACCTATTGCACTTGTTATATTACTTTGTGTTGACAATTATCCATGAGATATACATGTTGAAGTTGAAAGCAACCGCTGAAACTTATATCTTCCTTTGTGTTGCTTCAAAGCTTTCTACTAAGAATTTATTGCTTTATGAGTTAAATCTTATGCAAGTCTTATTGATGCTTGTCTTGAAAGTATTATTCATGAAAAGTCTTTGCTATATGATTCAGTTGTTTATTCATTGTCTTTACCATTGCTTCGAATCGCTGCATTCATCTCATATGCTTTGCAATAGTATTGATGAAAATTATGATAGCATGTCACTTCAGAAATTATCTTTGTTATCGTTTACCTACTCGAGGGCGAGTAGGAACTAAGCTTGGGGATGCTTGATACGTCTCAAACGTATCTATAATTTCTTATGTTCCATGCTACTTTTATGATGATACTCACATGTTTTATACACACTTTATGTCATTAATATGCATTTTCCGGCACTAACCTATTGACGAGATGCCGAAGAGCCGATTGTTGTTTTCTCGTTGTTTTTGGTTTCAGAAATCCTACAAAGGAAATATTCTCGGAATTGGACGAAATCAACGCCCAGGGTCTTATTTTTCCACGAAGCTTCCAGAAGACCGAAAGGGAAACGAAGTGGGGCGACGGGGCGCCGACAACACAGGGCCGCGCGGCCTGGGTGGGGCCCGCGCCGCCCAATGGTGTGGGGCCCCCGTCAGCCTTCCGACTCCGCCCTTCCGCCTACTTAAAGCCTTCGTCACGAAAACCCCAGTACCGAGAGCCACGATACGGAAAACCTTCCAGAGACGCCGCCGCCTCCAATCCCATCTCGGGGGGTTCAGGAGATCGCCTCTGGCACCCTGCCGGAGAGGGGAATCATCTCCCGGAGGTCTCTTCATCACCATGATCGCCTCCGGATCGATGTGTGAGTAGTTCACCCCTGGACTATGGGTCCATAGCAGTAGCTAGATGGTTGTCTTCTCCTCATTGTGCCATCATGT
Source organism: Lolium rigidum (assembly GCF_022539505.1). NCBI lineage: Eukaryota > Viridiplantae > Streptophyta > Magnoliopsida > Poales > Poaceae > Lolium > Lolium rigidum. Next base: position 44,005,447 of record NC_061508.1, read on the forward strand.
TAGATCTTGTGAGCTGCCTATCATGATCAAGATCATCTATTTGTAATGCTACATGTTGTGTTTGTTGGGATCCGATGAATATGGAATACTATGTCAAGTTGATTATCAATCTATTATATATGTTGTTTATGTTCTTGCATGCTCTCCGTTGCGAGTAGAGGCTCTGGCCAAGTTGATACTTGTAACTCCAAGAGGGAGTATTTATGCTCGATAGTGGGTTCATGCCTCCATTGAATGCGGGACGAGTGACGGAAAGTTCTAAGGTTGTGGATGTGCTTGTTGCCACTAGGGATAAAACATCAATGCTTTGTCTAAGGATATTTGTGTTGATTACATTACGCACCATACTTAATGCAATTGTCTCGTTGTTTGCAAATTAATACTCGGAAGGGGTTCGGATGATAACCTCGAAGGTGGAATTTTTAGGCATAGATGCATGTTGGATAGCGGTCTATGTACTTTGTCGTAATGCCCCGATTAAATCTCATAGTAGTCATCGTGATATATGTATGTGCATTGTTATGCCTTCTTTATTTGTCAATTGCCCAACTGTAATTTGTTCACCCAACATGCCATTTATCTTATGGGAGAGATACCACTAGTGAACTATGGACCCCGGTCCATTCTTTACATCTGAAATACAATCTACTGCAATACTTGTTCTTTACTGTTCTTCGCAAACAAACATCATCTTCCACACTATACATCTAATCCTTTGTTTACAGCAAGCCGGTGAGATTGACAACCTCACTGTTACGTTGGGGCAAAGTACTTTGATTGTGTTGTGCAGGTTCCACGTTGGCGCCGGAATCCCTGGTGTTGCGCCGCACTACACTCCGCCACCAACAACCTTCACGTGCTCCTTGACTCCTACTGGTTCGATAACCTTGGTTTCTTACTGAGGGAAAACTTGCTACTGTACGCATCACACCTTCCTCTTGGGGTTCCCAACGGACGTGTGCTTCACGCGTATCATTCGCGAGCAGCTTCTGGCGTTGCGCCTCCAGCTCCGCCTGAGCCGCAGCTGGGTCGATGTTTTGCGCGATGGGCGTAGCCAGCACGCTCATGGCTGCTTGGAGAGGAGTTTCTGGTGATGGTGCGGATGCACCTGCTGCCACCTGGTCGCGCTCGGTCGGCGGCTTGGCCGAGCGTGTGGACTTCGTCGGTCCTGCGCCTTCCGCCGCAGGCCCTTTGCCGGCGTCGCCCGCGCCAACGACTAGCACCTCGACGCTTCCGGCGGCGCGGCCGTCGCGAAGCGCAGATCTTGGCGGGTCCGGAGCCACCAGCACCGGCGAGAGGCACTGGCGCTCGGGGACGGTGCCGTAGTAGACGAGGATGCTCCCGTACTCGATGACGCGGCCCTTCTTGGGGAACTTACCTCCATTGGAGAAGCAGCCCGTGTTGTCGTTGATGAAGCCCATGTCACAGATGCGGCTAACGAGCGCGGTGACGACACGCTCGCCGCCGACAGTGAGGAGGCCCGCCCGAATATGAACTCCAGCAAGCGCCGCTGCTGGCCCCACGGTGGGCGCCAACTGTCGTCGTGGTGAATGCAGGCGGATGCCATGGGATGGCTTAAGTTGGGGCCGAATGGACGCTAGAGGATTCGGGGGAGGGTTTTTGGTATGGATGGAGAGGTTTCCGGATGGATTCCTCAAGAACTTGGCCTTGGCCGAAGGTAGAAGATGAAGAACACGAGAGCTATTTCCTCCTCAGATCTTTCTATTCATCGATCATACGAGGTTACAAGTTTCTGGCTACAGCATAACACTTAGATCGTACCCGCGTATGGGTGTACCCCCTCTCCTTATATAGGGCAGAGGGTGGCTTACAGGGGAAGAAACCCTAGAAACCCTAATGGGATCTTTGACTAGACAAACTACTTTACAAAGCTACTTTAGCTACCGGTGATGCCGGTATGCCTTTAATCAGAAGCCGTGACATCCTCCGGCACCTTTTACGTCATCCTCTGCCTTTGGCGTCATGGCTTCGATTAAAGCTGAAGTGCTTCGCTCATCTTTGTCTTCTAGCTCGGAGAGCATCTTTGATCGGTCTTTGCCGACGTGCTACAGTGTAGCCTGTTCCGGTAGTTCCGGTATGTTCCTAGCTAGTTCCGGTATCCCCCTCCTGGGATACCGGTATGATTCTCTGAATCAACCTTTGTTATCCGGAATAACATTTAACCTGTACTTTGATGGCCTAAACCATCCGGTTTTGGCATGCCTTTGGCATACCGGGGTTAATCCCCCCGACATGTGGTTTCTGGGGATGTGGTGCTTGATGATGTGGTTGCTAAGCAGGTAGCCAGGCGATGCTCAGATAGGCCTAATTGGAAGTGGGAGGTTGTGGCTCATGGTGACAGGTTTGCTGTGTCGGGGTTCAATTCTACTATCTTGATTTCTGCTTCGCAGTCATCTGCGGTACCTCATAAGCTGGAGCTGGAAAAGGTATGGCTGCATGTCGAGGGTGTACCTCACATTGTGTGACACTTCATGGGTTTATGGGCTTTGGGTATTTTGGGCAAGATGGTGGATGTTTTGGGTATTTTGGGTATTTTGGGCAAGATGGTGGATGTTGATTTGGTCAGTCTCAGGCGCAGGGTTATGCTCCGTGTTCAGGTTGTGATGTTAACTTCTAAGATCTTCGACAAATCTGTTGATGATGGGTGTGGGATTTTTGCCAAGTCTGAGGTTGTTGTCAAATTTAAGGCCTTTGAGTTTCGTTTTCGTAAACAGCCGGAAGATTATGTACAGGAGCCAGACTTCATTATGTTATTTTGGGTGAAGAAGGATGATGAGGATGGAGATACCGATGATGGCGATGATGCCATGGATACTTCTGAGACGAGGATGGGCCCGTCAAATTCTACACCACACAGACAGGTGGGCGGATCCGGGGCCGCTGCGCATAGAGGCTCTTGACGAGGGATTAACTCATCAATGCCTACAGTCGTAGACTTATGGTTTTGTAAAAAGTAAAGGGCAAGTAGATCTCGAAGGTTCAGCCGAACAAAGGTGCTCAACTCAAGATTATGGTGGTTCTGGTTACAAAGATTTTGGTCCTCTCTTTCTCCCTCGGCTCCCCTTTATATAGGAGGTGAAGCCGAGGCTTTTTCCGTGTCGTACAAGTTACAAACTGTTGAGGCGTGCTGGGCCTTTCCTATATTGATACAAGTTTCCTAGTACAACTCTACTTTCCTAACCCACATATCCTTAACTTCCTAGGCCTCCAAAGCTTTGGGTCAATGGGCTTCATACTTCCTTATAGAACCAGGGTACTTTATTCGGCATGCCTATTAGGAATACCTATGTCAGTAGCCTCCGATATTTTGCTTGAATCGTAGAGTCGAGTAATATCTCCATCGTAAAACCGAGTAAAATCATGTGTCTATTTAGTAAAACTTTCGAATCATGGTGAATCTTTTACATAATGTCTATCTTGTACAGGGATAATTGATCTTGTGGCAAACCCGCATAAACCTACTTCAAGTTCAAGTCCCTGGACTCGATCTCGGGGTACTGGCGTAATTCGACACGCGCCGCTCAAGGACTTATCGTGAATCGAATTCCAGCTTTATTCTATCGTGTACCCAACACTTACGTCAGGATTTTTCTTTACATCTGCTGATGCGGATAAAGTGGGAGAGCGCATTCATGTGCGATGCCACGCCAGGTAGCACGGATCCTGGGGTCTTACCTTCGCGTACACTTTTTCAAGTCACGACATTCAGATTTTTTACTGCGGCGGACGCGCTCTGAGAATATATTGTCGAGTGCCTTTGTGCGGCTGCTGGAATTCTTCATTTTCTCGAGTTGACTCATGAAATAATATCTTGACCACCCGATGGGAGTACATGCCGAGTTATATGTAACTCAAAGATGTACGAAAAAATTCTTCGACTGCAACTCTATATTGACTTGTTATTTTGCTTTCCCTTCTTCTCTCTATATTTCATCGAGTACGCGACCAGTGCTCCCGATGGGAGTAGCCCCCGAGGCTACAACCGAGTGTTTGCACTTGGTTTTAGTTTTAACTTTTGTTATTTACCAACTCTGTATTTTTATTATCACCTCGTTATCTTATCAGAAATATATGCAATACTCCCCGAGCATATGAACAAGTGCTTGCATTTGGACATAAGATATCAAAGTTTTCTTCCACTATATACTGCTCCAACTCTCGAAGTTTTTCAACACCATGACGTCGTTGCTGCTGAAGGCCATGTGTGGCCACCTTGGGAAGACACGACTGCCGGTAGACAACTGTTTTGTGGGTCCAAAACTTTTGCTCGTCCCCCACGAAGCACAAGTAGGCCTTGCACGTCCTCCAGTATTCCTGGCACGCGCGCAGTAACTTCCTCTCATCAAAAATAAAATGTAAAAACTATTTACCACACAACCACGCGTAAGGACCATGATCCTCTCCTTTTCATCCAACGGTTGAGCCTCATCGTCTTCCATCTATAAGTTTTTACCCTACGCCTCTCTTTTCCCCTTCGTTGTGCCGCACATTCATTCGCTCTTGCCTCTGTTCTTCTTCCACCTCGAGCACCTCCTACGCTCATCTTCTTCTTCCTCTCTTTGCTCCACCACTTCGTCACCATGCCTCCGCGAACCAAGCTCACCAAGCACATCGCTCCCGGCACCGGCGAGCGCGTGGAGAAGGAGAGGATCTCTGGATGGGAGAGATCCAAGATCTCATCGCAGGACGAACGTCTGCTCAAGAAATTGGTCCTGTTCAACAAAGAGGCGATGCAGATGCCAGTGGATGAAAGTTCCCCTCGTCCTCCTTCAGGTTACCGGGTAACTTTTGTTGACTTCCTCATCCGCGGGTTTTCTGTTCCTGTGCATGAGTTCCTCCGCGGTCTCCTCTTCATCTATGGGATTTAGCTTCACCAGCTAACCCCTAACTCTCTCCTCTAGATTTCCATCTTTGTCACCCTCTGTGAGTGCTTCCTGGGCATCCACCCTCACTGGGGCCTGTGGATGCGCATTTTTTTACCTCCGCCACAACAACTCGAAGGACACCATCTACAATGTACGTGGTGTTTGTATTTGCGTCCGGCCAGAAGTCGGATATCTCGACTTGAAGTTTCCTGACTCTGTCCATGGCTGGCGCAAGAAGTGGCTCTATGTTAAGGACGAATCTTCGGATACCCAAGAATATGGAATTTCTCCCTTTGATTCTTCGGAAGACATTCAGAGGCGTAGATCTTGGGATGCAGAGGCCACAACCGAAGAAAAAGTGGCTACCGAATCGCTTATTGCTCGCATCCAAGAGCTCCAGAATACTGAAGGGGAAGAGTTATCGGGTGTGCAAATCATTGCACACTTTCTTAGGATTCGAGTGCAACCTCCTCGCAAGAATCCCCTTTGGTTGTATTCGGGCTCTGAAGACTCTGACAGGGTTTCCGAAGATCTTCCCTTGAACGATTTGGAGAAGCTAGTGCGCCACTTCACCTCTTTGAGCAAAAAGAGTGAAGTCCCTTCTTCCTGTCGCGTGGAACCATTCAGTGGTGACCATGCAGTTCTAGTTGTAAGTGTTTTCCTTCGAGTTTTACTCCTGCTTTTTAACTGTAACTGTTTTTTCTTCGGGTCTGATAATTTTGTTGTGTTCTCTCACCCTTTTTTCTTGCAGGATCACCAAACTCTTTCTTCTCTTCCTCCCCTACGTGGAAGGTGGAGATGTATCTGAGCGAGCCGTCGTTACTAACGACTCGCAAGAAACTTCTGTTCGCGAGAGCGAACCCGCATAATCTGATAAGAGTGCGGGTTCCTCTGACAAAGGCTCGGAGTCAGTACAACCTTCTAACTCCGCTCACTCGATCTCTCCTCCTCCTGCTACTTCTCTGGATAAGCGCAAGAGGAAGAGAAACACTGACGAAGAAGATTCCAGTGCGTCCAAACTTTCTGAACCATCCAGAAGAATTTTCTACCGAAGAACAAGAAATCTTCGACCCCTTCACTGCTTTTAGCAACTTCAGCTCCTAAGTTGTTCCTTCTTTACTTCTAACTATCATGTCTTTTGGTTTCCGCATATTGACATTGCAGATATATTGACAGGGACGACGAAGAGAGTTGGAACCCAAAACTCATGGGCCAGCCAACACGATCTAATCCCACACGTTGGTCCTTTTCGAGGATCGTCATGTCGCGCCAGAAACTTCGCCTCCAGCACATGTTGATCCAGAAGCGTCGACTCCAGCGCCCAGCCCCCAAGCACCGAAGAAGAAGAAGGCTAGGACGGGTGCTTCTGGTAAGCAAGAGATTGCCGCCGGGAGTCTATTAACTCCTCTCCTTGATGACGTAAGATATCTTCTCTTGTTTGTCGCATTATTTGTTTACTCGAACAATTTTCGACTTCTCGGTACTATATGTCTATCTTGTCAACTTTTTTGCAGCCCTTGATGAAGGAGATGGTTGACATAGGCTCCCGTTTTATCGGGTTCCGTGACAAGGCCGAATCTCTGAGTGGTAAGATTTTACTGCACTCAATGTTTAGACGTTCCTTTCTTGTTTTGTGCCTTCATTCATTCTTTCTTCCAGAGGCGTTGCGTCTTGCCGAAGAACGCGCTGACGATTTGGAGAAGAAGCTTAAGGCTAGCGAGAAAGCTAAAGGCTAAAAAAGACGCTGCTAATGTCGAAGATCTTCGTCGAAGACTTCAAGCCGCTGAAGATACCTTGAGCGAGAAAGAGGCCAAGCTTGTCCAGTGCAACAACGACATAATTACGCCCTTCGAGACGCAATCCACAAGATTTTCGAGTAATACTATCTCTCCCTTTGTCCTTCTACTTTTGTTGTCATGCTGGAGTTATATTGATATTGATAAAATCTTTCCTTTCTCAGCAGAGAAGACTGGTGAGCACTATACTAGGAACAAGGAGTTGGACGAAGATCGTTTCCTGGATACTCTCACCATTCTCGACTTGAACTGCAATCTGGCGTGCGAGTGCCTGTCATCTGCGCGGAATGCGTTTGGGCGCATCTTCCCCCACTTCTTCCCAAAGACCGTGCATCTCGAGAGACTTGACCATCTCGTCAAGTCCTTCCTTGCAAAAGATGATCCAGCCTTGGCGCATCGCCAAGCAAGCTAGAAGATTGGAGTCAAAGGGACTCTCGCTCTCATGGCGGCCAGTGGTCAAAAGGTCGACTGGGCGAAGGTTGCTGCTGTCAGGGGCTTGAACAACGAGAGGTGGAAGGTTATGGTGAAGGATGCCAAACTCTACGCGAAGAAACTCATCGCCGTCTTTGACCCGAGGTCTTCAGCCTTTGTCAGCACTGCCCAAACGGAGGTCAAGTAGACCAACTTGTACTCCTTTTTTTCTTTTTTGTAGATACTATCGCCTTTTGCTGCTCCCGACTATTTATGTAAGCGCCTTATGAGCCGTATTTTGTAAAAAGTCCGTTATGTAATGTGCTATGACTATGAGTGGAAAATGTGCCTTGCTGAGTGATTGATGTCGATAATTTTTTGCCTTCCAGTTATTGTTTTACAACTATACCTGGGTTGGATACTCCGACACCTCCCCTGCTGCCTCGCACTCCACGAAAGTACCTGAAAGTGCTTCTCTAGATATTTCGTCGTGTCCTGGCTCGATCAAAAAGGAGGTTGCAGATTTGCGACAGCAACTTCAGTCGATGAAGAAGCAAACTATGAATGCTTTGGAGCAATCGCGGAAATCTTCGGATCGGGAACAAGCGGCTCTTCGTCAGGCTCAAGAATCTCTTGAACTGAAAGAAGCTCCGACTTCTAGCGCCGCTCGATCTGTGACATGTCCAAAATGTATCTATAATTTTTGATGCTCCATGCTTGTTATGTTACAATTCTTATATGTTTTATGTGCACTTTTCCACACTTTTTAGCATTTTCTGGGACTAACCTATTAACGTAGTGCCGCAGTGTCAGTTCCTGTTTTCTGTGTTTTTGTGTTTCTGAAAAGTTGTACACGAAAGTTTCTCGGAATTGGACGAAACGAAAGCCCAGAGTCTTATTTTTTTGGGACGAAGACGGAGCCAGAAGGACACACGCAGGAGAGGTGCCACATGGCAGTACATAGGGCAGGCGCGGCCCCACCCTTGGCCGCACCTGGCCCATGTACTGGCGCCTCGTCATCTCGTTTACTCCGCCCTTCCGCCTATTTATTCCTCGTATCGGGAAACCCCCAGGGATCCGAGCCTACATCCACAAAAAGTTCTGGCGCCGCCGTCAACCGAAACCCTAGTTCGGGAGGGTTCTGAAGTCCATCCCGGCACCTTGCCGGAGAGGTAAATCACCGCCGGAGGCCTCTACATCGCCATGTCTTCATCCGAGGCGATGCGTGAGTAGTCCTCCATGGGACCATGGGTCCATAGCGATAGCTAGATGGCTGTCCTCTCCTTGTTGTGCTTCATGTATAGATCTTGTGAGCTGCCTAACATGATCAAGATCATCTATTTGTAATTGCTACATGTTGGTTTGATGTGGATCCGATTTATAGAGAGATTGCTTTGGTTGAGATTATGTATTATGTTATTATGATCTTGCATGCTCTCCGTTTCTAGTAGATTCTCTGGCCAAGTAGATGCTAGCGACTCCAAGAGGGAGTATTTATGCTCGATAGTGGGTTCATGCCTCTATTTAACCATGGGAAGTGACCTTATTCTCTACGGTTGTAGATGTGATGTTGCTACTAGGGAGAAAACAGCGGTGTTCTATTCAAGGGTAGTTTCATAGTTTACTTTACACACATTGCTTACAGCGATAGTCCATTGCTTGCAACTTAATACTGGAGGGTGTCGCGGATGCAATCCTGAAGGTGGATTATTAGTCATAGATTTAGTTGGATTACGGTCTATGTATATTGTTGTAATGCCCGCATACTTTCATAACATGTATTCTGCACCAACAATTAGCGTAGAATCTCTGTTTGTCAATTGCCCATCTATAATTTGTTTACCCAGCATATTTATTTATTGGGGAGGCACCTCTAGTGAACTGTGGACCCCGGTCCTTCTTCTTTTAATTGCAATCTTCTACAACATTTTTCTGCTATGTTCTCTGCAAACAATTCTTTTTCCACACGGTTCGTTTAATCCTTTGTTTTCAGCAAAACCAGTGAGCTTGACAACCTCGCTGAAAGTTGAGGACAAAGTACTTGGTTGTTTGTGTGCAGGTCTCGACGTTGCTACTGACGCCGGCAGTGCGCCCTGCCACGAGTTGGTTCGCAACACCTCGGGAGAGAACGTTTTTCTCCTACTGGTCGATAAACCTTGGTTTCTTGCGAGGGAAAACTTCTCGCTGTGCTCATCATACCTTCCTCTTGGGGTTCCACTCAACGTTGCGCATAAATTCTCCTTCATTAACTCCGCGCTCAGCAAAGACTTTTTCTGGCGCCGTTGCCAGGGAGAAAAGCATCTCTTCTGCGAGGGGATTCTCTTACTCTCAACTATTTTACTTTGTTATTGTTTTGCTTGCATATTTTATTTTTTATCTTGTTTGCATTTTATATCAAAAATCCAAAAAAAAAAGTAGTGTAGTTGTTATTTTTATTGCATTTAGTTTACCATGATTATTCCCGAGTTTGAGTTTAGGAACCTATCTATAGGTGATGGATCTACAGTAGGGATAAATAATATTGGAGAGTTCCTTAATCATATTATTAAGTATGAGAAAATCCCAGAAAATTCTGTAGCTGAACTTGCTCCCGATTATGAAACCGCTATGGCTTGCCTAGTTAAAATGCTAGAGAGTATATTTATTAGCCTTCACCCATCCTTGCAATACATGTTTCTTAAACTGCATGAAATTGAGGATAGTGAGAAAAAAGAATTTATTCTTGAAATCTTGCTTAGAAAATTTAGGTATGAAGCTATAGAAGCAAGGAAAATATTTGATCATTATGGTATGCTAGGATCAAGCATAGATATTCTGAAATTATTTGGTAAGATTAGTAAAGTTAAACCGGAGGAAATTAATATACCAATACCTCTTAAAATTTCAGCAGTGCATGAAGCTTATGATAAGAATTTTGATTGGATTGTTCCTGAGAATTTATTTGATGAAGAAAGTAAACCTAAAAGTGCTGAGAGCGGAACTTCAAAAATCATTATAGATAGCATAGAATGCCTAGATGAAACTACTTTTCTCTCTTGACAATACTTGATTTGCACCCTTTCCGCGCCTAGCTCAAAGGCGTTAAAGAAAAGCGCTTATGGGAGACAACCCATGTTTTATTTCTGTTATTTTTGCTTTGGTTGAGTCTTGGAAGTTATTTCTACTGTAATAACCTCTCCTTATCGTTTTTATTTCGTTTTTGTGCCAATGGTAGCCTCTAATAGAAAGAAAGCAGTGTTTGGGGTATTTGCAATTCTGAAACAGATTCTGTGCTGGTCACGGAAAAAAATTCTTAAAAATCGCCAGAACGTTAGTTTGAGCTGCAAGTTTTTGTTCTTATGCCCCAGTATGTTAGCTAACTTTCTTTAGTTTAGCATTTTTCAATTCGAGCAACAGAACTATTTCTTTAATTTCGATCTCTGCCGGCTGGTCTGTTTCTATAGATTTCTGCCATGTTTTGCCTTTGCGTCTTATGCTTCGTCTTTTTGAGTTCTTTTGTGAAAAAGAGCTTTGGGAAGAAGTAGCTATAGTAGCATATGTTAAAATGAATGTTTGATATGTACCATTACTGAAGCCTTGCTGGTTTGATATATTTTTATTTGCACTAATGTTGCTAATCAATTGTGCTGAGTTTCGTGTGAAGGAAGTTTTCAAGTGTAGGGAGAGAAGAATGATGCAATAAGATGAAGCATGGAAAATATCTCAAGCTTGGGGATGTCCCCTGGACCCCCCAAGAAATATCCAAGAAGTACAAGCGTCAAAGCTTGGGGATGCCCAAGGCATCCCCTCTTCATCAACAAAAAGCACCAGGTCATTTTTCAACATGCTATATTTTTATTCCTTCATGTGATATGTGTTATCCTTGGAGCGTCTTTACTTTTTGATGTGTGTTTGGAGTGAGACATGCTCCACCGCTTTGCATATTTACTTTGGAGTGAGACACGCTCCACTGTTTTGCATGTTTATTTTGGAGTGAGACACACTCCACTGTTATGCATTTGGCATTAGAGAGACACACGCTCCAATTTTACATTTATTTGAGTTTCAATAGATCTCTGGACAGTTACTTGTTTTTCATATATGAGAGTTGTTTGGTTTCATTTGGTTGGCGTTGGAAGCATGAAAAAAGTTTTATGTGTATGTGATGCAAAGGGAAGCATTTTTAGAGTGTGGCATAGTTATTTTTTGCATATCTTGCTAGATGTTATTCTCATGATGAGCTTGTTAATTATGTTTTCATTATGATTAGTCTCAAATACTGAGAGTGCTTAGTGTTCCATTGAAGGTTTCATGCATTGTATTTAGCATACAATAGAAAAGCATAATATTGTGGTATATATTCTCCTACGAATGTTTTTATTTGGGTCGACTTGGCACATGTTTTGCAACATGTTATGAATACATTCCAGTCAATTCTTGCCTCTATGATCATTTAGTTTGCAACTTGTGTATCACTTTATGCTTTGATTAATATATTTTGTCGCTGTGCATGATTATGGCCATTATGCTCTCTTAGTTGGTCGCACCCGGTCTTTTTCTAGCCTCCATTTGTATAAGTATTTTATTCATGCATCCAACCACCAAAAACCAAATATGCCAAAGTGTCCACCATATCTACCTATATGTGGTATTTCATTGCCATTCCATAGTAGTTTGCTCATGTGCTACCTTTAAATTTCAAAGTATTATATTTTTGTTGCTCATGGGAAAGTAGTCAAAAATGACTATTGTGCCCAGCGTGTGTTCCTTGTGTAACCATAGCTCTTTTAAGTTGCTTGTTGTGTGATAACCATTGAAATACTGGGGACACCTCAGCGTGCTTTGCCGCTGAATATCATGTGGGTTGCTATGCATGTTCATCTTGTCTGAAATGAAGGAGATTATCCATGCAAAATAGCTTGAGTATACATTTTTGTTAGAAAAGAACATTGGGCCGCTAACCGAAGCTATGTATCATGGTGGAATTTTCAGTTGGATAAATCCTCAATCTCTTATGAGAAAGCTTCTAGCAAGAAAAATAATAATAATAAGAGGAGTCCATTTATTTGTTGCTCGTGTCGTCCCGGTATGGATGTCCCAAGTTGAAGATGCTTTAAAAATGAGAAATCAAAAGCAATGCATCTCCTAGGACATTTGTACAGGAGGCACGGGGGTACCCCTTTGTAATACTCGCTTAAAACAACTTGAATGTGATGAGAGCTAATGGCAATCTGAGGTGAGTAAGACGAGGTGTGAGCACTAGTAGCAATTATGCATGAGGTTTGCGATTTAGAAGTAGCACTTTTTCACAACCCATATGCTTTATACTTAGCGTTGACATCATCCACCTCTCAAAAGTGCATTTTATACTCTTGTTGTTTCAATAAAAAGCTCTAGCACATGAGTGATCTTACTTGCCTCTCAAAGAGAGACCTTCTTTTACTTTTATGTTGAGTCTCCACCTTCTAGTTTATGCACCACTTATGAGAGCATAGTTGTCATTCTTAGTTTTATGTGCATGGTCCCAAGATTTTATTGATTGATTCATAATTATGGTATTGCTTGTTCAAACTTTTTGTTTCTAGTCATCCTTATAATCTTTTAAAGGTGTCCAAGCATTTATGTTTTGCTTCCACTTATGGGACAAGCTGAGTACCACTTTATTATGTATCTATGCTATGCACTTGACAATCACTTTGCTTTCCATGCACGTTATACATTTTCTTTTGTTTGATTACTATTCATGTTTTAGCATGGTTATTAAGTTTCATTGTTTGATTATATCTATCATGCTTATGTTAGGATTCTATGATTCCAGCTATGTTTGCTTTTACACTTAGATTGATCAAAATAGTGTGACAGCATGTCACCTCAAAAATTATTTGTTTGTTATCACTTACCTACTTGAGGACGAGCAGGAGTTAAGCTTGGGGATGTTGATACGTCCCAAACGTATCTATAATTTTTGATGCTCCATGCTTGTTTTGTTAGAATTCTTATATGTTTTATGTGCACTTTTCCACACTTTTTAGCAATTTCTGGGACTAACCTATTAACGCAGTGTCGCAGTGCCAGTTCTTGTTTTCTGTTGTTTTTGTGTTTCAAAAAAGTTGTACATGAAAGTTTCTCGGAATTGGACGAAACAAAAGCCCAGAGTCTTATTTTTCTGGGACGAAGACGGAGCCAGAAGGACATGCGCGGGAGAGATGCCACGTGGCAGTACATAGGGCAGGCGTGGCCCCACCCTTGGCCACGCCTGGCCCATGTACTGGCGCCTCGTCGCCTCGTTTTCTCCGCCCTTCCGCCTATTTATTCCTCGTATCGGGAAAAACCCAGGGACCCGAGCCTCCATCCACGAAAAGTTCTGACGCCGCCGTCAACCGAAACCCTAGTTCGGGAGGGTTCTGAAGTCCATCCCGGCACCTTGCCGGAGAGGTAAATCACCGCCGGAGGCCTCTACATCGCCATGTCTTCATCCGAGGCGATGCGTGAGTAGTCCTCCATGGGACCATGGGTCCATAGCAGTAGCTAGATGGTTGTCCTCTCCTTGTTGTGCTTCATGTATAGATCTTGTGAGCTGCCTAACATGATCAAGATCATCTATTTGTAATCTACATGTTGGTTTGATGTGGATCCGATTTATAGAGAGATTGCTTTGGTTGAGATTATGTATTATGTTATTATGATCTTGCATGCTCTCCGTTTCTAGTAGATGCTCTGGCCAAGTAGATGCTAGCGACTCCAAGAGGGAGTATTTATGCTCGATAGTGGGTTCATGCCTCTATTTAACCATGGGAAGTGACCTTGTTCTCTACGGTTGTAGATGTGATGTTGCTACTAGGGAGAAAACAACGGTGTTCTATTCAAGGGTAGTTTCATCGTTTACTTTACACACATTGCTTAAAGCGATAATCCGTTGCTTGCAACTTAATACTGGAGGGTGTCGCGGATGCAATCCTGAAGGTGGATTATTAGTCATAGATGTAGTTGGATTACGGTATATGTATATTGTTGTAATGCCCGCATACTTTCATAGCATGTATTCTGCACCAACCATTAGCGTAGAATCTATGTTTGTCAATTGCCCATCTGTAATTTGTTTACCCAGCATATTTATTTACTGGGGAGGTGCCTCTAGTGAACTATGGACCCTGGTCCTTCTTCTTTTAATTGCAATCTTCTACAGCATTTTTCTGTTCTGTTCTCTGCGAACAATTCTTTTTCCACACGGTTCGTTTAATGTTTCGTTTTCAGCAAAACCAGTGAGCTTGACAACCTTGCTGAAAGTTGAGGACAAAGTACTTGGTTGTTTGTGTGTAGGTCTCCACGTTGCTGCTGACGGCGGCAGTGCGCCCTGCCACGAGTTGGTTCACAACACCTCGGGAGAGAACGTTTTTCTCCTACTGGTCAATAAACCTTGCTTTCTTACTGAGGGAAAACTTCCTGCTGTGCTCATCATACCTTCCTATTGGGGTTCCACTCAACGTTGCACATAAATTCTCCTTCATCAACTCCGCGCTCAGCAATCTGCTCAGCGCGAAAATTATATGCTCGACCTCATGACTGATGCAAGTCAGGATATGGCTGGTACGTTACTTCTGTCTCGACTCTTTTTCATTGTTCGGATGTGTCTATCCCTGTGCTATATTGCTTTTTTCCTTTGTATTCCATGCAGGTGCGTTTCTAGATACTGCTGCTGAAGAACAGAGGGTAAACTTGCAGGTTGAGAGCCTTCTTCGTCTTGCCAGGGCCAACGATATTGATTTTTGGGCGGACGAGACTCGCTCTCGCCGGATTGTCCAGTTTCAGGATCGAGCTACCCAGACTCGAGAGTTTCTCAATTTCTGCAACAATACCTTGGCCATGGTATATAATGCCATCTTTCCTCGCAACCCTCAACCCAAGAATCTTAGTGAACTCATGGACAAGTTCAAGGATGTACGTAATATCCACGACTTTGTGAAGGCTCAGATGATCGTTGATGCCAAGTTTGCTTTGATCTAGCTGAAGATTTGCCACTCGAAATTGGATCTTAACAAGGTCTTCGAGAGTTTTCTTCTCAAGATGTCGAAGAGGAAAGTGAACATTGATCGGCACAATGCGATTGTGTCACCTATCGCCAAGAATATTATTGATGAGCTCCTCAAGGTAGACACCACTTTCTTCAAAGAATACCGATACGATGTTTCGAAGCAAAATATACGTCTTTGCAGGAGAGAATATAGATAGGTGGATATATGATTTCTTTATATTGATCCATGCGTGAGGCTTGAGCCAAGATGCAATGTTGTGTATATGTACTTGTCGTATATCTTTGTTTTTTAAATGTTGGGTCCTTATGTGGACAATTCTTCGTGTGCTATATTATTGTGTCTTGTTGTAAAATGCTGCGAGACATCTACGGGGTCAAAGTAGATTCCTCTAGATATATTATAAGTTTCTGTTTAGCCCCCGAGTATCTCGGGTGGCATAAGAATATTGTTTTTTTCGCGAGGTTTTTGTGAAACCAAAGCGTGTATATTGCCAAGTGTGTCGAATTAGACTATGTTGTAAATTTGCGGGTTGAGCCCCCAAGCATTGCTTGTAAAGAGATGAAGAACATATGTCATCACTATTTTTATTTCAACCATGCTATATTGCAGCGTCGCAAGCCCACCTCATTAAAAACCTTCCAGCCCCACTCGGTGCCCTGAAAGAAAAAGAGTGCGTTTGAAAAGTTGCGAGTTGTTCAGATACAATGCATGTTTACATAGTTGATACTATATTTGCATCCTTATAGGCGTAAAAATGTTGCAGCTGTGCAACGTTCCACGGGTTCCCTTCATCTTTGCATGTCTTCTTGTCCTTTAATCGATATGCTCCTCCTGGAATAACTCCGGTAACGATGTATTGCCCCAACCATGGTGACTCCAACTTCTCATGTCCGTCTTGCTTGAGCCGAAGAACTAGATCGCCAACTTCAAAGGATCTGGTGTTGAGGGTGCTCCTCGGCAATGCCCACCTTGAGGGGCTTAGGGTTGACGGAGTCCTGCAAGCTAACAAGAGACATCAGATACCAAACTAACAGGGAGAGAGATTTACCCAGGTTCGGGGCCCTCGATGAGGTAAAACCCTTACTTCCTGCTTGTCTGATCTTGATTATTGTGAATATCGGGTTACAATGGGGTAGCCAAAGGCTATGACTAAGAACTCGACGAGAAGCTAGATTTGTGTATGACCTAACTCTCGACTTGCGGTGTCTATGGCTAGATTGATTGTGTGTCCCCTCGGCAGCCCCCTCCTAGCCCTTATATTGCGAGCCAGGTCTCGGGAGGTCTACTTGAGTACGACTAGGTTACAAAGATTTCTATATCTAAACTTTCCTTGTTCCTTCGCTTCCTTGCCTTGTTCTTCAAGAATCCTTTACGCGAACCGACATATCGGCCCACCTTGGTTAGCGAATGACATTCATGGGCCCCTGGCTGGGCCGTAAGAGGGAGCACAATATTAGTTACCCGAAGGTAATGCCCACATCAGTAGCCCCGAGTGACTGGCCAAAGCATAGCTTTGGGCAGGGACTAAAGCTGTCTCCTGTCGTACATCTGTTGTTCTTGAAAGCTTCATATTTATCAGGTGCGTGGCAAGCGCTCCCGATGGGAGTAGCCCCCCGAGTCTAGGCACGGGTGCTTGCAACTGCGCGTAGACTCAAGTTGTACTACTCGAATGTTTTGCATCTGTCTATGTTTCCCCCAAATTGTTATGGTCATCCGATAATTTCCGTATATCGGGTCTTTAATATCCTCGAGTCAGACCATGCTCGTGGATAGAGTGCAAGGGATGTGAAGCAAGGTGCCCAGCTCCAACTGATGCTGGTTAACTGCCGAATAGCAAAACAACACTACTTTACTCAGGATCAAGTCCCCGGGCATGATCCTGGTTCTCGTAGTTCCTTCGGGTCCACCATTTTTATCGGGTGCGCGACAAGCGCTCCCGATGGGAGTAGCCCCCGAGTCTAGGCACGGGTGCTTGCAACCGCGCGTAGACTCATGTTGTTCTACTCGAATGTTGTAAATTTCTTCGGATACTTCTTGAGGAGTCGATACTTTTGATGACATCATTGATGATGCAACCACTGCAGTAATTTGATTGATGTGACATGACCTGACGGGCCCACCCTACTCCTGCGGGTCAGTTTTGAATTGACTAGTGCTTTTGCATTGACCGAGGCGCCTCATCGATTTCCGCGTGTAGTGGAAGTAATGGGCCGCCGGTTTTACATCTCCTTCCGGACACGTGTGCTACTGGATTCTCGCCCATCTTCCCACGATCGCAAGAGTTACAGCCACGATCTTTAATTATTCCCTGGTATAAATAGGGCCTTTTTCCCGTTTTCACTTTTACGCCTCCATACTGCTCATCTCCTTCCCTGCCTCCTCCTCGCCGTTGCCTCTGCATTCACGAGTTCCGCGACCATGGGAAAGAAGAAGGGAGCTGCTAGCTCGAGCGCCACTACCGCCGCAGCCAAGGTTGGTCTTGATTGGAGTGCTTCCACCATCTCCAAGCGCGAGGAGAACAAGATGAGGTCCCTTGGCCTCATCTCATCTATCTCATCTGTCGAATCTGACTACCTTCATCCAGGTTCTTCCTCCCGCCCGAAGCCTCCAAAGGGCTTCACTGTCATGTTCGCTGCCTGTCTGTTTCATGGTCTTTCTCTCCCTGCCCATGAATTTCTGCGCTCTCTTCTCTTCCTCTACGGGATTCAGCTCTGGCAGCTGACCCCCAATTCCATCCTCCACCTTTCCATCTTCATTACTCTACGTGAAGCCATCCTTTGCATTGACCCCCACTGGGCTTGTGGAGGAAGATATTCTACGTCAAATGCCACAATGGTATCGATGGTCCTCCAGTCGTCGGCGGTGTCGGTTTCGTCGTCAGGAAGGAAGTCAACTACTTCGACTACCCAATGAAGGAGTCAGTTCAAGGCTGGCGTCAGAAGTGGTTCTATCTCTGTGACATCCCAGTACCAGGACGATGTTCCAATCTGCCTCCATTTGAGGATGTCCTCTCTGCGGTGCCGAAGAAGTCCAGGTGAAACACTTTGACTGCTGAAGAAAGCACCATTGCTGACCAGCTGTATGATTAGGTCTTGGACCTGAAGAACGCGAAGGGTCTGACAATGTGCGGCACCGAAGTGGTCTCAGTTTTCTAACTTCGAGTGCAACCACTGATGTCAAGACCTCATCAGCTATGGTTGTTCAATGGATCATCAGACAAATCTAGGACCAGTCCAACTGACGTGTCCGAAGAAGACCTTCGAGATGAGGTGCGATGCCTAACTCGCCTCAGCCAGAAGGACAATATTGTTATGACTTTGGCTCGCCCTCCTCTCGATCTTAAGCATCTTCCTGCTAAGGTAATTTTACTCGTATTTCATCAGACGTCATTTCTTTGTTTCTCAGTCAAAATCTTATAACTTGTTCTGTCGGCAGGCTTCCACCGTTGCTCAATGTTACCCTCCTACACCCGAAAGTGGGGTAGCTCCAGAGGATGATAATGCTTCAGAAGAAACTAAAGATGATCAGCACACTCTCGATAATAGCGACGTCCTAGGTGACGAAGCCCCCGAGGATGATGCCCTCACTAAGTCTAAGCGATGCAGGAAGATCAACGAAGACCTGATGGCGACCGCTGAATCGAGTCCTAGTGGACAAGATGATGATGTTAACACAACTGCTTCCCCTGCTTTCTTTCGAAGAACGTCGCCTCCTCTAGCCGCAAAGGGTTCGATGCCTCTTTGCCGATGAAGATGATTTGGAGTTGAGTTTGTAAGTTTTTCCTCTTTCTTCGTGCCTATCTTCCTTTGATTTGCCTAAATAGTGTATTTATTTTTGAGCAGCTCTGATGATGATGATGATGTCCCTCTCGCGAAGAGGGCTAAAATACTGTCTGGAAGAACAGAATCAGCAAAGGAATCAAATCCTTCGACTGCTGATCCTACTCCTCCGCCAAGAACAAGCGTGGCCAAGGTTCCTTTGTCAACGATCAACCCTTCTGCAGGCGCCTCCGCCCCTCCAATTTCTCGTGATCATGTAAGTATAATATCCATCACAATATCCTATCAGCCTTCGAGCCGATGGTTGATTTTTGGATCGAGTATAGGCTGAGGTTCGCCTATCATCCGGCTTGATATAACCTCTGTCTTCTTGCTTGCAGCAAATTTTTGCCACAGTTGACGCTGTGGCAGATTTTGCTGATCAATTCAGTCATTTGGAATCTGAAAACGCTCAACTTCGCAAAGCCATTAAGACTTCAGCTGATCAAGTGTTGGAAGCCAACAGGCTCATAGCCGAAGTTCAAAATGAGAATATACTCCTGAACGATGAGCTGAAGAAGTTGAAGAAGAAAATGAAGGATGAACAAGAAGCCAGACGCGAGGCTTTTATCATAGCCGATGAAAAGAAGGGTGTTCTTCGATGTCTATCACAAACTTGCTAGGTGAATTTCCCTTCATACTTTGCATGATACTCTTTTCAATAACATCTCCTTGATTGCTTACTCATAATTTTCCAGGTACTTCCGATATGTTTATCGACCGTACGAGCAAGCTTCGAGAAGATTCAATGTCGGATGCCCTCTCGTTTGCTACTGATTCCTGCAACCATGTCCTGGGTCTTTTGAAGAAGACCAAGGGAGCTTTGTCGAAGCTGTTTTCAATGATGTTCCCAAAGTTGGACCAAAACAAAACCCTTCGAGAAATGGCAGATACCTTCTTCATCGTTTCTTCCGAAGCCATAGAGGTATTGAAGCGCGCTCCCGTCTTTACAGGGTGGTTCTTACTTTCCAGCTTTTAATGGGGCATGGTCTTGGTTCTGAGTTGGATAGGCTATCCAAGACGTTGACGGTAGATGCCAATGAACGTCTAGTCAACCTTGAACCTTACAAGCAATCTTCAGTGCTATGCGCCAATCGACTCCTCAAATTAGTTGATGAGGACAAAAACAATGCTGCATCTGAAGCTGCTCCTGACTCATCGTCAGCTCAACCTTGAATTGATCATGGCTTCCTTGTTGTAATTCTGATACATTTTAGTCTTATTCTGTGCTAGCTCTGTTGCTAGTGTCAACAATCTTTTGAATGTAATATATGCTCCCGATGGGATTTTTTTTATCGACACCTTTCTGAATTAAGAATTTCACTGTAGATTCCTTCAACTTCTTCTCGTGTCAAAACTTCTTTGAATTCTTCGGGTGGTGACGAATCTGATCTTGTTCGTCGCTTACGCGATCAAATTTCTCGTTTGAACAAAGACATATCCAATCTTCATGCTATGGCAGCTTTGGTGAAAAGAAAAAGTGAAATTGCTACTGCGATTGAACAACATGCTTTGGATCGTCTCCGTGTTGCCACTGATTGTTTGAGCTGTAAGCAGTCGACCACCCTTATTTTTAGCTAATCCATTCATTGAATAATCTTCTGCTGATTTAATTCCTTGACTTCAACAGTCGTAGCTTTTGATGAATCAGAAGAAAACAAACGGATCCATGAAAAGATTGCAGCGATGACTGATGTTGCTCACTCAAAGCATGAACTATGGTCCAATTGGTC
Organism: Lolium rigidum; assembly: GCF_022539505.1. NCBI lineage: Eukaryota > Viridiplantae > Streptophyta > Magnoliopsida > Poales > Poaceae > Lolium > Lolium rigidum. Next base: position 44,026,103 of record NC_061508.1, read on the forward strand.
AAAGGTTGTAATCATAGCTAAGTTTGAGCATCGAATCGAGAAGGTGCATTAATACCTTTACAAATATCACACCCATCTCTCCATGGTGTGGAAGACTATCTTTCCATTGGATCAAGCACCCAAGACTTTGTCTGCTTTATTCAGTCGGTTCAAGACTCCGGATAGAATTTGATTACTTGTGCATAAGGAACTTCTTGCTGGAGCCGAACTTGCACTTGCTTCTATCTTAGCTTGCCACCCAACCATAGATTTGGAAGGCATAGCAAATGCTAACATAAGATTAGATCAATATTATCCCATAGCTAGGCATCCTGCATATATTATTATTTCTCGAATGGAAACACGAGTCAAAGGGATTTGAAGGCCCGAGAAGATCAAGAAGCCTTGCTGTAATAATGTAGTTTTGTAAAAAAAACTGTTTCTTTGTAGTAACGTTGCGTCGCAAGTAGTAATTATAAGTATTTGTATTTGTGAATTTGTATGAAATGCTTTGTCGAGGGCAACTGAGTGATCAAGTCAGTTCGCTCACCCGACGACTCTGTTGTATTTGCAACTTGGTGCAGAGTCGTTTTTGTAAGTTTTGTAAGAGCGAGACCCTTCGAATACACGAGGGATTCGATCGCTTTTGTTTGGCTTCGTGACACGGTGCACCGATATGAGCCGTTTTGTAAGTTGTATTGTTTCCATCGGCTGCAGCACTCGATAGTTTATCTGAAGCTTTGGACGGATACCAGCGTTCCCGATGGGAGTATTAATTATCAACATTGTAGTAGTTAATACTGATAACCATAGCTCCTGTTAGGAGTATTAGTTACCAATATTATAAGGATACGTTGTAGCCCCCGAGTATTATCGGATAGGGTTTTAACGTGTAGTTTAACTGGAGTTCCCGAAGGGATTAGTAGGCAATAAGAAGCCGAAGCGTTTTAAGAATAATGAAAACTGATCGAAAAGCTTTATTCATAATATTCGTCGGGCTAATAAACCTTCATGTGGCGAAGACAATGGTCGAGTTCTACGCATAAAATCGTCGCAAGTGTGCAACGTTCCAAGGATTCCCAACATCTTTTCGCCATTTGATGCGCTGTGGAGTTGGGACGGCGCGGTTGAGATCTGAGATTCGTGGAGCTGCTTGGGCGGCGATTTGGGGATCTGAGGTTGCTTTCTCAGACGGAGGTCGCAGGTTACCGTTTGGAGGGGCAATTAGGTTGGCCTTACTCGTGTTTTATGGTAGAGGCCGGTGCGATGCCATCGGCTCTTTTGGGGATTGTTTGACTTTGACTATCGGCAAAATTAACTGGAAGTACTTCTTCATTAATAAGAGGGGTTTTTACAATGAAGAGCCGATTGCTCAAGAGGGGAAGAACAAAAGAAGAGCCGATTGCTCAGGAACTACTAATCCTACACTACTAATCCTCGCTGGCCTCGTCGTCGGCATCGTAGCTGCCGTCGGCGCTACTTCCGGAGAGTTCCTCGTCGTTGCTGCCCCAGCCCTCGGCCGGAGCCTCTTCCTCCTCGTCATCATCATCGTCTTCGCTGTCCGCCCAAGCGCAGAAGCGCTTCGCCGGCGGATACCAAGCGAAGGAGGAGGAGTCATCCTCCTCCTCTTCCTCCTCTTCCTCCTCTTCCTCCTCTTCTTCTTCTTCCTCCTCCTCGTCGGAGGAGGTGGAGTTCGCCCAGGAGTGGAGGTCGTCCTCGCTCTCGCTCTCCAGCTCCCCTTCGATGTGGAGCTCGGAGGTCGTCCTCCCCATCGGTCGGGGGTAAGTCACCATCCGACCCGACGAGGGCCTCGGGTGGGCCATCCGGCACATAGTCAAAGTCCCACTCTTGCTCGCTCGAGGAAGAAGATTGGAAAGAGAGGCCCGATGAGACGGAGGAAGAGGAAGACATTGCTACGGGGAAAGAGGGTTTTTTGGTGCCGATGGTTGGAACGGAACAAGGGGATGAAGAGGCGAGCCGTTCGGCACAGTTAAATAAAGGGGATATAGTGGAAATTTAATGCTACTACGGTTTCCGAGGAAGTGATGTTAAAGCTATCAAATCTTGCAGAGAAGTTGATAAGGCAAGGCATCATGATGAAGGATACTACGACGGTTCTGCTCTGTAACGACATGACCCGACGAAGAAAAAAACAGAGTGATTTTGGAATTATCATTTCCAAAACCAGGGGGGCATGTGTTATCACCAGAATTTGACCGGATCAGAGGTGGGCCGTGATTAAGATGTGCTTGAAGAATATACACGGAAGAAATACATGAATCGGCCTTGTATACAAAGTTTGGGCTAGTTTGCCCGTGTACCTGTAAATATAGTAGGATACGTGTCGGTTAGATAGAATTTGGCTCGTGCATGGTTGGGATTATTCCCACGTTAGAAAGTCTACGGACTATAAATATGTATCTAGGGTTATTGAGAAAGACAACAATCACGTTCATCACAAACCAATCTAGGCGCATCGCCAACTCCCTTGTTTCGAGGGTTTCTTCGGGTAAGCATCATGCTGCCTAGATCGCATCTTGCGATCTAGGCGATATACGTTTATTCGTTGTTCATGCGTTGCTCGTCTGCTGAAGCCTTGTTGATGGCGAGCAACGTAGTTATCATAGATGTGTTAGGGTTAGCATTGTTTCATCGTGTCACATGCTTTTGTCTATGCAACCCTTAGACGTCTAGCCGCCCTTACACCTACCTTAGGTGTAAGGGCGGCACCTCGCTTGATCATTTTTTAGTAGATCCGATCTGTTATGATTGCTCCTTGTTCTTCAAGGATTAGTTTAATATCTGCATAGTTAGGCCTTGCAAACGGGTTGAAGGATCCAGTAGCACGTAGGGTGTAGTTTGCTAGCCCTAGATAAGATGTTCCGGGGATCAACTTCATGTTGGTTTTTAGGCCTTGTCTAGGATTGGTTTATTATCACCGTGCGTGGCTGCCAGGCTCAATCACACGTAGGATGTTCCGATTATGTGGTGAAAACCCTAAATCGTCTTAGGTCGTTTAGCTTTACATTGATCAATCAGGACCACCATGTGATCGTAGACCTCATACGAACCATGGGTGGATCGGCTCCTTGAGCCGATTCACAGGATAACCTGAGAGCCGATCGAGGCTCGTATTTAATGTTTACGTGTATGCCATGCAGAAACTAAGCGAAGCAAATCTATCACCTTCCCGACCAGGTATAGGTCGGGTGGCACGCCCTTGCACCAGCATCGGACGTGCGTGCCGGAGGCTTTGCGGGCCGTCGCTCGAGGGACCGGGGCCAGCCGCGGTCTCGGGAGCCTCCCGGCTCCTACTTGTGTTGCCCGTCGTTGCTCGCCGGTGGGTTTCCGACCGCAACACATTCGGCACGCCCGGTGGGACGGTCTTCGACATCAAGCGCATCGCCATCTACATCCGAGATGGCGGAAGGTACTCCGATCACGTACGAAGATCCGGCCGAGGAGCTCAAGAAGAAGTATGACGAGGTCAAAGCTATCCTCGAAGCCGACCTCATCGGCTCTTTCCAGAGGACCCGGTCACACGTCATTAGGTGGAAAGGGTTCTCACCTGAAGGCGCGCTCGATGGAGTGGACCTGTCCGCCCCTTCAGAGGAACGCACCGGTGTCTGCGTCAGGAGATTAATTTCATGGTAGCTCATTCGCTGCACCGCCATTCTGAGAGCCTGGTAAACACTTTGGAGCGTGTCGCCCTTCGGGTGATCCAGGAAATCATGAGGCATCAGTACTCTCCGTCAGGACCTGCTCTAGGGACTCACCAAGGAGAGATACCACTCTAGTCCCGACCACCGCTGCCGTTCGCGTTGGCGGCATCCGGAAGTGCCGAGTTCACCGAGCATACGTCGTCTACAAGATCGGTGGTGACCCTAGTGATTACCGGTTCTTGTATGAGGCGCCTAAGGAGATCCCTCACGGGTACACGTGCACATACGTGCCGGACTGCGATAGCCTGGGCACTCACGAACCGGACCGCAACAGACGGGGACTTCGGAGACAGCGGGAGGAGCTTCGGATCGGATCTTGAGAAGCGGACGTGGCTAGCTAAGTATGCCACTCCGACGAACCTCCGGAGCTCAACTCCTGCGGTTGGCTCGGAGCTTGAGAAGCAAGCGTGGCTGGCTAAGTATGCCACTCCGGCGAATCTTCGGAGTTCGACTCCTGCGGCCCGGCACCGCGGATCGGATCGGTACAATCTTGAGAGACCGAGTTCGGCATGGTGCCGAAAAGGAGGGCAATCGGCTATTCCAAGCCGTACCCCAACGAGTACGATTTGATCCCACTACCACCCAAATATCGGCTCCCTGAATTCTCCAAGTTTAGTGGGTCGGATGGCTCCAGCTCAATCGAGCATGTGAGCCGATATTTGGCGCAGCTGGGCACGATCTCGGCATCGGATGAACTACGTGTCGGGTTCTTCGCACGATCCCTCACAGGATCGGCTTGCGGGTGGTACACATCGCTGCCACCGGACTCAATCCGGACTTGGAAGCGAGTTGGAAGAACAGTTCCACATGCGGTATCACTCGGAGGCTTCGAGGCTGGCATTGCCGATCTAGCACAAGTACACGAAGCGTGGAGAAACGGTGTCGGAATACATCCAGCGCTTCGGGACCGTTAGGAACCGATGCTATTCGGCTCGTGTGACTGAAAAGAAGCGATCGAGTTGGCGGTGGTGGGTCTCGCATCACCGATCAAGGATATGGCTTCCCAAGCAGACTACCCTTCACTGGCGCATATGGTTCAGAAGCTGTCATCATATGAACAGCGCCACCCAGAGTTGTACCAGGATAAATTCAAGCGTGCGGTAGTCCTAGCTGAGGCAGATGAAGATGAAGGCTCTGCGGGAGATCAAGAGGTAGCAGTGGCTGAATGGACTCGGGGGCAAGCCCCGTGTCACTGCAAATGGGTTAAGCCACAAGGTCCTCCAAGAGGGTTTGACTTCGACGTGACCAAAGGCTGAGCAAATTTTTGACCTCTTACTTAAGGAGAAGCGGCTAAAGGTACCCGAAGGCCACAAAATCCCCACGGCACAGGAGGCTGAACGGAAAGCCATACGCAAGTGGCATAACACGTTCACCCATACCACCAACGACTGCGGGGTGTGGCGTCGGCAGATCCAAATGGCGATAGAACAAGGGCGTCTAATTTTCAGCCGATACGCCATGAAAGTCGACACACACCCTTTCCCCGCCGTTAACATGGTGGAGTGCACTTACCACAGGAGGTGCCAGCCAGGTTTCTCGTTCAACATCAACATGGTAGGACACTGGGCACCACCCTGGTAAGGACAGAGACGAGGGCAAGTCTGCTCTCATAACAAGGACAAAGAGGAAGCCGTTCCACGCGATCGGCTCCGACACGATGGCAAGCGCTACATCACAGAGGGAGAAGTGAGGAATGTGCGATATCAGCGACCTCTCTCTGATCACCTCCTCAACAAATACGTGAGTCAATACGACCAACGCCGACGATACGACGACGATGACGAGAGAGATCGTCTGGCTAGCAGGGACGCCAGGAGACATCGTCGGCATGATCGCGACGAGGAGAGATATGAGCGCCACGCCAAGGAAAAGTCAAGAGAGCAAGACGACGTGGATAGGCACTGGGACTGTCCCTTCTTCGGTACTACTGCTTGGGATTCGAGGAATGAGCCGATTGCCTACAATCGGCAGCTGCCGAGATGTAGACAGAAGAAGAAGGGTGCGAGGGAACGTGTCGGTGTTCAAGCGTCTAGGGCCTCTCCCATCTCGGAACAAGCAAGCTGAGTCCTCTCGGGTGGAAGATCTCGAGGAGTTAGAAGACGACGATGAAGAAGAAGAAGATAAGTACCACCGGCCAAGGTGGTGCCCCGATGGACTCAGCCGTTCCCAAAAGCGTAGGGTTCAGCGACTACGTGGTTTGGAGGAAGCCGAAAGGTTATACCTACACACGTTAAGGAAGGCGCGGCCTGATCTGGCCGCGAAAATTCAGCGAACTCTGGACGAAGAAGGTCGACCACAAAAGAAAGAGTGGCGCCCCAAACAAAGGAAAGCCGATGATGAGACATCGGCTGGCACAAACATGGTGTTCATCCTTCCGGCAGAGTTTAGTGCTCCAGGATTAGACGAAGCACCTGTGGCACAACTTGACTGCGGCCCACGGCCAGTTATCTTTGAGAAGCCACTCTCAGGCATTACTTTGGACGACAGCGAGCGCATTGACGCGACAAAGAACGGGGTGAGGCTGGTCTTATCCACCGGCCTGACCGTGTAACAAGAGCAAAATCTATGGACGTACGTGGTAAGGCCGATCCTTGTGATCGGCCCCAAAAAATAAAAAGGGATAATCTTGTCTCAAGCATGTCACGTAGTTGTAGTACAGCAAGACCAAGATGTAAACCTTCATTGAGCAATTCAATCAACATGGAGGCCGATTCCAGCAATCGGCCAAAATTATCCTCACCATACGTTCTGCCTGTGTTCAACGTCGATCTAACGGGCGACGGAAAGCTGGGATACGGGTTTACGTCGGCTGATGAGCTGGAAGAGGTCAACATTGGTCACGGCGGAGCCGATGTTCAAGTACGGTGCCTTGGCTAACTACAGAGCCGATATCTGCGGTTACACGGCGGATTCGGCTCGAGAGGCACCTAATTAGATGAACATGTGCGATGAACATGTGCGATACATAGGCAGATGAAATATTGGGGGCCGATAGAGAAATCGGCCAGTAAAAAAAAATGTACATGCAAGTCACGGCCGATGCACGGACATCGACTTGAGAAAATATGCGAAGACAACGGTATACAAGTACGGCCGATGCAAAGACATCGACTTCGAGATGTAAAAGCCGATGCACGGCCATCGACTCTAGAAGTACAAGTTCAGCAAGACATTTATCAGTTTACACAGAGAGGCTCTACTGAAGGAACGCGTTGAGGGCGTGAAGGGCGTCAACACGGATACGATCCACCTCGGCGATCTCAGCCTCGTCGTCCTCGTCTTTGCCCGTCACCAGCTAACCGCTCAGGGCACGAATTTCAGCCAGATCGGACTTCAGATCGGCTGTGAGGCCTTTTGCTTCCTCTTGAGAGCGGGCAATGAGGGTTTCCTTGTCTTGGATAAGCTGCTTGGTCACCCTGACCCTCTCTTCAAGGTTCTCCAGTTCCTTACGCAGGGTCTCGAGTTCGGCACTATTGGCAGAAGTGTCAGTTTTGGCGTCTAAAGCGACCTTTTTCTCGTTGAGCCGTTGACACTTGTCCGCAATATCGGCCGTCAACGGAAGGCTGGGCGCGACGAAGGATAATTCTTTGACGAGCCGACTGCACCCTTGACACTGAAGACCGACGCGAGTCACGGCTGGCCAAAGCTTCACTGCGGTGTCACGGGAGATGGGGCTGGATGTCTTCGAGGATGCCCTTGATCGCCTCGGGGTTTTCAACCGGGGTCTCAGCCGAGGAGGAGAGCAAAGCCTTGAGGCGCTGGAGTGGACCATGGATCGTGCTAGGGCTTGGCTCTTCACCTGCCTTGGAAGTAGGCTGGTTCGATGGATTCGGGATCGAACGTCGGCAAGCTTGAAAGATCACAACCACGACGGACGAACAAGAGCGGTATTAGTATACAACAAAGAAAGGGGTAGAGCCAAGGGAGTGGAGTGTACCTCTCCCAAAGTAGGAGGAGCAGCCGATGTTGTGATAATCGGCTTTTCCGTGGACTTGGCTAGGCTAGCCACTTGGTCAGCCACGCCCGTCGAGGTGGCTAGGTCTAGCGTGGCGGATGGCATCAGTACCTCTTCAACATCCCCGCTAGAGGTCTCATTAGTCTGCAAAAGAAATGGTGAGCCGATCCAAGTAGCAATGGGACGGCATGAAATATAAACTGGTGAAGCAATTACATTTGAAACCTCCTGGCTTGGCGAGGAAACTCGTGGGTCTTTGTGAGCCCTTTTGACGCATCGACGCTTCACACGTGACCCTGTTTTGATTGAAGCTTGAGGAGCAACAGGCTCGGGAGTCGACCTTTTCCTAGAAGCCGACGCTGGCGAGTCCGTCTGACTCTGTGTGGTGGATCTCCCGGAGTTGCCCGGGTGCGAGTCCCCTTGGCTGGACTGTGCCTCCCCGCTGGAGTTCTCTTTGGTGGAAGCCTGTAAAAAGAAGTACAAGCATATTGCAAAAGGCTGGGAGGACAGATAAATTTAGTCAAGGCACGAGTCAGCTTACATGCAAGCTTTCTTGGACAGGAGCTTTGCGCTTCAGGGTTTTTACGGAAGCTACTTTCCTCACTCTGCCTTCCTCGTACGGATTGAGGCTCGGGGGCAAGCGGCCCCGAGGATGCTTTACTCTTGGGAGCCGATTTCGGTGAAATCGGCTGGCTCTGCATTATGACCTTCTTCGAGGGTGGCGAGCTCGACGGAAGAGAACCACGGGACTCGGTGGAAGAAATTTGAAGGGGAGCCATCGGCTTGCGTGGGCTCTGGGCCATCTTATTGCTGCCAAGAGATAGAGCCAGGTTACAGACAATCACCATAAGCCATTGCAAGAAATTTATATGTAATGGTACCTGGTGTGCAGGAACGTCATATTCGGCATCAAGTAGCTTCAGCAATGGTCCTAGAGCTCTTCTGAAGGCGTGGGTCTTCCACATGGACCACCAAGTCTCGAAACCATCGGTAGTGATGGTGAAACGAGAGGTTGTGAGGAATTGGAATGGCCGGAGCGTCAAAGAAGGTATAGCACCTTTGGCCGGTAAGAATGTCGGGTAGTTCAGCTACGCTTGCTGTCGGGTGGTGGAGAAAGAAGTGTGGGGGCACTTGCCAGAGACCAAGCTGCCGGGATACTACCACCGGTTGGTAAGACTCATAACCAGGCTTGATGATCCTGTTTGAGGTACTCATGCCAACTGGGAGAAATCAAGGACGGATCATGATAGAGTACAAGTGCCGGGTGCTAGCGTCATCGGCAAAGCTGTCTAATCGGAAGGAGACTGGATTCTCAAAGTTCTCCGATTCAGTATAAGGAAAGAACAGGGGGTTGTCCAAGCCTTGGAAGAAAATCTTGAACCACTCTGCTGCTTCCTTGGGGATCAGCCTGCTGCTCGGGAGACTATACAGAGCTTGGCCATAGCTAGTGCATCGGATCTCCTTCCCATTAGCATGCGGGAAGGTGCGGGTGGCCAAAGGTGGGAAGTTTGGGATCTGGTTTTGAAAGTACAGCTGAGCCCATAAGCTGAATAAACCACCGGGGGCCTCTGTTTTAAGCTGTCTTTTGGGAGAATAGTTTGACGGACATCGGTTGAAGAGATCGATAGACCTCTCCAAGGAACGGTTTGCCGAGGCCAAGTTGAGTGCCTTTGGCGAGTTCATAGGCCGAGGAAAGGTAATTCTTGGTTGGGGCGAGTGAAGGACCACGGAATATGAAGTGCTCCAGCCGGAAGTTCAAGAAGGCCGTGTGATCTTTCTCCGTCACGGGGCCTTTGGTTTTCATGTAACGCCTGAGGTAGGCGCCCCAGCTTGTACACTCTGTTTTAGAGGAAAGGGTGAAAGGGACCTTTGGCAACTTAAAGGCGAGAGGGGCTTGAGGACGCAATGTCCAGGCCTGTGATCATGGCCACGTCCAGCGCGAGTTGGTGTCATGGGGCCATGGCCGAACATGAAGCAATTCAGCGCATCAGACCAAAAATAGCCGATGGTTTCCAGAATGTTCTCATTCTTTTCAAGAGGAGACAATGATAATGACAAAGCATCGGCTATCCCTATCGTTTCCCAGGTGGCATAATGGGTTTTAGACACTCTCTCTGTACCATGCCACCCAACCTTCGAGAGGATTAGGCCGGGCTCGCGAGCGGTCGGCCCAGGAAGTCAGATCTGGATTCTGGTTCACGAAGGGAATTCTATTGGCCTCGCATGAGATTAAGTGAGCGGGACTCTCGGAAGAACGGGGGCCAAGACACATAGAATTTGGGAGAGAAGGATGCGGCAGCAGGATGTCTGAAACCTAAAATTAATAACGGAATAGGACATTAATTCAGGTGTTTGCTGTTTAACCCTAACATTGATTCGAATGTCAAAGAGGCGGTTAAGGATTACCTTCAGACCGGAGACCATGGCGTTGGCGTTGGATGATTCCGCCATTTGATGCGCTGTGGAGTTGGGACGGCGCGGTTGAGATCTGAGATTCGTGGAGCTGCTTGGGCGGCGATTTGGGGATCTGAGGTTGCTTTCTCAGACGGAGGTCGCAGGTTACCGTTTGGAGGGGCAATTAGGTTGGCCTTACTCGTGTTTTATGGTAGAGGCCGGTGCGATGCCATCGGCTCTTTTGGGGATTGTTTGACTTTGACTATCGGCAAAATTAACTGGAAGTACTTCTTCATTAATAAGAGGGGTTTTTACAATGAAGAGCCGATTGCTCAAGAGGGGAAGAACAAAAGAAGAGCTGATTGCTCAGGAACTACTAATCCTACACTACTAATCCTCGCTGGCCTCGTCGTCGGCATCGTAGCTGCCGTCGGCGCTACTTCCGGAGAGTTCCTCGTCGGCCGCTGCCCCGGCCCTCGGCCGGAGCCTCTTCCTCCTCGTCATCATCATCGTCTTCGCTGTCCGCCCAAGCGCGGAAGCGCTTCGCCGGCGGATACCCAGCGGAGGAGGAGGAGTCATCCTCCTCCTCTTCCTCCTCTTCCTCCTCTTCTTCTTCTTCCTCCTCCTCGTCGGAGGAGGTGGAGTTCGCCCAGGAGTGGAGGTCGTCCTCGCTCTCGCTCTCCAGCTCCCCTTCGATGAGGAACTGGAGGTCGTCCTCCCCATCGGTCAGGGGTAAGTCACCATCTGACCCGACGAGGGCCTCGGGTGGACCAGCTGGCACATAGTCAAAGTCCCACTCTTGCTCGCTCGAGGAAGAAGATTGGAAAGAGAGGCCTGATGAGACGGATGAAGAGGAAGACATTGCTACAGGGAAAGAGGGTTTTTTGGTGCCGATGGTTGGAACAGAACAAGGGGATGAAGAGGCGAGCCGTTCGGCACAGTTAAATAAAGGGGATATAGTGGAAATTTAATGCTACTACGGTTTCCGAGGAAGTGATGTTAAAGCTATCAAATCTTGCAGAGAAGTTGATAAGGCAAGGCATCATGATGAAGGATACTGCGACGGTTCTGCTCTGTAACGACATGACCCGACGAAGAAAAAAACAGAGTGATTTTGGAATTATCATTTCCAAAACCAGGGGGGCATGTGTTATCACCAGAATTTGACCGGATCAGAGGTGGGCCGCGATTAAGATGGGCTTGAAGAATATACACGGAAGAAATACATGAATCGGCCTTGTATACAAAGTTTGGGCTAGTTTGCCCGTGTACCTGTAAATATAGTAGGATACGTGTCGGTTAGATAGAATTTGGCTCGTGCACGGTTGGGATTATTCCCACGTTAGAAAGTCTACGGACTATAAATATGTATCTAGGGTTATTGAGAAAGACAACAATCACGTTCATCACAAACCAATCTAGGCGCATCGCCAACTCCCTTGTTTCGAGGGTTTCTTCCGGGTAAGCATCATGCTGCCTAGATCGCATCTTGCGATCTAGGCAGTATACGTTTATTCGTTGTTCATGCGTTGCTCGTGATGAAGCCTTGTTGATGGCGAGCAACGTAGTTATCATAGATGTGTTAGGGTTAGCATTGTTTCATCGTGTCACATGCTTTTGTCTATGCAACCCTTAGACGTCTAGCCGCCCTTACACCTATCTTAGGTGTAAGGGCGGCACCTCGCTTGATCATTGTTTAGTAGATCCGATCTGTTATGATTGCTCCTTGTTCTTCAAGGATTAGTTTAATATCTGCATAGTTAGGCCTTGCAAACGGGTTGAAGGATCCGAGTAGCACGTAGGGTGTAGTTTGCTAGCCCTAGATAAGATGTTCCGGGGATCAACTTCATGTTGGTTTTTAGGCCTTGTCTAGGATTGGTTTATTATCACCGTGCGTGGCTGCCAGGCTCAATCACGCGTAGGATGTTCCGATTATGTGGTCAAAACCCTAAATCATCGTAGGTCGTTTAGCTTTATATTGATCAAGCAGGACCACCATGTGATCGTAGACCTCATACGAACCATGGGTGGATCGGCTCCTTGAGCCGATTCACAGGATAACCTGAGAGCCGATCGAGGCTCGTATTTAATGTTTACGTGTATGCCATGCAGGAAACTAAGCGAAGCAAATCTATCACCTTCCTGACCAGGTATAGGTCAGGTGGCACGCCCTTGCACCAGCATCGGACCTGCGTGCCGAGGCTTTGCGGGCCGTTGCTCGAGGGACTAGGGCCAGCCGCAGTTCTGGGAGCCTCCCGGCTCTACTGTGTTGCCCGTCGTTGCTCGCCGGTGGGTTTCTGACCGCAACAATATGCGGCCACTCGTGGTGCTTCAAAGCGAACATCGGCTAGCAAAATTGCTTCGGCTCCGTAAACAAGGAAAAACGGTGTTTGCTGTGCAGATCTATTCGGCGTAGTCCGCAAACTCCATAGTACTAATGGTAGTTCTTCAACCCAGGCTCCAGCTGCACCCGTGAGGCGCTTTTTTAGACCATCGCATATTAAGCCATTAATTCTTTCCACTTGTCCGTTGGTCTGAGGATGAGCAACCAAAGCAAATTTGAGCTTGATACCATTGCTGTCACAAAATTGCTAGAATTCCTTGGAATCAAAATTAGATCCATTATCTGTAATGATGTTGTGAGGCACACCAAAACGACAAGTTATTCCTTTGAAGAATCTGACGGCGGTTTTGGCTGTTTGATTAGTGACATGTATGGCCTCAATCCATTTGGTGAATTTGTCGACTGCCACCAATAAATAAGTCTGACCACCAGGTGATGATCTTGGTAACGGACCAACTTGATCAAGTCCCCATTGTGCAAAAGGCCAGGCCAATGGTATTGTCATCAAATCCGTGGCGGGTGCATGAGGTTTTGGCGCAAAACGTTGACAAGGATCGCACTTCTTAACTAAGTCCCTAGCGCTGTTGGCCAATAAAATCCTGCTCTGAAAGCTTTAGCAACAAGCGCCCTGCTACTGGCATGATGGCCAGATGTCCCTTCATGTATTTCGCGCAGTAAACCCTTTCCATCATCAATGGCGATGCATCGCTGAAATATGTCGGAGATACTTCGTTTGTAGAGGTCACCATCGACTACAGTTTATGCTTTAGACCGCCGCACGATGCGTTTTGCTTCCACTGGATCATCCAGTAACCTTTGCTCCATTAAATATGCCAAGAAAGGTTCAGTCCATAAAGGCGCAAGAAGAAGGGCTTGCTGATTAGCTCTGGTATTGTTATCTTCAGCAGTTTCTAGAGGCGTAGCCCCCGTGTTAGTAGCCGATACGTCTGGAACTGCCGAAGGTTTACTTTGATAGACCTTTGAGTAATGAATTCATAAAAGACTCCATTTGGTATAGGAGAACATGTGGAGCCGATGTTGGCCAAAGCCTCGGCTACCTCGTTGCTGGCCCTACCGCAACCTTCAAACTTAGCTTCCATTGATTGATACATCTGGCGATAATCTATCATGTTATCGCTGACAGCATCACATAGGTTAATCGACTGTTGTACTACGAGGTTCGAGTCCCCGTAAATATCTAAACGAGTGGCTCTGCATGCCTTAGCCATACGCATACCATGTAGCAATGCTTTGTATTCCGCTTCATTATTTGTTGGCAACGAGAAGTTCATCCTGAGAACATATCTCATTTTGTCTCCTTGTGGCGAGATTAGCACTACCCCTGCTCCTGCACCTGAACTGCGCTTGGACCCGTCGAAATACATTGTCCAAGATCCCGACATGTCGGGTGCTGCTGGGATTTGCGACTGGATCCAATCAACCAAGAAATCAGGAAGGACTTGAGATTTGATTGCTGTCCGGTTCACGTAAGTTATATCGTGTGGCGCTAGCTCGATGGCCCATTGAGATACCCTGCCTATCGCTTCTGGATTGGTGAGTATATTTTTTAATGGAGCTTCAGAGACGACAACAATCGGATGTTCTGCAAAGTAATGCCGTAATTTCCATGTTGCCCTCAAACTGCGTACGCCAGCTTCTGGTGATGAGGATACCGCTGCTTCGCGGTCGTGAGCACCTCACTAATGTAATATACGGGGCGTTGCACGCCGTGTAATCTTCCTTCTTCTTCTCGTTCGACTACTAGGACGGAGCTGACGACTTGAACAGTTGCGGCTATGTAAAGTAACATCTTCTCCTTGTCCCTTGGTGTTACAAGAACTGGGGAGGTTGACAGGACTGTTTTTAGTTTGTCGATGGCAACTTGTGCTTCTGCCGTCCACTCAAATTTTTTAGATTTTTTCATCAGATGGTACAATGGTAAAGCCTTCTCTCCTAGTTTTGCGATGAACCTGCTAAGAGCTGCCAGCCGTCTTGCCAGTTGTTGCACTTGCTGTAGACTTCTCGGTGGCTCCATATCGAGAACAACTTTAATCTTTAAGGGGTTTGCTTCTATTCCTCGTGCTGAAATAAAGTACCCAAGTACTTGGCCTCCTGGTACCCCGAAGAAACATTTCTTCAGATTCAGCTTGATTTTGTATTTGTCAAGGTTTTTGAATGTTCCCTTTAAATCATCAATAAGCGTGGTCGCGTTTCTGGATTTGACGATGATGTCATCAATGTAAACCTCGATATTACGACCGATCTGTTCTCCGAGGCAAGCTTGCATGCACCGCTGATAGGTTGCACCTGCGTTCTTTAATCCAAAAGTCATTACATTGTAGCAGTAGACGCCGTGTGTAGTAATGAACGCGGTTAACTCCTGATCCTCCTTCTTGAGCTTGATTTGATTGTATCCTGAATATGCGTCGAGGAAAGAGAGGCGATCACAGCATGTTGTGGAGTCGACTATTTGATCAATGCGAGGCAACGAGAATTGATCCTTCGGGCAATGTTTGTTGAGACTTGTGTAATCGATGCACATGCGTAGAGCCGTTGTGTCCTTTTTTGGCACCATGACTGGGTTGGCTACCCACTCAGCTTCCTTGAGCACTCGAATAAAACCAGCTTTTCGGAGCCGACTGACTTCTTCGCCGATGGCTTTTGTTTTTGGTTCTGAGAAACGACGCAATGTTTGCTGCAATGGTTTGGCTTTCGGGTCAACATTAAGGGCGTGCTCAGCGAGTTCCCTAGGAATACCTGGCATGTCGGATGGTTCCCATGCAAATATTTCCCAGTGCTCACAGAGGAACTCGATGAGCGCGCTTTCCTATGCGGCAGTAAGGTCTACCGATGTGTTGACCGTTTTCTTCGGGTCAGAGGGGTGCACTTGATGCTTCTTGGCTTCGTTTGCGATGTCGAACTCATTGGGTCTGATGTTTCTATTATCGGCAGGTGGTTGTGTATGATCAGTAATTGCATCGATTGCGTTGAGCTCCTCCCTGACTCCAAACCTGGAAGCGATCTTCTAAAATTCCCTATCACAGTTATCAGAACAAGAAAAAATTCCATGAACGGTCAGTGTTGTTCCATTGTTGCATGGCATCTTTAACTTCAAATATGCATAATGAGGAACTGCCTGAACTTCGCGAATGCTGGCCTGCCAAGGATAGCGTGGTACTGCGAGTCCCAATCAACTACCTCGAATTTGAGCCTCTCCTTTCTGAAGTTGCTTGGAGTCCCGAACACGACATCTAGTGAAATCTTACCGAGGGGATAAGCGGGTCGGGTTGGGATGATTCCATGGAAACCAGTATCAGATTCTTTCAGCATATCAGCAGATAAACCCATTGCTTTCATCGTGCTTGCAAACAGGAGATTTAGGCCACTTCCTCCATCCATGAATAATTTGCTCATATTATATCCTCCAATCTGTGCTTCAAGGACTAGAGCGGCGTGACCGGGCCTGGGAACGGCCGTCGGGTGATCTGCTTTGCTAAACAAGATGCTTTGGTCAGACCAATCGATGTAATCGGGTACTTCTGCCATAGCTACCTCTGCAATTTTTATTTCTCGTGAAAACTTGTTAGCTTCTCTTTTTGATGAACTGGTCTTGTGAATCATGTTCACTTGACCTCGAGTTGCAGGATAAACTTCGGTTGGTATGTAGATATCTTCGCCCGGTGTATACTGTTGTGGGTAGTTATAGGCTACCGTGCTCTTTTCTTCTGAGCGAGCTCTTGCCTCTGACTCGGCTCTTAACTCGTCACAGAACTGTTGGATGTTGATAAACTGCCGGCAATCTCTGAGTAGATGAGAGCCTTTTTCGACGCCATCCTTTGAGTCGATATAAGAGTACATATAACATGGTGCGTTGAGCTGTTCCGTGGCCGATAGATAAGGCTTCCGGAGATGATTCTTGCTGAATTGCGGGTTGCAACAGCCCTTCTCGCACTGTCGAGGGCGTCTTACGGCTCGTTCTTCTTCCTCACGGCGTAGACTCCTTCGCCTCTTCCGTTGCTCCTCTCTGCTGCCGAAGCGACTTCTGCCTTCGCCGCTATTTTTGCGTGAACCTGCCGAATCGGCTGGCAGACCAATGGTTTCCAGAGGCGAAGTTCTTAGGTTTGACGCGTTTGAACTGGGAAGTCGGAGGAATCCTTTGGAGTCGATTAAGTGAACTCCTCCGAAGGTTGTATCCATATCGCCGCGTAATTCTGAAGATATCGGGCCGTGCTCTTTTCTTCTGAGCGAGCTCTTGCCTCTGACTCGGCTCTTAACTCGTCACAGAACTGTTGGATGTTGATAAACTGCCGGCAATCTCTGAGTAGATGAGAGCCTTTTTCGACGCCATCCTTTGAGTCGATATAAGAGTACATATAACATGGTGCGTTGAGCTGTTCCGTGGCCGATAGATAAGGCTTCCGGAGATGATTCTTGCTGAATTGCGGGTTGCAACAGCCCTTCTCGCACTGTCGAGGGCATCTTACGGCTCGTTCTTCTTCCTCACGGCGTAGACTCCTTCGCCTCTTCCGTTGCTCCTCTCTGCTGCCGAAGCGACTTCTGCCTTCGCCGCTATTTTTGCGTGAACCTGCCGAATCGGCTGGCAGACCAACGGTTTCCAGAGGCGAAGTTCTTAGGTTTGACGCGTTTGAACTGGGAAGTCGGAGGAATCCTTTGGAGTCGATTAAGTGAACTCCTCCGAAGGTTGTATCCATATCGCCGCGTAATTCCGAAGATATCGGGTGTGAGGCCCCAACATACAATGCATATTCGAAGGATCCACAGCGAACCTAATTTCTTGGACTTGAAGGTGTTGGTGAAGTCAATACGAACGCTGCTGACGTGACAGGGACTGCCGATGACGTGCCTTGTGCCGATAGAGTTCCCACAAACAGCGCCAATTGTCGAGGGTGCTCCTCGACAATGCCCACCTTGAGGGGCTTAGGGTTGACGGAATCCTGCAGGTTAACACGAGACATCGGATACCAAACTAACGGGGAGAGAGATTTACCCAGGTTCGGGGCCCTCGATGAGGTAAAACTCTTACTTCCTACTTGTCTGATCTTGTTTATTGTGAATATCGGGCTACAATGGGGTAGCCGAAGGCTATGACTAAGAACTCGACGAGAAGCTAGATTTGTGTATGACCTGACTCTCGACTTGCGGTGTCTATGGCTAGATTGATTGTGTGTCCCCTCGGCAGCCCCCCTCCTGGCCCTTATATTGCGAGCCAGGTCTCGAGAGGTCTACTTGAGTACGACTAGGTTACAAAGATTGCTATATCTAAACTTTCCTTATTCCTTCGCTTCCTTGCCTTCTTCTTCAAGAATCCTTTACGCGAACCGACATAGCGGCCCACCTTGGTTAGTGGATGACCTTCATGGGCCCCTGGCTGGGCTGTAAGAGGTAGCACAATATTAGTTACCCGAAGGGTAATGCCCACATCATCTGGGCCGCAAACATCGGCTGTGATAGTTTTTAAGGTTCTGATGATATGCACTTACTCTTGATAGCACCACATATCTTGCCTCATCAATTGCGTTGACATCATCTTCTAGCGCCTTCTGCGAAGCTTCTTCGTCATATTCTACAACTCTAGGAGAGTTGTGTTCTATTTCTATCGCGGGTACTGCTTCAGCACCATGGACTAAGAAGAATGGAGTTTCTTGAGTTGCTGCGTTAGGAGTTGTTCGTAAGCTCCACAATACGTAGGGTAACTCGTCGACCCAAGTATGTCTCGCTTTTTCGAGTAGCGTTAGCAAACGTTTCTTGATGCCATTGCCGATGAGACTGTGTGCTTTTTCGATTTGGCTGTTGGTTTGTGGATGTGCGATAGACGCAAACTGCAGCTTGATGCCTACGCCTTCACAATAGTCTTTGAATTCTCGGGAGGTGAAGTTGCTTCCGTTATCCGTGACTACGTTGTTACGGACGCCGAACCAAAAAACTAATCCCTTGATGAAGTTTACTGTGATGTTGCATCTGCCAAAGTTACTAGTACCGCCTTGATCCACTTGGTGAATCTGTCGACTGCCACGAGCAGATATACGTGTCCTCCTGGCCAAAACTTGTGTAATTTTCCCACCATGTCAAGTTCCCATTGTGCAAAAGGCCAGGCCAAGGGTATTGACATTAATTCTTCTACTGGAGAGTGAGGTTTAGACGCTAATCTTTGGCAAGCATCGCAGTACGCACTATTTGCTTCGCATCCTCTATGGTTGTTAACCAGTAAAATCCAGCTCGAAAAGCCTTTGCTGCTATTGCTCAACTGCTTGCGTGATGGCCACATACTCCTTCAAGTATATCTTTAATATGACCCGTCCTTCTTCGGGTGTAACACATCTCTGCAGCACACCCGATATACTTCGCTTGTATAATTCTCCCTTGACCACTATAAACGCCTTAGATCGCAGAATAAATCTTCGTTCTTCTATTGGATCTTCGGGTATTTAATTGTTTGTGATATATGCCAAGTATACTTGCATCCAAGGGTCTTGTATCATCATGACCTCCTCTGGCTCTTCCTCCTTATCCGAAATATGTGATTCTGGGGCTGCAAGAGCCCCCGAGTCTTTCTTAGGTTTGTCCTTTTTCTTCGGCTGCTTCGGCACTGTCGTTTTCTTTGACTTGGTTGATCTCTCACTAATCTCCTCCCAAAAAACTCCAGGTGGTATGGGTAAGCATTGCGATCCGATGTTTGCCAAAATGTCGGCTTCATCATTGCTGAGTCTGCTCACATGATTTACTTCGCAACCGTCGAAGGTTTTTTCAAGTTAATTGTATACCTCTTTGTATGCTATCATGCTCTCATTTACTGCATCACACTTGTTCATCACTGTTGGGCCACCAGATGAGAGTCACCGAAGATTTTAAGGCGAGTAGCGCCACATGCTTTCGCCATCTTCATCCCATGAATAAGGGATTCATATTCTGCCTCATTGTTTGATGCGTTGGGGAAGGTCATCTGTAATATATACTTCATCGTGTCGCCTTGTGGTGACACAAGTACTATGCCTGCTCCAGCTCCTTCTAGCCTTTTGGACCCGTCGAAGTTCATATGCCAGGTACTCGAAAAATCTGGAGGTCCTATATTTTGGAGTTCCATCCACTCTGCGACAAAGTCCGGCAAAATTTGCGACTTGATTGCTTTTCTTTTTTCGTATGTGATGTCCTGAGGGGAAAGTTCGATTCCCCAAAGGGAGACACGTCATGTATCTTCTATATTGTTCAAGATGTTCGAGAGTGGTGCCTCATTAACCACTATTATCGGGTGTGCCGAAAAATAGTGTCTTAGCTTCCTTGCCGACATGACCACTCTGTATGCCAACTTCTGATAGTGCTGGTAGCGCTGCTTGGATGGTGATAAAACTTCGCTGAGGAAATATATTGGTCGCTGAACCCCATGAATTTTCCCTTCTTCTTCTCGCTCTACCACGAGAAATGTGTTAACCACTTGAGGCGTGGCCATGATGTATACCAACAAAGGTTCTTTTTCTCGTGGTGCCACTAGTACTGGTGGTGTTTAGATCGTGCGTTTCAGATACTCAAAAGCCTTGTCTGCTTCCCCATTCCACTCCAACTTTTCCCCTTGCTTGATAAGCGCGTAAAAGGGCAGCTAGCGCTTTTTCTCCCAACCTTGTGACAAATCTGCTCAAAGCTGCGACTCGTCGAGTTAACTGATGTATCTCTCTGAGCTTGGTTGGTTTTCTCAACGTCGGGATAGCTTGTATTTTTTCTGTATTAGCCTCGATTCCTCTAGCTGACACCAAGTATCCGAGGAGTTCTCCCGCATGAAGACCAAAGGAGCATTTTGTCGGGTTCAGCTTGAGATGGAATTTGTCGAGGTTGTCGAAAGTCTCCCGAAGATCATCAATGAGGGATGACCTTGCTTTGTTGTGATGACTACGTCATCGATGTATACTTGGACGTTTTTTCCGATCTTCATGGCGAGGCACTTCTGCATCATCCTCTGATATGTGGCTCCCGCGTTTTTCAACCCTAAAGGCATTGTTCTGTAGCAGAATACACCATAAGGGGTCATGAAAGCTGTTGTGACTTCATCTTCTTCTTTTAGGAGGATCTGATTGTAACCAGAATACGCGTCGAGGAAGGAAAGACGTTCGCAACCTGCTGTGGAATCGATAATTTGATCGATCCTCGGGAGGGGAAAGTGATCCTTTGGACAATGTTTGTTGAGACACGTGAAATCGACGCACAAGCGAAGGACTTCAGTGTTTTTCTTTGGGACCAGCACTGGGTTAGCGGCCCACGTGGCCTCGGTGTGCAGTTCTTTGATGAAACTCGCTTCTTTGAGTCGACAGATCTCAGATAACATAGCTTTGCGGTTTGGCTCGGAGAATCGCCGCAAAGGTTGTCGAATTGGTGTGGCTCTTGGATCTAAATTAAGAGGGTGCTCGGAAAGTTCCCTTGGTACTCCTAGCATGTCAGTTGGGCACCATGCGAAGATTTCTCAGCGCTCACGGAGGAACTCGACGAGCGCACTTTCCTATGCGCTATCCAAGTTGGTCGTGATGGATGTCGTCTTTTTAGGATATGTCGGGTGGATCTGCACTTTCTTAGAATTCTTGGAGGTGTCGAAAGCTTGCTCCTGCAAGGATCTACCTCCGCCAGGTAACACGTCGTAGTTGGTGGTAATCTTGGATGCCTCATATTCAGCTTGCATTCCAAATGTTTCAGAAAGCTTGTGAAAGTCGTTGTCACACTTATCTGCCACAGCGAAACTTCCTTTGACTGTTATCGTACCCTTAGGTGCAGGAATCCTCCATAACAGGTATGTGTAATGCGGCACAGCCATAAATCTGGCATATGCGGGTCGTCCCAACAGGGCGTGATATTGCGACGGCCAGTCGATGACTTCGAACTCCAGCTTCTCATTTTTTAAATTTTCTTTGGTCCAAATTGCACATCGAGTGCAATCTTACCCAAAGGGTAATTTGGTTTTTTGGGTGCGATGCCATGAAAATGCGTGTCCATTGGTGTCAAGTTAAGCAGTTAGATGTTCATCTTCCGCAATGTATCTGCGTATATGAGATTTAAACTGCTTCCTCCATCTATGAATATGCGGGAGACATCATATCCCTCGATGACCGCTGGTAGTATAATAGCTGAATGCCCTGGCCGTGGAACTTGAGGTGGATGATCCTCTATAGTGAATCCTATTGGTTGTCCCGACCAATTGAGGTACTCAGTGGTTGGTGGAGGTGCCTTTTCTGCCATGTACACCTATCAAGAAATTAGCTTATGTATCATCAATACTGCTCCTCTTGTACTTATGAAGTCATCGTTGGCGCCTGGAGGTCCCGCAATTTGCAATTGATGCTGGTTTGCACTACTAATTGTGGGTGATGGTGGCAGCGGTACATGTACTTCGCTCCTTGGTCCATGCACATAACCTCTGTTTACTGCTTCCATGTTTGTGCTCTCTGTCGCCCTTCGTAAAGCTTGGAAAGTTCGGTAGTCTTTCTGGAGGTGACCCGACGGTCTCCGTCCATCATTGTCGACGTAGAAGTGCATCTGGCACGGCCCGTTCAGCAAATCCTCGGGTGATACATTCTATGGCCTCGGAAAACTCGGCCTGTTGTTTTGCCTGCTGGAACCTGGTGCATCTCTATTATCACTTTGTTGGTCATTGTTCCTGTAATAATCATCACGATGGTTTCCCCCACTGTTTCCTCGGAAGCCGGCCGCTATTTGGCCGGGACCGTCATATTTCACAAAGTTGCGGAAACGTCGCCTGTTCTGGTTGTTGTTTTTATTGCGATCTTCTTTGGGTGACCTCTGCTGTTTATTATGAACAACATCTTCTCCGTCAGCCCACCGATTTGCTATTTCCATGAGTTCTGCTATTGTCCTTGGGTTGGACCTTCCCAACTCTTCGACTAGGTCTCTCCTTCATATCCCTGTAACGAACGCGTCGATTTCTCTTTCATCAGACACGTGCTCAGCCGAGTTCTTGATGATGCTCCACCGCTGAATGTACGTTCTCATCGATTTATCCGGCTTCTGCTTGCAAGTCCTTAGCTGCTCAATCGATGATGGTTTCTTGCAAGTGGACCAGAAATTTCTTACGAACAAGTCCTCGAAGGTTTCCCAGCTATCTATGGATCCCTTTGGCAGCTTCTTCATCCAAGATTTTGCGGCTCCACTGACGTGGACCTGAATGCTCTGCATAGCTGTTGCTCTTGTTCCACCCATCAACTTACTGTCTCCAGAAAATCGACTAACCAATCCTCTGGATCTTGCAGTCCGTCGAACTTTTATGGTTGTCAGGTAACTTGAAGCTAGTGGGTACTTGAGTTTTGTGAACCCGTCGGGTAAAGCAAGGTAGTCAGCACAAGTCCTCATCACTATCTTATGGTGTATGCCGATGTTCACGTGTTCTATTTTCGCGACTCCTTTCCTCACGTGTTGTGTCGACTCGAGCTTGAGAAATTGTGTTCCTTGCGTCGCCCTCTCTTGGAACATCTCGTGCTGCTGCCGTAGTGCGTCGTGGACTATTTTTCCTTGGACTGTTCCGACGTGGAGCACTTTCGGGTTGTGGTGCGATTTCTCTTCCTGCTATCGCTGCACCCATAACGCCGACTCCTGCCATAGCCAAATGGTATAGTGATGACCTAGGATCTCCTTGAGGCGGCCTATATGCCATTAAGAATGCATGTGTATCCATATATCCTGCCTCTGGTGTTTTCGGGATAATGTGCCCTCTCGTGTCTATTGACATGAAGGACATGTCGAGGTTTTGAATCAGATTCTCCCGTTCTGTCTCGGGTATACCTGCCAGTATAGATCTTGCTCTTGCGCGGGTGTCCATGTGACTATCTCCTGAAGTCCTCGAGTGTCGACTCAGGTTGGCCCTGCGCTCGCTTGATGCATCAGCTGCAGCTTTCTTTTCGTCAAGTTTTTGCTGCATTTTTTCTAACTCACGTCTGGAACAAGCGATTTAATATTGATATAATTGGAGCGCTTGTGCCGTAGCTTGTGTGGTCACCGGCTCCGTGCCATTCATGGCTCTTGCAGCTCTATCCCACGCCTCCTGCGGCAATTGAAGTTTTTCTCGCGGCGCGGTTCCGATGTATTTATTTCCCGTTCCGCACGTGAGATCTGCGGGCTCGACGTAGGGGTTGCCCAAATCGTCGAAAGCCTCAGACTCTTTGTCCTCTTGATGACTTTCTCCCGCAATTACGCAGATCTAATGATATGTTGCAGTTATGTTTTCATCGGCCTCAGGGTCGGTGACACTGTCGTATAGATCGGCGAAGACCTCGCTACTAGCAGTAGAGTTGTTGGTGAAGTCAAAGTTGGTGAAGCCAAAGTTGTCGAAGATTTCTGAGTCGATGTCTAGATCGGTTTCTGTGAACGACCTGAAAGTCATATCACCGAACAGATCGGTGAGACCCCCGCCGTCGGCGGGCTTGGTGTAGCATGGCGGCGAAACTTCTTCGTCGCCTGACTCGACAGATGATGTTGATGAACCCGAGAAATCGGGCTCGACCGCCAACGGTCCCGAAAAAATCGGTGCCGCGAGACGATGCGATCCTTCTTTCCCGACGAGGAAGCGGAAGCTCCCGAACGTCATGTTCATCGACTCCTCCAGCTCGGCATATGCATGAAAACGTGCGGGAGGGTAAGGAACAGAATCGGCGAGATCAGGTTGGACTCGCTTACCTCCGTCCATCGCGTTGCTTGCTGTTGATGATGATGTTGAAGATGCCATCGAGATCAGGACCTTGCGACCTCCAATTCCCACAGACGGAGCCAATTGATGAGGGACTAACTCATCAATGCCTATAGATTGTAGACTTAGGGTTTCGTAAGAAGTATAGGGAAAGTAGATCTCGAAGGTTCAACCGAACAAAGGTGCTCAACTCAAGATTATGGTGGTTCTGGTTACAAAGATTTCGGTCCTCTCTTTCTCCCTCCGCTCCCCTTTATATAGGAGGTGGAGCCGAGGCTTTTTCCGTGTCGTACAAGTTACAAACTGTTGAGGCGTGCTGGGCCTTTCCTATATTGATAAAAGTTTAATTTCCTAGTACAACTCTACTTTCCTAACCCGCATATCCTTAACTTACTGGGCCTCCAAAGCTTTGGGTCCATGGGCTTCATACTTCCTTATAGAACCAGGGTACTTTATTTGGCATGCCTATTAGACATACCTATGTCATCTCTCAGTGGCCACGCAGTATGCGCTGAATCCTTTCAACCCAAACCCTCAGACACCTATTGCTAAGGAGGTGGTCGCGAAGTTGCGGGTGACGAGTCCTACGCTTGAGGGACGGCCTAGGTTGGTGATTTCTCCTCGTGTTTCAGCGGAGTAGCTGAAGTTGACGCTATCTTCGGTTGGCGCACAAACTTTTCCGCCGATCACGTACAAGAGTCTGCTGCTTCTCCGAGGTCGGATAGTCCCGCTCGGGGCCGGGTCTGCACACTTGCCCGTGTGATGCCTGCTGCTGCCAAGCGGGCCGCTTCTGCGGCTCTCTCGACACCTCCTGATGCGGGGATGGATTCCACCCCAATGGCGGTGAGGGAGGGGATCTGGGTCTCTATGTTGGAGTGCATGAGGCGCCTGATCGACATCGGGGACCCCAGCGCTCTGCGTCCGACTCCTTCCAGCCGGGGACCTAGACGCGGCTGACTTGGAGGGCGAGAGGCGGTCGTCGCCCATCACCCCTTCAGGCGTAGCTTCGCTGGTTTCGGGCACAACTGTGCCTACGGCTGGGGGGTCATGGGGGAGGGTCTACTTTGACTCCTTCCTTCCATGTGACTATGTCGTCGACCAAGCCCGACCACGCCTTTACCTCCCTCTAGGGATGCACGGGTCTCGCTTGCCGGGATGGTGACGCTGTCACGTCGTAGTGCTCGTCATGCCATTGGGGCCGATGGTGTAGTCGTCACCGATGAGGACTCCATGGCCAAGGCGATGCGTCAAAAGGCGGCGGTCAACCTCGACTCGCAAGGTATGCATAGCTCCTCTAAATCGTTTTTACCCTTTTCTACACCACTCATTTCTGCTAAACGTGGTAAGGTGGGTGTTTCTTTGGGTAGTTCTTTAGATGCTATTTCTGTTTTGACTAAGGCTCTAAAACATATGGAGTTCGACAGATTAAAATGCATTCCTATGGTTATGAGTAAGTCAGGTCTCCTATTAATGATGATGATGAAGAAGCCTACACCATTTCGGATGGTCAGCTTCTCACACATCTAATAGGAGAGGTGTCGGAGGTAGGTCTGGATGACGCGGTGTTGGATTCGTGCTACGAACTTCAAGCAACACAGCATAAATCTAGAGCATCCTCCATTAAGAAAAATTCTTGGCCAAACAAAAAGGCTAGTGTGACAAAGTCGACTATTGTTTCCAAAGGAATGGCATGTTTAATAATAGAAGAGGTTTTCGAGAATTGGCTAAACATATATTCATTGATGATTCTATTAGAGATTATGGGCTTGATTTTGTTGCTATTTTTGAGACCGGAAAGAGGGATTACTTGACAAGTTTTCTAAATCGCCTTTTAGGCGGGGAAAACTTTGCTTGGTTATCCCCTCCGCCTCGGGGGCGTTCTGGTGGGCTCTTTGTAGGCATTAGAACTTCGACTATGGAAATATTAGATAATTTAGAAGGCTGTTTTTCAAACTGAACATAACAACGCGCCAGGCCCTGATGGTTTCCCAGCGGAGTTTAACCAATCCTTCTGGGAAATCATAAAAGGGGATATGTTGTTGTTGTTGTTTACCGAGCTTCATGCAGGACAACTTGAGTTGTTCCGCATCAACTTTGGGGAGATCATCTTACTACCAAAAGCGAATGAGGCGGAACGAATTCAATTAATATGTCTCCTAAATGTATGCTTTAAAATTTCCACAAAAGTTGGTACTATTAGACTGAATTCGGTGGTTGATCATGTGGTGCACCCCACTCATACTGCTTTCATGCAAGGTTGATACATCCTGGATGGAGTCCTAATGTTGCATGAAACAATACATGAGATGCACCGCAATAAGTTGAATGGGGTAATCCTCAAAATAGACTTCGAGAAAGTCTACGATAAAGTTGTGATCTTTCCGTCAACAAACTCTGAGGATAAAAGGTTTCTCCGAGGAGTGGCACGAGCTAATTAATAACTTTGTTTTTGGAGGAAGTGTTGGCATTAAGGTCAATGATGACGTTGGTAAATACTTCCAAACAAAAAGAGGTTGAGACAAGGTGATTCACTATCTCCAATGTTATTCAACATTTTGGCGGATATGGTTGCCATTTAATTGAGTGTGCTAAGGTTGATGACCAGATTGAAGGAGTAGTACCCCACTTGGTGGATAGGGTTCTCTCTATTCTTCAGTATGCGGACGATACAAGTATCTTTATGGATCATGATCTCGACAAAGCTAGAAATCTGAAACTAATTCTATCAGCTTTTGAGCATTTGTCGGGTCTTAAAATTAATTTCCATAAAGGTGAATTGTTTTGTTTCGGTGAGGCTCGGGACGAGGCTAACCAATATGCCGAACTTTTTGGATGCGGGTTAGGCAGTTTTCCGATCAGATATCTAGGCATTCCGGTTCATTATCGGATGCTTACTCTTTTTGAATGGAAAATAGTCGAGGAACAACTACATAAGTAACTTTCTAGTTGGAAAGGAAAATTACTATCTCTAGGTGGAATATTAGTCCTCATTAATTCAGTACTAACTAATATGGTATTGTATACGATTTCTTTCTTTTAATTGCCTAAAGGAGTCTTGTGTAGATTGGATTATTTCCGATCATGATTCTTTTGGCAAGGAGATAGTGAGAAAAAGAAGTACCAGTTGACTAAATGGAGTGTTGTTTGCCGTCTGAAAGATCAGGGTGGAATTGGTGTCCATGATGTAGAGGTTAAAAACATAGCCTTGCTTGGAAAGTGGTTGGCCAAGTTATTAACCCAGGACGGTGTATGGCAAAACATATTGCGGAGAAAGTATGTTGGATCAAATGCGATATCCCAGGTTACCTGGAAATCCGGTGATTCACATTTTTTGGCAGGTCTTATGGCTACCAAAAAATATTTCTTCCCATATGGTTCTTTCTCCATTAGAGATGGGTCGGAGATAAGGTTCTGGGAGGATATGTGGTTGGGAACAACAACACTTCGAGAACACTATCATGCCTTATACAATATTGTATGTCATAAGAGTGATACACTCCAGAAGGTGATGGAAACATCTCCTCCATCTATGACGTTCAGGCAGGATCTCATTGGACCTAGGTTGGCTTCTTAGAATGAGCTGCTACAACACTTACACTTAGTTCAGTTGCTACAGGGTTTCAATGAATTTCGTTGGGGTCTCACGAAGAATGGATTATTCTCGGTAGGTTCCATGTTTAAGGCTTTAACTGAACCTATCCAGCATGTGCTTATTAATAAAAACATAAGATGAAGATACCATTGAAAACTAAGGTGTTTGCATGATACCTTCGTTATGGGGTCATTCTTACTAAATATAACCTTGAAAACGTAACAGGCATGCATGGATATATGAGATGTGTTTTCTGTCATGAAGAAGAGACAATAAAACATCTTTTCTTCCAGTGTCGGTTTGCTAGATCTATATGGTCAATCATTCAGATAGGTTCTACCTTATATCCACAAGAAGTATTGCAAATATTTTTGGGAATTGCCTGAATGGGATGGATTCTAGGTTTAAGGTTCTTATCAGGGTGGGAGCGGTTGCCATAATTTTTTCACTTTGGCTATGTAGAAATAACAAGGTTTTTAATAGTAAATGTTCTTCTCTTTTGCAGGTCATGTACCGATGTACGGCTTTGCTCCGTTTATGGTCACCGCTCCAGCGCCTAAAGGACCGCGACCTCTTTTCGAAGGTGTCTACACGGTTGGAGGAAACGGCCAAGGAGTATTACCTAACATGGGTGGCTACATATTCGTAGAATTTTGCCTCCTATGGCTGTTTCAGATGACTAGCTATGTTTTTTTATTCCACTCTTCCTAGTGAATGCGTGTGAGTTTGACGTTTTGACGGCTGTGTGCATCCTAGTTATGCAGAAACTGGGAGTATTATTTGAAACTTTTGAGTAATAAAGCGCCCTTTGCCGAAAAAATAATTACACTAAGTTACCAACACTTATTATAGATCAGAGAGAGTATAAATTATCTTTCAGTGCAACCTATAGAGAAAATTAAAATACGTCAAGGTGTCGTGATGTAGTGTTAGTTCCTTGCCGCACTAAGGATGTAAACGGTGCAGATAATATTTTTTTTGGAGCAACCGGCAGGAGCACTGCCTTTTCATTAAGCAAGAGGGAAAAACGAACCAAACTGTACAAAGAAGGGCATATTTAGATTAAGGTGGTAATATGCCCAGAAAACCACCCTAGAAACCGACCCAAAAAAGAGAAAACTAGTCCGGCTCGGCCGGGATAGCTGGCCCGAAGCCGTTGATGGCACGGTCCCGCTGTAGAATGTCTTCCCTAGTGATGTCAGCCACCTCCAGATAGGTGAGGCGACGCGCAGTAAAAATGCGCCTGTTCCGCTCCTTCCAAGCATTCCAAAGAACAAAGAGGAAACGGCCGCTGAAGCGTTTCTGATCCTTATTAGTCTTTCCGCTGATCATGGCGTCCCACCACTCCGAGGTCGAGCTGTAATCATGGCTGGTGTCAATACTGTCATCGTTGTCCCAGGACTTGATCTGATTCCAAATGGCCATGGTGAAGGGGCAGGCTGTCTCAGGAGCACAGAGGCAAAGAGGGCAAAGAGGGTCATGGGGCCATCCCCTAATGGCGAGCGAGCAGCCTTCCGTGAAGAGTAAGCCAGCCAAAAAGTTTGCATCTTGTCCCTTGGAATATGTTGTGAAACTTTTGAAACCCACGGGATATAAATGCAGATGTGGATATTGGTCATGCGGATATCCGCGACATATAGTAGCATATATGATATTGATAATATGTGGTGAATATGAATTATGCGACATTACAAATTATCCTCGATCCTCAAATAGGTAAAGTTGTCCATCCAATATACCTATACAATCGAGTTAGTCAATCAGCCTAGCCATGCTATAATCAACGCACAATTGCAGTGCTTAATATTGCTTATTGTTAACGAATTGGGCTGTATTTGATTTATCGTGCGATTTTGGTTATAGTCTAGTGTTACACCCTTTTTGATCATGTTGTTTGCACAAAAGTAAAAAAAATTTATTTATGGATGCATATTATTTCAATTATTTACATCTTATCAGTCCACTTTGAATCTTGAATCCGATATGATCCGCATTGAATCCACATCAGATCATTATCCGTTTCAATCCAAATTCGATAAAAAAATATGATAATGGATATGATCATATGAAAATAGTAATATCATATCTAATCCGTTTACCACGCACGGAAGTTCTCCAGTTCAAACCCGGCTGACACTAGGCCAAATTCAAAGCTCACTCCAATACCCACCTTATTAGGCGATCCCAAGGACAAGGTTGTAGGTCAATGTCAGCATGGATCAACGCACACGAGAAACTGCGCCAATAAGCTTCTCATAAATATAAGTACACATAGCCATAAGGCACAGGCACGTAGTTCGCATGAATGATACGTGACGCAGGTCGAAGAAGCAGTACGTACACACAACTATGCTACAAGTTGAGTGAAGACCCAAGCAAAGGTGAACAACTGCACCATACGCATGCAGACTTTTAACGATGACAATTCGGGTAAACTGATCTGGTTTCTAATATGGGACCATTCCAGTCAGTCTAGCTTGGGAGTCTCCACAGCATTGAGCAATCCACCAAGGCAACTCCGTCGTCTCATCATGGTGGTCTCCTCATGATCCTTACTTCCAAGGCAACCTGTTCAGCATAGAGAGGTTCGGCCGTAGAGAAGAAAATAATGGTTTCAGGTTAACATATCACATTGAAATGAGATTGTTCAGACATGTTTGCAGTTAAACCATGCAACTGATCGATCCCCAATTATCAGAGCTAATTACAAGATTTTAAGTATATATTTTTCTCGTGTTTAGAGTTTAGAACTCCTTTTGGGGCTTCACATATGGTCAGGAATCATGATGACAATTAAGCTTTAAATCTCTAGATAATTTCTAAGAAGTTCAAGATGAAACTCACGCTAGTTTCAGGGATATATCAGAACCGTCGTCATTGTCCTGCGAGCTTCCGGAATGTACTGCCGTCATCACAGATTCAGATGAAAGAACATCTTCAGTGACAGCCATCATGCCGGCCGTTGGCACCTGAGGCATCTACATAGAAGCACACGAACAGAATAAAAATCCACGTTCCACCACCACCCCAAGTTGCCTTACTTTTTATCTTCTAAAGATTAACTGTGTGCATCTAAGATCTTATTACTTGGTTTCTCAAGCGCATATTCTCTTCTGCCAGCTGTGTGCCCTACAAGAAAAAAATAAATTGCATTATAAAATGTTTCTCTCGTATAAGTAGACCAAAATTTCAAAACCACGAGAACATCATTCTTCTGCAGAAAATATAGTGCTGCTCAAGATGGTGAAAACAGAAACAAAAAATGCAATGGAGGAACTACTCCATTGTAGTCATTTGCCGTGAACATTAATTTCCTCTAATTAAATAATTTAAAACAACAGAAAAACTTCCCTACATCCGAATATACATACATAAAGCTCTCTGGGTCACAGATAACAGGTTCATGCAATACTGAAAAATAGCATTCCCATGTATAACACAAGTTCTATTTCAAGGCAACATTAAAAGGCTCTACATCTTACTCCACAATAATTGAACGTTAACCTCTCTTGTACCAGATCATGCTGCTGAACCAACTTTTATGTATTGATTTGTCGCGCATGACATGCACACATCTAATATCAACCTCCATCTCTCTAGTACTAGAAGGGACTACATTCGTATAACTATATATCAATATAGCTTGGAGTATATTAAAACTACCTGACGGGATTTAACTATTAATGGACCTACTAGCAATAAACCATGGTACGTGGAATCTCTATGTATTGAGGTAACTTGAGATTTAGAAACATAATGCCAAGACTATTACTACAATAGATTAGCTATATTCACATATAACCAATGCATCTCAAAGAATCAAATTGCTATGTCCATTCAAATTGCTATATTCACATAAAACACATGAACATTTTCCACCTATTACATTCCTACACAGCTACACAAATTCAAGTAAACCCATTGCACTCGAAACTAAGAAGAAGCCACTAATATAATTTAATAATTTGCTGTAAGGGTACAACAAGGGATCTGAAGTGTTGTTTCCTGTTTCGAGAACAGTAAAAAAACAGAGTTCATTAACTCCTCACCTTTTGTTGGAGGTCACTGATCTGTTGCATGAATTGTTGGTCCTGCAGAAACATGTCGCGTGAAACAACTGACATTTGTGCATGCAATGTAAACCAAGGTTAAGAAGAATTAAATTCAGAATACCCTACCTTTGTACAAAGCACCCTCTGTAGTCCTGTTTCAAGATCCTTTTCCATCTGCTGCAGTTCCCCAACACTCAGTCCCCCAAGTTCCTCACCTCGCATGTGTCTATAAATGTACAACATGACGTTGAAGGTTAACAATATTACCACTTTGCAGTAAACAAGTTTTACTTAATCGCACAAAGCCAGAATGGAACAAAATATAACCTAAGGTGAAGACTTGCTTCAGCAAGTTTTTCATTCAAACTGTTATACTTGCTGTGCTCTACCTGAAAAGATGATACATCTGTAACTATTAGCATATTAATCACCAATGATTTTGGAGAAAATAGATGGAAGTGGTAAGAAAAAAATAAAGTTTCTTCGATATTTATGCAGAGTTTGTTAGGGGATCCCAACTTTACTATTTAAAACAATAAAAAATATTATTCAAAAAAGCATTAAATAACAAAAAACTATGCCAAGAAGATGCCGGAGAAATAAATTCATGGCTAGGGCCTGGCACGACCAAGCCAGGAAATAATATATGGGCAAGAGAACCGATGTGGTGGCCTACTCGTGCAATACAACATATAAGATTCTTAGCGCCGTCGTGTGCATATCTCTCCTATTCAATGTGTTATCCAAGCAATTAGGTGCCGAGAGATGCTAGAACCTAGCTGATGGTGTGCTAGTTCCTTTGTTCTCTGGTTGCTCCATGTTGATCCCTTCAGTTCCGCCGATCTCCAGTAGCCTTTCAGACTTGGGAGGCGGGTGGAACGACATTAAGTTTTTTATGATGTTAATTTTGTACACTGCGGGAAAACAGGGCGTTGCCGTGCGGCACTTTGCACGGCAAAGAACCCTATATGCACGGTAAAGGCTTTGCCGTGCGTGTGCACGCACGGCAAAGTCTGCCCGGCAAAGAGACCGCCGGCAAAGCCAACGTTGTCCTGCGCATGGCCGTTATGCACGGCAAAGGCCTTTGCCGTGCGTCCTTGCCTTTGTCGTGCGTGCATCTCTTTGCCGTGCGGTAGTGCGTTGCCATGCGTTCAGCGCTTTGCCGTGCGCGGTGACATTGCCGTGCGGCCTTCCCTTTACCGTGCGCGCAAAAGTTGCCGTGCGGCAGCTCTGTGCAGCGGCTCACGGCAATGATTGCATGCACGGCAACGGCAATTTTTCCCGTAGTGGTATGTCCACAGTGGCGTCTTGACGTATAGGATGAGTTCGCATGAAAAAAGAATAAAGCGCTCTATGTTTGTCTTGGTGTGGACGACAGTACATCGGACATTATGTCAACAAAGTAACAATTTCAGAACCTGTCTTGCTGAAGGGGTGTTTCGGGGTCACAGTGTTCTCAAGATGTTGTTTCTCAGTTGTTAATGGGGATGACACACGCAGATTTTGAAACCTAGGCTAGTCCAGCTTGCACATGTTTGGTTTTCTGCATTCCTCACTGGATGCTTGGAGATAAGTAGAGATGCAAATATTGGTGCTAGAGAGAACAACTTCGAAGGACTTGAATGTAACTTCTAGTTTTAGCAGAGATACTCATTTAAAAAAAAAGTTCTAGCGGAAATTTTGGTTTCAATGCGTGTTTTAATTCCTCCAATGTGATGTAATTTATCTGTGTAATGAATAAAGTTTGAATTTTTTCAAAATAAAAGATGCTCATGTACTATAAAATGACTTTCTATTAACATTTATCTATGGTTATGGTTAAAAAAATCCATAAATTCTTAATTACTAGACAACTAGAATGTAAGTGTATGCAATACATATAGTTGTATGGGAAAAATAAAATTATTATTGTATGTGAGCCCACTAGGTTCTTCATATGAATATCTCCCTTCAACAATTAGTTAATTTCATAATTTTACAACGTAGATTCTACAAAAAAAATACCACTATACATACATTCAAATCAAGTGCAGGCTTCTCTTGTGATTTCCCCAGGTTCTTTGAATGAGTACTGTACTTGTCAATGATCTCGTCCATACTGTTTCACCAAAATAAAATCCTATCAGTATTAGGACAGCTAGAGTTTTACAGGAAATCAATCATTGCAAATATTTAACATATCAGCAATGCAAATAATCTTGTAAATGCAAAAGTTTCTAAGGTACAACATACAAGATGTAATATAGGTCAAAGGCATAATATTAGTACATAGAAAAAAACCTGTATATCACCTACAGTAGCAACTATCCCAAGATCTGAAATACCCCCTTGGTCGCACGAAACTTGTTTGAGCTTTGTCAAAATTTAGATGTATCTAGATGCTATTTAGTGTTTTGATACATCCAAATTTTCAGAATTTTCAGACAAATTTCATGGGATGGAGGGAGTAGTAAGAGATATTATCTATTACTACTTCAGATCTAATCTAATCTAGATCAAAATTTTGATCCTTGTATTGTACCGTGATCTAGTCTTGCAAAAAATGCCTTTCAATAAAAAAACCATTAATGCTATTTAGAACTCTCAATATTTTCTTTATACCATATAACAGATTTCTTAAGTCCTTTATACGGAGTATTAGCTTGAAGAAATGCCAAACTTAAAAAGATAAATTAACAAAAGAAACCTAACAAGGCATGTTCACAGTAAGATAAACTTTTGTTCAGCGAATGAGTTCACACTATTTGGCTAAACAAAAGATACATATTTCATAAATAAACTGAACTGTAGTAAAGATGTTAAACTCCGAAATGATCTTGCTAGTCAGTCGTTCAATCTGTAACATGAAACTCCATCCCGGACAAAAGGGATTGAAGGTTTCCATGAATAAATTGTTTACTAGACATAAAGGAGCGGATCCCTTCAGCAGAAATAGCTAGTTTAAAAAAAAAAACAGAAATACACTCGCAGGTAGAATTCTTTGTTGAGACCATAAATAATACTCAGTAATTAATATATTTATTCTCGTCAATACTCAATAGGACATACAAAAATTACGCAATGTAAAATGCAATACACGTACTTACAATAATATACCCCGTGCCATAGGGAGTTTCATTCTAACTTGTAATACTCTTAACCTGCTTTGACTGGCAGAAGGAAGGTGTGTCAAGTACTATGGTACAGGGGGAGTACTCGTATTATAATCTTCCCCTCGGTTATGATTACCCATGCAAGGCCACGTAACTGTACTTGAAATGTTATTTTTCTCTCCGGAGAGATCGATAATGGTAAGCAAAGGGCAGTACCCAAAGCACAAAAATGTAACCCAATAGCAAACGCCTAGCCTAGAACTAGCACTACCACTGGTGTACTAGACTATCGATCTACGGCTGCACAGAGCACGAAGGCCGAAGGGCACGTACGCATACGGCCGGCGTGCCACCACATGAAATCACAGGAACGTACCACGAGTAGCAGATCGCCGGCCGGCCACTAACCGATCCAAATTCCAGAGAGATGGACATGCTTTCAGTTTACAATATTTTACTGACACGGCAGTAGATGCGCGCGCGGGGAGCAGCGAAGTAACCGGGCAGAAGCATGTTCCCGCAGAAACGACGCCAACGGATCAAGGAAAAGTCGGCAGATGGATCTGGTTCCTGTGCAGAAACTACAGTGAAAAAATTCCCCATTTCTCGGGCGAGAATGGAGAGCCTCCCAAATTGGCTCAAACAATCAAGGAGGCTGTGAGAGAACCGCTGTGTTCCAGTAGCACCATATGATATCGCAGCCAAATCAAAACCCTAGAGACGAAAGCGCCGGGAAGGGAGGGAGAGAGCCAAGCTATCTAGCTAGTGCATGGATGGATCCAGAGAATCCGCATCGCGTCGGGGAACAAGAGATTAGTCAGGCAGATCTAACAAAAAAGCGAGAGAAGGGAGGAGAGGGTAGAACACAAAAGGAAAATAGATATGTGGGAGAGATCGGATGAGAGGACGGGGAAAGAAGAAGAAGAAGAAGGGGCGCGCGCGTGCCTGGAGCTTGCGAACTGGGAGAGCTTGCCGGTGGAGGAGAAGACGACGAGCGCGACGTCGGCGTCGCAGAGCACGCCGAGCTCCTCGGCCTTCTTGAAGAGCCCGCGCCTCCGCTTGGAGAAGGTGACCTGCCGCGCCGCCGCGCTCTCTATCCGCCGTATCTCCCGCCTCTCCCGCGCCATCTCGCCCTGGACCGGCCGCCGGGAAACCTCAACGCGCACGCACGCACACCGCCGCCGCCGCCCTTTTGGCCGCACGGGCAAATGAGTAGATTTAGACTGCTCTCCGCCGTGGGTGTGCGCGTAGTATATAAACGGCGAGTCTCCAATGAGGGCGAGGTGAGGGAGGGGTAGCGACGGGAAAGTCAGGCGAGGTGAGGTGAGGGGTGGGCAGCCCTCCCCGCGGCGCTGCGCTCCCATTGGCAGGCGAGGGGAGCCCAAACAGTAAGCAGGCCATTAACAAAAGCGGAGGGGGCGATCGGTCGAGCCGCACCGGTCCTTGTTTACCCAGGAAAATATCCTCTCGCCTACGGCGGGGTCTGGGTCTGGGTCTGCGGTGGGTGGAGGGAGGGAAAAGGGGAACCGCGTCTCCTGATATGGAAAGGCGGCGAGGTTGGCGGACGAGGGGATCTACAGTACTCTGCCCGCGCCGGATTCCCTGTTCCGTCGCGCGCGGAACCGTGTGGCTGCGCCTGTGTGCTGCCCGGCCGGCGACGTATGCGCGCGCGGCGGGGGCCATGTCGGCTCGATCTCCATGTCCATTGACACGTGATCAGCGAAACTAAGCAATAATCGACCACGACAGGGCCGGGGAAACTTGGCTTTCTTGGCCGCTGGGTGGTGCTAGTTAATCTCGTTCCTGTACTTGACTGGGACGCGTCATGGAGGACGTACGACGGGGAGAGTGACCGGCCGATGGATTCGTGGTCGTGGCTGCAGGGGCTTCTCTGTGTGTGGGGGTCGTGCTGTGTCATGTGTGTCACCTCCTTCTCGCTGTGCTGTGACTGTGAGTGGGAGGTGCTGCACAGCTCGCTGCCGCAGCGTTTTCTCATTCTCATTGGCCGATCAATGCGTGTAGCCGCAGCGTCTCCACTGTAGAAGAATAGGGCGGATTTTCACGCACTCTCACAGTCTCAGAGCATCTCCACTCGTCTCCGCGAACAGGTCCTCGGCGTGCCATTTTTTCATCCGGACGACGAAAAATGACCCAGCCGCGCTCCCGGTTCCTCGTTTTTTGCCGGATTTGGGCTTTCATCCATCCGGCGAGCCCACGCCAACCCCGGCCTACCGGGGAGCGCTCAGGGACTCCGGACGAAGCGAAAGCGCGCGAAACGCCGAGATATTTCTCCCGCGCTTTTCGCTTCGTCTTCGCCGCAGAGGTGGACCCGACCGGTCACCGACACACGCATCGTCTTCCGCGCGCACTAAAAGCCTGCCGCCGGTCAGCTCGCCGCGGACGAGTCGCATTCCACGCGTCATTTAATCGCCGGCACCCGGCCGCGCCTATATCCCCGGCTCCACTCGCCGCGACGCGTATCCCCGCTCCACTCTCCCTCCACTCTCCCGATCCATGGCGTTCTACGACGACGACGGCGCAGCCAACAACGGCTTCCCCGCCGGTCGCTCCACGCGTGGAGGGGAACCTCCTCCGCCGAGCGGGGTACCCGCCCGCCGGACACGAGGCCTCCCGGCGGCGGGTGGCGGCTAAGTGCTGGCGGCGTTCCAATCCCGCCGCCGCCCCGGGGCCACGCCCTCGATGTCGCCATCGAGGAGGCTCGACTGACGATGTCGGACGAGGAGCGCGCCGAGCCACGCCACCACCCCGACAACTACACGATGTGGAACTCGTACTTCCTGTGGCGGTGGGAGCAGGAGCTCGCCTCCTACGACGGCCCGCCGCCTCCGCCTCCGCGCAACAACGCCGCGGGCCGCCGACGTTGGTGGAGCGCGCCGGATAGGACGCTGGCGAACGTCCTCGAGCACATCGAGGGCGGCAACTTCCCGTTGCGACGATGCCCCTCCATCGACGGCATCGGCCAGCCCGCCGCCGGGGAAACATCCGGCGGCCACGGCGCATGGCTGCCAGCTCGTCGTCTTCCGGATCGGCGTCGAGGCCATCCTTGGCGCCGGTGAAAAGGAGGCGACGTCTCCGTCGACACCGGCGCGCGTCAAGAAGGAGCCGGCGTCTCCACCGCCGAGCGAGAGGCGCAGCGGCGGCGCCCTCGTCATCCGCGACCAACCCTCCTCCCTGCAGCGTGGGTGGAAGAGAAAGTCGGCGAAGAAGGAGGACGCCGCGGCCGCCATCAACGCCGCCGCAAACAAGCTCGCCGAGGAGGAGGCGAAGCGTGCGGAGGATGCCGCCGTGGCGGAGGCGATCGCCAGGTCGCTCAAGGACCTGGTGCCCGCCGACAACGCCCTCCCCGAGGATGCCGCGCTGGAGTGGTCGAGGCGCGACTGGGAGCGCGAGGAGGCGGAGCAGCAGCGGCGGCTGCTGGATCTGGCCGCCGCGCGTCAACTCGCCGCCCGCGCCGCCGCTCCAACCGCCGCCGACGACGTCGCTCGCTACCGCCGGCTCGCGACACCTCCATCCGGCGTCGCCGTCCCCGTCGTCGACCTCGAAGCCTCCGACGACGAATGGTACAAGCCATCGCCGTCCCCGCCTCGCACCGGCCGGCCGGTGGGGAGACGCCGGCCAGGGCAGCAGCCAGGCCGCGCCGCCGCAGTTTGACGACGACGGCTCCGACGACGATGGCGACGACGGCGGCGACTACACGGTGTTCTACCGCCATTTGGGCATGTAGAGCGCCGTATTTTAAAATTTAGAGTTGTATTCCCCTAGCCGAATTCGAAATATAGTCGAATCCGGCCTCTATGTATGAACTTCGCCCTTTATATAGTAAATATCATTAAAGTTAGTCTAAATTCAGTCATTTTTGCCGAATTTCGTCAAGTTTTTGCCGTATTTCGTCAAGTTTACGTTTTCCAAAATTAAATCAACGGCTAGGCCTGGGATCGCGGCCGGGAAACTGGTCCTCCCCACGCCATTTTTTCGTCCTATCCGGACGAAATTATCGCCGGATTTGGGCGTGGGGAGCGCCAACAAGTGGAGATGCTCTCACGGGAGAAGCCTGTGTTGTGCCCTACAGTAAAATAGGGAAACCATGACAGCAGATGCTCTCCTAGTTTTTTTTTTTTTTTGACAAATGTGACCTTTTGGCAAAACTGTCTCATCTCAACTTCTGGTAAAACTATTGCGGAATCTGATTACTAGTTCAGCGCCAACAAGGATGGAGCTGAAGTTGCGCAAGTCGACGCCAAAGATTTTCGACACAAAATGGTTTCAGTCGGGACCATTGGCATTGGCGCCGCTGCCGACATTTTGAGTTAGATGATGAGCCATTAGTTTCACACAAAGAAAGACCTCTACATAGGGGCTGAATTATTTTCTTCGTCTTTTCTCAACTCCATTAGGCTGGATGTCGTCTATGTGTGCTAGGCGTTGCCCCGCTTTTCTGTGACACTGACCTCTCGAATAAAGTTCAAAAAACCTAGCTAGGGGACGCTTTGAGTGCTAAGAATCATTTTCTCCTAATCTTATCTGAACACACTTTTTTTCTTTCTTACGATATGCATCTTCTCTGAACTCACTTAGGGCACATTTTTCTGTGCTAGGCGTTATAGTATGTATTAAATCATTACATGCATCTTACTATGAACCCTAGTTTCACTATCCACCCAAGGACAATCAGATCTCGCATAAAATAACCGACTGCAAAGAAAAATTCTAGTTGGTGATGCTGGGGAAGAAATGATGGTGCGTTCGAACGTATTCAAGAAGGAGTTCATTCCTCAAGCCAATGGTTTATGTAGTTGAGGAAGTGGCGAGATGTTGTGGAACAAAAATAGAGGAGTGCATGGTTGATGTAGTCCTGGCTACACATTTCCATATGAATGAATTTGCACACATCCTTTCACTTCTTTTGACTTGCAGTCCATATATTGCTAAGTAAGCTAGCATCTTATACTAACTGGAAATGTGACGCACTCTAGTTAGAGAGAATAAATAACTTTACCTTCGTGTTCTTCCCTACAAAGCCTCACTATAGCCCTAAAAAAATGTTTGATGGCCAAGTTTGACTCCCCTTCCAGCATGCACACCGAGTGACACCACGTACATCCGGTTATACACCGGGTATGCCATGTTGTCATTTTTCCTTGTGACCGGCGCCTAGCTCCTAATTTATCTTCTAACCATTAGGGCATCTATAGCGGACCGACACAAACAGATGCAAAGTGGTTGTTTGCGTCGAGCCGGTCAAAAATAGTGGAAAACCCTAAATCAACAGCCTGACGTCGTGGCCCAAATATGCACCTAGAATGTGTCGCCATGGACACATCACGGTCAGTGTGCGTCCGCGTCATTCTCCTTCGAGCATGCCTGGCAGCGACCGTGCATGTTTCGTCTATCGCGCGGTGCCGCTTCAGTTTTCCATGCCCCACTCATGGCGCTGCCCCTGATAACCCCCAAGTGCAGGGGATCACCGCAGTACAATTTGATAAGTATTTGAGTGTCAAACCCACGATGAGCTGAAGGTAAACTATCTATCCTCTAAAGCCCTATAATCCACTTATATGACCTTCTATGCAAAGCTAGGAGATATGGTGTGTGTGTAGAGGTTTTACTAGAACTATAGGTGCTGAAATTAAAATGCAAAAAGTAAAACTAGTGCAATAATATGTAAAGTGCAATAAAGTAAAATGCAATGTGTCGTTGCCTAATCGACGGTACCTCGGAGGAGGGATCCTCACGAGGGGGAGAAGAAGTGGGGGCCATAGGGCGGAGTGCACACGGGACGGTGGTACGCGATTTACCCAGCTTCGGAACACCTGCACGATGACAGGGCCTACCGCTGCTTGTCCGGATTTATCCGGGCGCTTTCGCGTTGTTACAATGAGTTGTGGTTGTGCCTCTAGGGCTCCCAGGATCCGGCTTATAAAGGCGCACGGATCTAGGGTTTACATGGAGAGTCCTAGCCGGAATACAAGTTGCCTAACTACAATACAATGTCTTGCCTTGTACGTCAAGGATCCGCCTTCCTCCAAGTACGTGCTGGATCCGGATACTTCATGGGCCGTCACGGATCCGGCCTCCTTCGTAGGTCGGTAGAGATCCGGCTTCCTGTTCTTGGGCTGGACTTCATCCTTCCGGATCTACAAAGAACCAGGCCGCCCGATGGGCCACATGCCTCACCACCAACTATGGGC
>NC_061508.1:44067233-44121786 GCF_022539505.1 Lolium rigidum
CGGATTTATCTGGGCGCTTTCGCGTTGTTACAATGAGTTGTGGTTGTGCCTCTAGGGCTCCCAGGATCCGGCTTATAAAGGCGCACGGATCTAGGGTTTACATGGAGAGTCCTAGCCGGAATACAAGTTGCCTAACTACAATACAATGTCTTGCCTTGTACGTTGATGGCGTGTATTTCACACGTTCGTTGGGGGACCCCAAGAGGAAGGTATGATGCGCACAGCAGCAAGTTTTCCCTCAGAAAGAAACCAAGGTTTATCGAACCAGGAGGAGCCAAGAAGCACGTTGAAGGTTGATGGCGGCGGGATGTAGTGCGGCGCAACACCAGGGATTTCGGCGCCAACGTGGAACCTGCACAACACAACCAAAGTACTTTGCCCCAACAAAACAGTGAGGTTGTCAATCTCACCGGCTTGCTGTAACAAAGGGTTAACCGTATTGTGTGGAAGATGATTGTTTGCGGAGAAAACAGTAAAAACAAGTATTGCAGCAGATTTGTATTTCGAGTATTAAAGAATGGACCGGGGTCCACGAGTTCACTAGAGGTGTCTCTCCCATAAGATAAAAGCATGTTGGGTGAACAAATTACGGTCGGGCAATTGACAAATAGAGAGGGCATAACAATGCACATACATGTCATGATAAGTACGGTGAGATTTAATTGGGCATTACGACAAAGTACATAGACCGCCATCCAACTGCATCTATGCCTAAAAGTCCACCTTCGAGGTTATCGTCCGAACCCCTTCCAGGTATTAAGTTGCAAAGCAACGGACAATTGCATTAAGTATGGTGCGTAATGTAATCAACAACTACATCCTCGGACATAGCGCCAATGTTTTATCCCTAGTGGCAACAAGACACAGCACAACCTTAGAACTTTCTCGTCATCGTCCCGGTGTCAATGCGAGGCATGAACCCACTATCGAGCATAAATACTCCCTCTTGGAGTTAAGAGCAAAAACTTGGCCAGAGCCTCTACTAATAACGGAGAGCATGCAAGATCATAAACAACACATATGTAATAACTTGATAATTAACATAACATGGTATTCTCTATCCATCGGATCCCGACAAACACAACATAGAGTATTACGGATAGATGATCTTGATCATGTTAGGCAGCTCACAAGATCCAACAATGAAGCACAATGAGGAGAAGACAACCATCTAGCTACTGCTATGGACCCATAGTCCAGGGGTGAACTACTCACTCATCACTCCGGAGGCGACCATGGCGGCGTAGAGTCCTCCGGGAGATGAATCCCCTCTCCGGCAGGGTGCCGGAGGAGATCTCCAGAATCCCCCGAGATGGGATTGGCGGCGGCGGCGTCTCTGGAAGGTTTTCCGTATCGTGGTTTTTTCGCATCAGGGGTTTCGCGACGGAGGCTTTAAGTAGGCGGAAGGGCGAGTCGGAGGGCCGACGAGGGGCCCACACCACGGGCGGCGCGGGCCCCCTTGGCCGCGCCGCCTTGTGGTTTGGCCACCTCGTGGCCCCACTTCGTATGCTCTTCGGTCTTCCGGAAGGTTCGTGGCAAAATAGGCCCCCGGGTCTTTGTTTCGTCCAATTCCGAGAATATTTCGTTACTAGGATTTCGAAACCAAAAACAGCAGAAAACAACGAATCGGCACTTCGGCATCTTGTTAATAGGTTAGTTCCGGAAAATGCACGAATATGACATAAAGTGTGCATAAAACATGTAGGTATCATCAATAATATGGCATAGAACATAAGAAATTATCGATACGTCGGAGACGTATCAAGCATCCCCAAGCTTAGTTACGCTCGTCCCGAGCGGGTAAAACGATAACAAAGATAATTTCCGAAGTGACATGCCATCATAACCTTGATCATACTATTTGTAAACATATGTAATGAATGCAGCGATCAAAACAATGGTAATGACATGAGTAAACAAGCTGAATCATAAAGCAAAGACTTTTCGGGAATAGTACTTCAAGACAAGCATCAATAAGTCTTGCATAAGAGTTAACTCATAAAGCAATAAATCAAAGTAAAGGTATTGAAGCAACACAAAGGAAGATTAAGTTTCAGCGGTTGCTTTCAACTTGTAACATGTATATCTCATGGATAATTGTCAACATAGAGCAATATAACAAGTGCAATATGCAAATATGTAGGAATCAATGCACAGTTCACACAAGTGTTTGCTTCTTGAGGTGGAGAGAGATAGGTGAACTGACTCAACATAAAAGTAAAGAGAATGGTCCTTCAAAGAGGAAAGCATCGATTGCTATATTTGTGCTAGAGCTTTTATTTTGAAAACATGAAACAATTTTGTCAACGGTAGTAATAAAGCATATGAGTTATGAAAGTTATATCTTACAAGTTGCAAGTCTCATGCATAGTATACTAATAGTGCCCGCACCTTGTCCTAATTAGCTTGGTCTACCGGATATTTGCAATGCACATGTTTTAACCAAGTGTCACAATGGGGTACCTCCATGCCGCATGTACAAAGGTCTAAGGAGAAAGCTCGCATTTTGGATTTCTCGCTTTTGATTATTCTCAACTTAGACATCCATACCGGGACAACATGGACAACAGATAATGGACTCCTCTTTAATGCATATGCATGTGGCAACAATTATTATTCTCATATGAGATTGAGGATATATGTCCAAAACTGAAACTTCCACCATGAATCATGGCTTTAGTTAGCGGCCCAATGTTCTTCTCTAACAATATGCATGCTCCAACCATAAAGGTGGTAGATCTCTCTTACTTCAGACAAGACGGACATGCATAGCAACTCACATGATGTTCAACAAAGAATAGTTGATGGCGTCCCCAGAAGCATGGTTCTCGCACAACAAGCAACTTAATAAGAGATAAAGTGCATAAGTACATATTCAATACCACAATAGTTTTTAAGCTATTTGTCCCATGAGCTATATATTGCAAAGGTGAATGATGGAATTTTAAAGGTAGCACTCAAGCAATTTACTTTGGAATGGCGGATAAATACCATGTAGTAGGTAGGTATGGTGGACACAAATGGCATAGTGGTTGGCTCAAGTATTTTGGATGCATGAGAAGTATTCCCTCTCGATACAAGGTTTAGGCTAGCAAGGTTATTTGAAACAAACACAAGGATGAACGGTGCAGCAAAACTCACATAAAAGACATATTGTAAACATTATAAGACTCTACACCGTCTTCCTTGTTGTTCAAAACTCAATACTAGATGTTATCTAGACTCTAGAGAAACCAAATATGCAAACCAAATTAGCAAGCTCTAAGTATTTCTTCATTAATGGGTGCAAAGTATATGATGCAAGAGCTTAAACATGAGCACAACAATTGCCAAGTATCAAATTATCCAAGACATTTTAGAGTTACTACATGTAGCATTTTCCAATTCCAACCATATAACAATTTAACGAAGAAGAAACTTCGCCATGAATACTATGAGTAGAGCCTAAGGACATATTTGTCCATATGCTACAGCGGAGCGTGTCTCTCTCCCATAAAGTGAATGCTAGGATCCATTTTATTCAAACAAAA
This sequence comes from Lolium rigidum, assembly GCF_022539505.1. NCBI lineage: Eukaryota > Viridiplantae > Streptophyta > Magnoliopsida > Poales > Poaceae > Lolium > Lolium rigidum. The sequence continues at coordinate 44,070,764 of NC_061508.1, forward strand.
CAAAAAACAAAAACAAACCGACGCTCCAAGCAAAGTGCATAAGATGTGACGGAATAAAAATATAGTTTCAGGGGAGGAACCTGATAATGCTGTAGATGAAGAAGGGGATGCCTTGTGCATCCCCAAGCTTAGACGCTCGAGTCTTCTTAGAATATGCAGGGGTGAACCACCGGGGCATCCCCAAGCTTAGAGCTTTCACTCTCCTTGATCATATTGCATCATACTCCTCTCTTGATCCTTGAAAACTTCCTCCACACCAAACTCGAAACAACTCATTAGAGGGTTAGTGCATAATAAAAATTCACATGTTCAGAGGTGACACAATCATTCTTAACACTTCTGGACATTGCATAAAGCTACTGGACATTAATGGATCAAAGAAATTCATCCAACATAGCAAAAGAGGCAATGCGAAATAAAAGGCAGAATCTGTCAAAACAGAACAGTCCGTAAAGATGGATTTTATTAGGCCACCGGACTTGCTCAAATGAAAATGCTCAAATTGAATGAAAGTTGCGTACATATCTGAGGATCATGCACGTAAATTGGCTTAATTTTCTGAGCTACCTACAGAGAGGTAGACCTAGATTCGTGACAGCAAAGAAATCTGGAACTGCGCAGTAATCCAAATCTAGTACTTACTTTACTATCAAAGACTTTACTTGGCACAACAAAACATAAAACTAAGATAAGGAGAGGTTGCTACAGTAGTAAACAACTTCCAAGACTCAAATATAAAACAAAAATACTGTAGTAAAAATATGGGTTGTCTCCCATAAGCGCTTTTCTTTAACGCCTTTCAGCTAGGCGCAGAAAGTGTATCTCAAGTGTTATCGAAGGGTGGTGCACCTACAGCGGGGTTTGGAGTTTTCTCAACCATGCATAGTATATTGGATACATAAGTTTCAGCGTCTCCCTTTTCATTAGTCTTGGGCTTGCTACTCTCATCAAACAAATTTTCAGGAACAAGCCAAGCATAGTTATTTTCTAGTGCATCATTCATAGCTAGGAGTTTACATGGTATTGGTGCTTTGATCTCCCCACCATCATTAGCATTATCAGTATATTTCATTCTATACATATCCATTTTATCAAGTGTTCTTTTAAAGTCGGTATAAAAGCCAAGCCTCTTATGCTTAATAAAAACTTTTCTAGCTTCTATAGCTATATCTTCAAATTCTCGCACTAAGACTTTTAGAACAAAATCTCTCTTCTCTCCCCGCTCCATATCGGAAAGTGTAAGAAACATGTGTTGTATCATGGGGTTGAGACTAATAAATCTAGCTTCCATCATGCGCACTAAACAAATAGAGGCATCTTCATAAGTAGGGACAGCTTTTGCACGTGGTATATCTTTAAGATCTTCATGCATACTAACATGGGTGAAAAATTCTTCTATATTATCTCTTCCAATTATAGACCCTTGTCCCACAGGTATATCTTTTGCGGTAAAATTAAGAGGAAACATGTTGAAATAAGTAAAGTAAATGCAAGTAACTAATTTTTTTGTGTTTTTGATATAGAGTGCAAGACAGTAAATAAAGTAAAACTAGCAACTAATTTTTTTGTGTTTTGATATAATGCAGCAAACAAAGTACTAAATAAAATAAAGCAAGACAAAAACAAAGTAAAGAGGTTGAGAAGTGGAGACTCCCCTTGCAGCGTGTCTTGATCTCCCCGGCAACGGCGCCAGAAAAAGAGCTTGATGGCGTGTATTTCACACGTTCGTTGGGGGACCCCAAGAGGAAGGTATGATGCGCACATCAGCAAGTTTTCCCTCAGAAAGAAACCAAGGTTTATCGAACCAGGAGGAGCCAAGAAGCACGTTGAAGGTTGATGGCGGCGGGATGTAGTGCGGCGCAACACCGGGGATTCCGGCGCCAACGTGGAACCTGCACAACACAACCAAAGTACTTTGCCCCAACGAAACGAGTGAGGTTGTCAATCTCACCGGCTTGCTGTAACAAAGGGTTAACCGTATTGTGTGGAAGATGATTGTTTGCAGAGAAAACGAGTAAAAACAAGTATTGCAGACAGATTTGTATTTCGGTATTAAAGAATGGACCGGGGTCCACAGTTCACTAGAGGTGTCTCTCCCATAAGATAAAAGCATGTTGGGTGAACAAATTACAGTCGGGCAATTGACAAATAGAGAGGGCATAACAATGCACATACATGTCATGATAAGTACGGTGAGATTTAATTGGGCATTACGACAAAGTACATAGACCGCCATCCAACCGCATCTATGCCTAAAAAGTCCACCTTCGAGGTTATCGTCCGAACCCCTTCCAGGTATTAAGTTGCAAAGCAACGAGACAATTGCATTAAGTATGGTGCGTAATGTAATCAACAACTACATCCTCGGACATAGCGCCAATGTTTTATCCCTAGTGGCAACAACGACAACGACAACCTTAGAACTTTCTCGTCATCGTCCCAGGTGTCAATGCAGGCATGAACCCACTATCGAGCATAAATACTCCCTCTTGGAGTTAAGAGCAAAAACTTGGCCGAGCCTCTACTAATAACGGAGAGCATGCAAGATCATAAACAACACATATGTAATAACTTGATAATTAACATAACATGGTATTCTCTATCCATCGGATCCCGACAAACACAACATAGAGTATTACGGATAGATGATCTTGATCATGTTAGGCAGCTCACAAGATCCAACAATGAACCACAATGAGGAGAAGACAACCATCTAGCTACTGCTATGGACCCATAGTCCGAGGGTGAACTACTCACTCATCACTCCGGAGGCGACCATGGCGGCGTAGAGTCCTCCGGGAGATGAATCCCCTCTCCGGCAGGGTGCCGGAGGAGATCTCCAGAATCCCCCGAGATGGGATTGGCGGCGGCGGTGTCTCTGGAAGGTTTTCCGTATCGTGGTTTTTTCGCATCAGGGGTTTCGCGACGGAGGCTTTAAGTAGGCGGAAGGGCAGAGTCGGAGGGCTGACGAGGGGCCCACACCACAGGGCGGCGCAGGCCCCCCCTTGGCCGCGCCGCCTTGTGGTTTGGCCACCTCGTGGCCCCACTTCGTATGCTCTTCGGTCTTCTGGAAGGTTCGTGGCAAAATAGGCCCCTGGGTCTTTGTTTCGTCCAATTCCGAGAATATTTCGTTACTAGGATTTCTGAAACCAAAAACAGCAGAAAACAGCCAATCGGCACTTCGGCATCTTGTTAATAGGTTAGTTCCAGAAAATGCACGAATATGACATAAAGTGTGCATAAAACATGTAGGTATCATCAATAATATGGCATAGAACATAAGAAATTATCGATACGTCGGAGACGTATCATACGTCAAGGATCCGCCTTCCTCCAAGTACGTGCTGGATCCGGATACTTCATGGGCCGTCACGGATCCGGCCTCCTTCGTAGGTCGGTAGAGATCCGGCTTCCTGTTCTTGGGCTGGACTTCATCCTTCCGGATCTACAGCAACTGGGCCGCCCGATGGGCCACATGCCTCACCACCAACTATGGGCCACCCGGGCTTGCCGGATCTAGGCCATGCCGTTGATATACCCATAAAGTATACCCACAACACAATGAGATGAAGTGAAGTGAAGTAGAGTAACTCGTGAGAGCAAGTGTTCAGGAAAATTGCTATTTCACTTGTGTTGCTGTCATAATTAGTGAAGCTCATTAGTCTTTTCAGTGCTTCTTCTAGGGAGGATCCATAGATAGGTGCAGCCATAAGCATGTGCAAATACACCCCTTATGATGGGTCCTAGAGCCATTTTCATGTGCAACTATAGGAATCATTAAGACATAAATGTTCCATCATAGCCATAAGTTTAAAGGTCCCCATAATTGGTCACCCCGTTAACATGCATCTAAGAATCGGGACCGGGTTTTTGTCGCTCCCACTATCCCTCATCATGTCAACATGCAACGGTGATAACCTTATGCATCCATTGACATATGTGTGCACTCATAAATCAATACATAAGATCATCATGGAAGATAACAAATACTTGTACGCAACCAACAACAAACTATATAACAATTGCCATGAACAATTCACTGCTCAAACATCAACATAGAGATACAATAGATCATGGGAAAACAATAAATTGCATCATACATCATGTTTGCCAAGAGATTACAGAGGGAGATGATGAGGAGTTGATGTATATGTTGATGAAGATGATGAAGATGGTGCTGATGCCTTCACCGGAGGGGGTGGAGTCCATAGAGGCATTTCCGGCAGCGTTTCCCCCCTTCGATCTCCGCCGGCGGTGGCCCGCTGACTCTCTGTTTCTGTGTTTTTGATCTACGCCGCCGTTGCCTCGACGAAACTCCCGGGGGTCGTATATATAGTAGTTTTGAAGTCCCGTAGCTCCTGGAAAGTCAAAAACAGTAAAAAGTGGTGTTTCCTGCTAAACAGAATTAGAACCGGAGTAGGGGTTGTTTAGAAAATCCCCTAAAACATCATAAAACATGGGGATAACATTATATAAGAGGAATTAACCAAAACAACCCCAAGAGGAATGATCAATATAACACAGGTTTAATTACATGTATCATATTCATTAGCTAGATAACGAAAACAAATTGATGCTACAACCACAAGAGGAATGAAATAACATGAGTTTAACTACATGTTTAGCTGGATAAATCAAAATTAATTAACCAAATAATCACAAGAGGAATGATATAACATAGGCTTAACTACATGTGTATAGTCATTAGCTGGATAGTAACAAAAATGAATGGACCAAAGAACCACAAGAGGAATGAAATAACCTGGACTTAACTACATTTGGTATAGTCATTAGCTGGATTCCAAAAATGAATTCACCAAACAGTCACAATAGAAATGAAATGACCTGGGCTTAGCTACATGTAGATTGTCATTAGCTGGATAACAGAAACCGTAGCTAGATCCTTGATTCACCCGTACAGTTAATTGCAAGGAATTCCTATATTACTAGGCCACCCTACACACATTCATTTCGAAGAACTGCCCATCGCAAAGGGTGCCGAGAGAGTGTGCTAGCAGAGTAAGCTCACAGACAGCGATCGATCATGGACACGAGACGTGCCGCTCTCTGTTTTCTCCTAGTACTCGCGATCTTGCACACAAACCCTACATCTATTTCGGCGGGCAACGGCGGTTCGTGTTCCTTGCCGGATCCCATTTCACTATGTTCTTTTCGCTATATGATTGATTCTTTTATGTTGTTGTGTTAATTCATCTGACCGGCCAGAGGTGTGCAAATATGGGGTACCGTTGTTACCGTTCTGCAAAGATTGGAGCTGCAAGGCGGGATGCTGGGTGGAGGCGAAGCTGCTCCGCGCTCGTGTAAAGGAACACAGGTGCATCAAGGGCGGCTTAAAGGGCGTGTGCTACTGCCTCTTCTGCGGGAAGCACTTGGCGCTCGATTAAAACAATCACGGACCGGAGCTATTTGCTGTCAATGAGGAATCAATGCTTCATCTTAAAATTAGCGCATTCCTCCTCTGTTAAAGGTGGTGGTACCTTGGTCGTGCTAGTGTGTGGTTAAAATATATCTAATAATCTTATAATTGGGAGAAGAAATTCCGTTTCGTCTGTTTTCCTTGCTACTAGTGTGCTCAAGTATCTTGCTACCATGGACATTTATGACATGATAATCTTTGCCCAAGCCAGAACTGAGAGTCGTGATTTTCAATTCAGGTTTGAGCAAATTAATTACGAGACGGCTAACTTCTCCTAAAATTTGGAAATTATTTCAGATTATCTCACCTAAATTTCATGGATTTAAACAACATTTAACCAAATTTGGTGTTTATTTGAATTTGGTCCAAGTCTAGTGTGAAAATTTCTTGAACTTATATTCCAGAACCCAGCCTTTTCAAAAAAAAAAAAATCCAGAACCCACCAGAATTACCAAGGTGCTCCCTTTTATTTGAACTAGATAATACCCTACGCGATAGCGGAATTATTAACAAAATATGCAAAGAATTAGGTCATAAGACATGCATAACTTTTGTCAAAATTAATACAATAATTTTCCGCATTGAGACAATACTTTATGTGTAGGCATTTAAAGTAATGGCTAATCGTAAACACAACATTTATCGATGTTATGTCGGCATTTAAAGTAATGGCATGTTGAGTCTGCTAATTGTGAACACAACATATATCGATGTTGTAAGCAACATAGGGTGTGTTTGGTAGCCTGGCTCAACACAGAAAATTCCATACTAGACGAGATTTGGGTGTTTGGTAGGTAGGGTCATGTGTACGGGCGTTGCCCACCTCATACTAAAAAGGGCTCAACCATGCCCGGTTGTGAAGCCCAAATCGAGGTTCGCAAGTCAGCTCAGCCGAGCTCATCCCCAAAAGAGAGACAACGCGCCCCGTAAAGATCTTCGCATGTCCTGCTGGAGGAGTCTCTCCCGAATCCACTCAGCCCCACCCTGTAACCTCGAGCCGCCAACCACGACAATCTCTCGTCCTCCCGCATCGCCGCCCGCCATCTCCCTCCAGTGCCCAAGCTCGCCGACTCCCCGAGACCCGTGGATGCCCTCGAGTTGATTTTTATCATCTTTTATGATGTTTTGAGAATTTAAGAAAAAACAAGGGAGTTTAAAATCCCTAGGGGCAAAATGGTCATTTTGACAAAATCCAAAATTGAGTAAAATGTGTTACAAGACTAGTAAAATTCTTTCAAACAAGATTTCAAATACTGAGATCATAACAAATGTCAAACCCATTCAAAACATTTCAGAACATTTTGAAGGAATTACGAAATGCCCTAAAATAGAATTAATATACTATATAATTCTAGGTAAAACACACAAAGGGGGAAACTCCAATATAAATCCTAAAGCGTATCATAATTACGATCGCACCATAGTAATTCGCTATTATACCCACGTTCGCCTCTCCTGGTCTTACCTCTAAAACTACTTATAGTGTAAGAGTAACATAGCTAGTAATATCACACAACTCAAGGCATTTTTGTGACATTGCATGAAGAAAAAGAGTGAGGTGTAACTAGCTAAACCATAACATCACACACTCCAATACAAGATGAGTCTACATCATAATAAATGACATAATGCATAACACTATATATAAGTTTCTGCCCACTATGAAGGTAGTAACTTAGACATGTTACTAGTCTAAGTTACCCCCACTATAAGTAGCCCAAATGACCTTGACTCAACAGGAAACACTATGTTTGGGTATTCGTGAAGCTGAGATCACTAGTAGGAAAATGTTTAGCTCTGGCGCGGCATCTTATATTTTCTGTGACGCATGGCTATGAGGCACTGGTATCACGCCATTGGTAGCATCTAACCCGTGGCGCATGGGGTTGGTGCGTCACTGGCATGTGCATAGACCTGTGGCGCACGAGAAAGATGTGCCACCGGCCTTGACTCGCACGGTGGGCAAAAATAAAATTTAAATTCAAACAAAAATACTAAAATGCGGGAGAAGTCTGAAATTTTCCATTCATTCAAAGATAATTTACATTTACATAGGAAATAAAAAAGGGGAAAAGTCCTAACTAACTCCTATCGGCGAGCCCCTGCACCGACGTCGACGGTGCAGCCTACTCCTCATTCTCGTCTTAGGTGAGGTCTACGAACGTGGGTTGCATCCATAGCCCCTGCTGCGGCCAAGCCAGATACTCCAGGTAGACCGATGACGCTTGTGGATGCCACGCTGATGACCCTGCTAAGACCAAGCCGGGTATGCATGCTGCTGCGGTAGCGGTGACACAATCTTCCCCGGCCACTCAGCCTGCGGCCAAGCAGGGTATGCTTGGTGGGCCGGCGGCAGTTGCGGTGGCGGTGGCATCATCTACCCCTGCCACTCGGCATGCAACGACGTGTGTGGTACTAGTGGTAGAGGCGGCAGAAGCGGCGTGTGGTGCCCCACCACCAGCGCGCTGAGCGGGATGACATCATCCAGACCCTCCTCCGAGGACCATTTGGCGTCCTCCTTCGCTTTTGACTCGGCAACGGCGTGCAGGGCGGCCGCCTCCTCGTCGTAGTCATCCGGCAAGAGTGCCTCCTCCTTTGTAGCTAGAGGCGCATTGCCATCTTCCTCGTCTTTGTCGTCGGTGGTCACGGCGAGGTCGATGTGGTCCTCGCCAGGCTGGAAGTACTAGACTACCGTTTGGCGAGGCGCACCTCGTGCTCCCACGCGAGGAAGGAGCGGCATAAATAGCGCCGCATTGACTGCCTCCTGCCGGCGGTGCATCTCCGCATCCAGCACCCTCCCGCAAGCGGCATCAGCGGCACCAACACCCTCCCGGTCGAGGTGCCATTCGCTCGGAAGAGACGCATCGTTGTGGAGGATTGGGTCGGCTTGCACCCACCAGCGTTGGCATTCCCCCATCGAGGAGTAAGCCCGGTTGCAACCGCGCCGACGCCTTTTGTTGACGCCCGCCTCCTCCGCAACAACTTGCGGGCCGACGAAATTGGCCGCGTGCGGAGGCGGCGATAGGTTGCAGCCGAGGCAAGAAGGAGGTGGCGGCGAAGATCGGTGGCGGTGGCCCGAGGATGAGCTGGCCTCGTCGTCATTCAGCACCTTCTTGGACCACCTCGGCATTTTTGCCATATTGGCGACATCGACGTCCTTGGCTTTATTTTGGAGGCATCTGTTGGCGCAGGCGCATGGGCGGTGTTATGGGGGAGAAACCAGCGCAGGGCCGACATAAGAACCCCCTATGCCATCAATGTCCGCACTACTTCCGGTACCTTCTGCATCAATTGCGGCGTAAGAGCCCAAGCGGCGGACATTGATGGCGCGGTAGGCTGCCGCGCGCGCCACCGATCAGCCTTCTTGCGCACGCGCTCACAGCGCGTCTGTCCACATGGTCTGTGCGTCGGCCAGTGCCCGCGTAGAAGGCCAGGCAACATCCAGCGGCGACATTGAAGGCCCTGCCTGCTGGGCCACCGGTCAGCTTTCTACCAGTGGGGAGAAGGGGTGTCGCCCCACGCGTTTAGCGGGCTTGCCCGTGGTGCATCACAGTTGAGTGCGCTATGTGTACGTGGGCTCGCCTGTGGTGCGCCAGAGTTTCATGCGCTGGGTGCAACCTCGTCAATGTAGCCACACTTAGAAGTGGCGCACCAAATTATAAAGGTGCGCCACAAATAATGTCATACTAGTGGCCCTCTCTTTTCCGGTAATAGCAGTGGTACACCAATATTTGGTGCACCGTGGGCAAGCCGTCCATCTGTAGCCTTTTTTTATAGTAGTGGCTAGAGGGAAGAAGACACGTGATGAGTGTTTCGAGCGGTTAGAAAAACTATGTAACACAAGTGTATGTGGGCCATGAAACCAGTTATCCCTTTCCCAAACTACACCAAAAATCTGGTAAGTAAACGGAGCAGAAAACACACTCTAATCCGAATCCGAGTTACAACTCAATGAAAAATGGTGCACACTTACACATGAATCCGAGCACAATCATATTAGTTACAACCATATTAGTTTTGGAAGTACTTCCTTTTATAAACCCTATCAGTATGGAATCTAGTTTTGACGATCTTGATGTAAGGAAATAAAAAGCGAAAAAGTTCGTAATTTTGGCAAATAATTATTAAAATATTTTGTTTGTTTGGATTAAAAAATAAAATAAAATACTGCATCTCCCACTCTCGCGTAGTCGCGTGTCCCTCTCTCTTCTCATCCCCATAAAATACACAAAGCCCAAAGTACAACTCAGTAGAAACCCAAGTACACTTATGGTACAAACCAAAGTACATCCGTAAAAGTTTTGATACTTTTAGTAAAATGATGAAAACTACCAGCATGAGATTTAGTTCTAAAAATCTCAGCGCGAGGAGTTTAAAAATGAAAACGTTTTATAATTCGGATAACCAATTCTCAAGATATTTCAGCGCCTCGTGTGGGTTTAGGGCATATATGTTGGATAAAGGATTATAGACGTCGCAGAATTGCCAAAAGAAAATCATTTTATTTATTAACCATCACGCAAGAACAATGCCCTGGACATATACGATGGACACACACGCACAAATAGAACACGAAGTCAAACAATGTCTTTACCCATAAAACTGCATTAAGCTAATTGTTTGGTAACCGTGGGAGCCAGATTATATGATTTGCAAAAGAAAATGGCTAATCCATCTCAGGTTAACCAAGTGCTACAACATAGTATTAAAATAAGATTCTCAGGATGCAATTTAAATACGTATCATGGATTAAGTCACAGTACACATCCACATAATTGTTTGGGTCTTCCCGTTCAGGACTCGCAAAACTCTACTCTGAATTTGTAATACATGATGTTATCGTGTCAGCTAGTTCACTTGATCGACATAAGTCTCTCATTGGAACCTTGGTCTTTTTGCTGGCCCTTGATCAATAATAGGGTCAATTACGGGAGGTAATGCCTCTGAGGCCAGCAGATCATCCGGCGCTTTCTCTTCTGATGCAGATGGTGGAACATAGCCCTCCGGATAGGGTGGAGGGGGAGGAGCAGGAGGCAGCTGCAAAGAAATATGCCAAAAGTTTGAGATTACTTGGTAAAATGTTGACAAAAAAGTTGATGAACAAACTTTGAGCAAGATAAAGCTACCATCTACATGGTACATCTACTAACAGGAAGCAAGTTTTGCCATCTATTTCAGACATTCGGTGCTCACTAAAGTTGAACTTAATATTACCTTCTTTTGCAAATTGACGAGGATCTTATCAATTCGCATCAACTCCTTGAAGTCAACCGCTTCCTTCTGGGTCTTCGATTCAGAAGCTGCTGCATCAGACTCTGTCTCTGCTGTAACGAAAAACAAAGATACCAATGATGCTAGTTTTCCTTCACAAATCATGGTAAATAAGAAAACATAACATGAATGGAAGAAACATGTATAATAAGCAACATGCAAGTCTGGAATGCAGTAGCAACAGTTTCCAGCAAGTGATCATACAAGACCAATGCCCACTATCATTATTAAGGACTGTCATAATGTCAAGGTAAGGAGTAGTCTTATCATTAAATTGTAGTTCTAATTTGTAATTTGTTCCAAGCTAGAGTTCAGAAACAAATGACATGTACTCCGTACAGATGAAAACAGTGTGCACACAGACTCAGGATGTGGTGTTTCCAATCCACAAATAACTAAAAGTATAATTCAATGGTTAAGCATATAAATTCCAATAACATTAGAAGAGAAGTAAATACAGGCAAACTGACAAGCAAAACAAATATGAAATATAATATGTTCCATGCTTGAGGCTTCACACTCAGAAAACCATCAAAAGTGCCTACATATAATTATGTAGCTCCAGAATAAATATTTTTGCAAAATCTACTTCTTGAAGTTGCCAAAGACCTACACCTACATCTCAAAATATTGTTTCAAATCCTAACGGAAGAGTCTTTTTTATTTGCTTTGCCCATTTAACCCAAATTTATGTCATTGTGCAGCCACCAACTGTTGGCTGCTAAGGACACCTGTTATGACCGGTATTGGTTATGTTAGGAGGGGGCCCAACCATGGGCCCAACTAGGGGCTTAGCCCATTATCAGTTTAGGTCGGTTTAGGGTTTAGCTCTTTATATATCAGATGTAACGATGCAAAAGGATCAAGCAATAATCAGATTCATTATTGCCGACTCCCCGAGGAGTCGGTCTCCCAAAACCCAGCCGCCGCCTTCCTCTCTCCCGCGCGCACGACGGCGCCCAGCCGCCGGCGTCCGCCGCCTCGTCCGCACACCTCTCCCTCCTTTCCCTACAAACTACGCCCTAGGCCCGGTAGAGCTGTTGGTTCTACCAATTTGGTATCGGCTAGCTCGGCTGCGATCATGTCTTCTCCGCCGCCCACCACCACGTCGTCCGCGCCGCCGCCCGTTCCTTCGACCACCGCCACCACGGCGGGTTCTCCGAGCCGGCCGCCACGACGGCGGGCTCCGCCGCGCCGGCGTCCGTCATCTACACGCCCGAGCAGCCGAGCGGGGTCGTCAATGACCTCGTCACCGCGGTTCAAGGCATCCGCCTCTACTTGATCGGTTCCCAGGGGCCCCCGACGCCGCCGCAGCCGGCCATCTTCTCCGTGCCGGCACCCGCATCAGGGGTTTCGCCCTTCACGGGCGTACCGCCGCGGCCTCCCGCCGGCGCCGGCCCGGCCCCGGCCGCAGTGGCCACCGTCCGCCCCCGCCAGCCCAAGCACCGCAGCAACGCGGGGCGTCCCCATCCACCGAGATCCGTTTTCCCCGTCACCATCCCCGTTGCCGGCGTGGCTCACCGCGTCGTCGACTCGGCCCGGTCTACACCACCGGCTGCCGAGCCGCCGATGCCCTCCCTACGGGCACCGCCCACGGGGGTATGCACGCCCCTATGAGGCGCGCCCCGACGCGCACGGCCCCGGCGGGGTAACCCGGCCACCGCCCCGCTACACCAAGGTCGACTTCGCCACCTACGATGGGTCGGAGGACCCCCCGAACCGGCTTAGCCGGTGCGAGCGGTTCTTCCGCGGGCAGCGCACCCGGCATCGGATCGCACTCGGCTGGCCTCCTATCACCTCCGGGCGCCGCCCGGACGTGGTACTACTCCCTCGAGCAAGACGAGGGCGGCATGCCCCCCGGGACCGTTTCGGGAGCTCGCCTCCTTCGCTTCGGTCCGCCGGTCCGTGGGAGCCGCCTCGCGGAGCCGGGGCGCCTCCCTTCACGTCAACGGTGCAGGACTTCGCCGATCGCTCGAGCACTCGCTCGCCACGCGCCGGTGTCACGGGGCAGCGGCGCGCGGACCTCTTCGTCGGCGGACTCCCGGATCACATACGGGTGGACGTGGAACTCCGGGCCCCCGCGACCCGCAGACGGCGATGCACTACGCTCGGGCGTACGAGCGTCGAGCCCGAGCGCTGCCGCCGCCTCCCCGAATCGCGGGGCCCGGCCAACCGCCCGCCCCCGCCGGCCGCGGCGCCGGCCACGCGGCCAGCACCGGCCGCCCCGGCGGCGACGCGGCAGTACCTTTCGGCGCCTCACCCCGGCGGAGCGGTTGGAGCGCCGTCGCCTCGGCTCGTGCTTTAACCGCGACGAGCCCTACGCGCCGGGTCACGTTTGCCCGCGCCTCTTCTACTTGGAGACGGTCGACGACGGCGACGCGGACACGAGCGTCGACACGGCGACGGACACCGACCTCGACGCCGCACCAGCCCACGGCGTGCGTGGTCTCGGCTCCATGCGTTGGCGAGGCATCCGCAACGAGCGTACGATGCTCCGCCGCGTGACGATCCACGGCGAGCAACCGGTGGCCCTCCTCGACACCGGCTCCACACATAACTTCTTGCCGGAGGCCACCATGCGTCGTTTGGGCCTCCGGCCGACGGGAGGCGATCACCTCCGCGTCACCGTGGCCAACGGCGACCGCCTTCGCCGCCATGGCGTGGCGCAGCGAGTGCCGCTCTCCATCGGCAACGAGCACTTCACCATCGCGTGCGCCGGCATCGACTTGGGCTGTTTCGACTTCATCCTCGGCGTGGACTTCTTGCGGCCCCTCGGTCCCATACCGTGGGACTTCGCCGCCTTGACGATGACTTTTCGGCGCCGTGGCCGCCGCGTCCGTTGGACGGGCATTGGGGGCGCCGCCCCGGCCCCGCAGCTCCAGCTCACCACGGCCGACATCGACTCCGAGCACCCGCCGTTGGCCCACCTTCTGCAGCGAGCACGGCGACCTTTTCGCCGAGCCGCGAGGCCTTCCGCCTACACGGGTGTACGATCACCGCATCCACCTCGCCCCGGACACGGCGCCGGTGGCCGTGCGGCCTTACCGCTACCCCCAGCCGCGGAAGGACGAGCTCGAGCGACGGTGCGCCCTCATGCTCGCCGCGGGCGTCATCCGGATCTCTACGTCACCATTCTCGGCGCCGGTGCTTCTCGTTCGCAAGACGGATGGTACATGGCGCTTCGCATCGACTACCGCGCCCTCAACGCCCTCACACCGAAGGACAAGTTCCCCATTCCGGTGGTCGACGAGCTCTTCGATGAGCTCCATGGGGCTCGCTTCTTCACCAAGCTCGACTTACGGTCGGGCTACCACCAGTGCGCATGCACCGGACGACATCGCCAAGACGGCGTTCCGGACCCATCATGGCCACTTCGAGTTCGTGGTGATGCCCTTCGGCCTCACCAACGCGCCGACAACATTCCAGGCCCCGATGAACGATGTTCTCCGCCCCTATTTACGTCGGTTTGTGCTCGTTTTCTTTGACGATATTTTGATCTACGGCACCTCGTGGGCGGAGCATCTACAACACGTCGCCATCGTCTTCAACGAGCTTCGCGCGCATCATCTTCACCTTAAGCGCTCGAAGTGCTCGTTCGGGACGACATCGGTCGCCTACCTCGGCCACGTCATCTCCGCCGAGGGGTAGCCATGGACGCCGACAAGGTGGCGGCCGTTGCGGCGTGGCCGCCTCCTCGTTCGCCACGCGCCCTCCGCGGCTTCCCGGGTCTCGCCGGATATTACCGGAAATTCATTCGGGACTTCGGCATCATCGCGACACCTCTCACGAGGCCGCCGCGCCGCGACGCCTTCGCCCGGGATGACGAGGCCACCGCCGCGTTCGAGGCCCCGAAGGGGGCCCTCACGACGGGCCCCGTTCTCCGGATGCCGGACTTCGCGCGGCCGTTCATCGTCGATCGCGACGCTTCCGGCGTGGGGTTCGGTGCCGTGCTTCACCGGGGCGATGGGCCGCTTGCCTACTTCGGCGGAGCCTTTCGCCGCGCGCCATCTCAAGTCGGCGGCGTACGAGCAGGAGCTCATTGGCTTGGTGCAGGCCGTGCGCCATTGGCGCCCCTACCTTTGGGGGCGCTCGTTCCGGATTCGCACGGACCACTACAGCCTCAAGTACTTGTTGGATCGGAGGCTCTCGACCGTTCCGCGAACATCGGTGGATCGGCAAGCTGTTCGGCTTTGATTTCACCGTCGAGTACCGGCCGGGCGCCTCAATACCGTCGCCGACGCTCTCTCGCCGCGACGCTGGTCGATGAGGACGGCGCACCTGAAGGGATGGCATTGTGCATCCGTTCGGGCCCCTCCTTCGCCCTCTTCGACACCATCCGCCGGGCTACCGCGGCGGCGCCCGACGCCCGGATTCTCGCGGCGAGCAGCTGGACGCGGGCGAGTTGGAGGCACCATGGCGTTTGGCGGAAGGGCTACTCTTGCACGGGCGCCGGATCTTTGTGCCCGACCACGATGACTCGCGACACCAAGTGCTCCTCGCTGGCCCACTCGTCCGGCCATGAGGGTGTCCGGAAGACTCTTCACCGTCTCCGCGCCGACTTCTACATCCCCGGGGATCGGGCCTTGGTCCGGGATCGGGTGCGCTCTTGCGAGATATGCCGGCGCAACAAGACGGAGACGGCTGCGACCGGCGGGGATGCCGCAGCCATTGGAGGTGCCCTCCCGTGTCCGGGCCGACATCTCCATGGACTTCATTGAGGGCCTCCCCAAGGTGGGCGGCAAGTCCGTCATCCTCACGGTGGTCGACCGCTTCTCCAAGTATGCACACTTCATCGCGCTTGGACACCCGTACACCGCCGCGTCCGTCGCTCGTGCCTTCTTTGACGGCATCGTTCGCCTCCACGGGTTCCCCACGTCGATCGTCAGTGATCGGGATCCGGTGTTCACGGGGCACGTCTGGCGTGATCTTTTCCGGATGGCGGGCGTGAAGCTCCGTTTCAGCACGGCATTCCATCCTCAGACGGACGGCCGGTCCGAGGTGGTTAACAAAGTGATCGCCATGTACTTACGCCGTGTTACGGGTGATCGTCCTCGCGCATGGGTGGATTGGCTCGCTTGGGCGGAATATTGCTACAACACCTCCTATCATTCCGCCCTGCGTGCCACACCATTTGAGGTGGTCTACGGTCGGCTTCCACCGCCTATCTTGCCTGGTCGATCCGGCGACTGCCCGGACGGAGGCTGCGGGGAGCTTCTCCGCAACCGCGACGAGATTCTTGCCGAGGTGCGGCAACGTCTCGTTCGGCGCAGCGGCTCGCCAAGCACTACTACGACGGTCATCATCGCGAGGTGGCTTATGCGGTGGGCGGCCGGGTGTGGCTGCGCCTTCTTCATCGCTCCACCCGGTCCCTCGACCCGCGTGCGAGGCGCAAGCTTGGACCTCGCTACGCCGGCCCCTTCGTCATCTTGGAGCGCGTGGGCACACTTGCATATCGCCTTCGGCCTGCCGGAGGGTTCCCGCATCCATGATGTCTTTCATGTGGGTCTGCTCGAAGCCTTACCGTGGGGAGCCGCCGGCGGCGCCACCGCCGTTACCGCCAATCGCCGATGGTCGTCTTCTTCCGAGTCCGGCGAAGGTGTTACGTGCTCGGCTCCGTCGCGGCATTTGGTACTTGCTCGGTGCGGTGGGAAGGCCTTCGGAAGAGGAGGCTACTTGGGAGAAGCGCGAGGAGTTCAGCCAGGCACTACCCCGACTACCAGCTCGAGGACGAGCTGTTTGCACGAGCGGGGAGAGATGTTATGACCGGTATTGGTTATGTTAGGAGGGGGCCCAACCATGGGCCCAACTAGGGAGCTTAGCCCATTATCGGTTTAGGTCGGTTTAGGGTTTAGCTCTTTATATATCAGATGTAACGATGCAAAAGGATCAAGCAATAATCAGATTCATTATTGCCGACTCCCGAGGAGTCGGTCTCCCAAAACCCAGCCGCCGCCTTCCTCTCTCCCGCGCGCACGACGGCGCCCAGCCGCCGGCGTCCGCCGCCTCGTCCGCACACCTCTCCCTCCTTTCCCTACAAACTACGCCCTAGGCCCGGTAGAGCTGTTGGTTCTACCAACACCACTACCAAACACTTGAATGTACCAACTATAGCCGCACATGCGAATACATAATAAAGAGTTGCCACACACTGCCCAGTGTGCTCAGTGTGGTTGGCTAACAATGTTACAGAAACCAGTTTCACCGAAATTCTGGAAATCCCGCAGGGTGCCAGGTTTCTGAATATGGTAGGTTTTGGAGAATGCCATTGCCATTTTAATCAAGGCTGAAGATTGACTGAGCAACATACCAAAAATGAACTTGGCGAAGTCCACGAAAGCTAATTTGGGTATTTGAAATTAATTTAGCCATGGAAGTCTGTCAAGAAACTAAAAGGAAGTCGGATTCTTTTCTGTACGCAGAGAAATGAGAAAGTAAATTTGGCAATGCTAGAAAAAAATTTGAGAATACGATAGAGTTAGCATCTTTTAGGGGGAAACTGTTGGTTCTGAAACTAGCTACTACGTATAGATCTCTATTTCTCTAGAAAATGATTATGATTTACTTTTTTATGAACCTAATCATGAATCAATGACTGCCTTTATCCTGAACAGAAGTGCCAGCATTTAAAATTTTCAATCAAAGGAAAGACCACAATGCATAAGATGAGCTGGATGCCCATACAAGTATTTTAGTGGCAATACAGCTGGCAAAAGATACACCACATAACCAATACCAAGCATAAGAGATGTTTAGTCGTGTGGAGACATGGTAAAAAAGAAAAGAGGTAAGAAACAGGCAAGATGTGAAGACATACCATTGCCAATCTTCTCCAATTTCGAGCATGCTATAGAAAATGCTTTTGATATGTGATGCATAGTCCTACTCTGAAATGTTACAGGAATAGCCAAAGGAAGTCACAAGCAAGCAACTTAAAACTCTGCAATTAGATTGGCAGAATCACTGAAAATGTCTGAAAAATGACAAAGATGACCAATAGTACCACATTATCTGTCAGTCACTGGGCTACATAACTGTGTGCAAAATCTCTGGAAAAATGAGCTTACAAAGACTAAGAGCCTTACTATGCGGGAGGCGAAAACGTTGCCGAGCAGGGGCGCCTGGTAGATGGAGCCGTCGAGGATGTAGTAGGCGAGCAGGTGGTCGACCTTGTCGGAGTTGGACCTCCTCTGCTTGCGCATGACGAACAGGTGCGGCTCCATCACCTCGCTCAGCACGTACTCCATCCCGGTCATCATCCTGCGACCATCACGCGGAACAGAGAACAGCTGGTAAGCCTCCGAGACGAGGAGGAATTGGGAGGGGGGTCTAGGGTTTTACATGAGCTGGGACATGTCGAGGGGGTGGATTTGGCGCGAGCGGAGGGACTCGTTGTTGCAGGTGATGTCGTAGAAGGGGGAGAGGGCGAAGTAGTCGAAGACGAGGTTGCGGTCCAGCGGGTAGGTGTTGAGCCACAGCTGGTCGCGGAAGCAGATCCCCGTCATGTCCGTGCCCGGCGGGGGCGGGAGCGCGGCCGCGCTGTCGCCTGGGGGCGGCGGGGGGAGCGCCATCGCCGCCCAGGAGGCGCTGCCGTCTCTACGGGAAGTAATTCACCAGATCGAACGGGTGGCGGACGGCGGCGGCGAGTGAAGAAGGCCGCGGTGGCGGCGATGGGGGATACCGTTTGTTCTTGGACAGAATAGCAAAAATGCCACAGGTGAAAACCAAAAGTACCAAAATATACCACACTTAAAAATCAAAAGTGTCAAAATATCACTCTTTTTCAGTTTTTTATACCAAAATAGCACTACCATCTATTATCAAAGGAACTGCATTAGTCAAACTGTGAAGTTTTTGCAACTTACTAAAACTACCATGTGGAAAAAGAATAGAAAAAAAACTTCAATCGCCGGCTATTCCTGTCCCCATACCCAATCTTCTGTGCCATGTGTTCTACGATCACCGCCACCAACGCCACACTCCCCTGCCGCTAGGGACCCTCCCATCCTTGGCCGCCTCTAACCACCAGTCCCCGTTCTCGGCCACCAGTTCCCGTACATAATTATGGCTAACCCCCTAGCGGTCTGCGCTCTCTGCTCGCCCCCACGCTCCCGTGCTGCAAGGAGAGGGAGAAGAAGACCGCACCGATCCATGGTCATGCCACAACCAACACAAACAACTAGCAGCGGACCGTGCTCCCAGCAGCACCACAAGTTAACTAGCGGGCACTCCCCTGGTGACGCCGAGACGGCCACTTCCTTTTCCCTTGTTGTTGTGTTGAATTCAATGATGAAGAGAACCCTGATTTGATGTTATTTTCCTTAATCCAATAGATAGATGACAACTAGACACACTTCTCATGATCTTTTCCCCCTTCTTTTTAAGCATCAACATGTGAAAAGGTAAGGGCTTATGTGACTTTATTTGAAAATTTTAGTCTCGGTTGGTCACTGGCTAGTGGTAGTTTGGCATAAAAAAATGAAAAATAATGGTACTTTGGCACTTTGGTTTTGGAATGTGGTATTTTAGTGGAGTACCTTCAGTTTTTATCTGTGGTATTTTGGCTCTTTTTTTGGGGGGAAATACGGGTGCATTCGTCACCATCGAACAGAAAAGCCGCTCTGTCACCTCCTCCGATGGCCATCCCCGAGCCCCCCATCGAACCCTAGCCGTCGGAGCGCCACCGCCCGACCGTCGCGGCTCCTCGCCTCCACCGATCCCCTCCCGTCGCATATCTCCACCGAGCGCATCTCGTCGCGGCTTCACGCCGCATCTCGCTGCGGCTCTCCCCCGAGGTCACCACCGCCGGAGCTATCTCCCCCAGCTCGCCGCCACAATTATCACCGTCGAGCCCAACGATCTCTCCTCCGAGCTGGCCAGATCGTCCTAACTCGGCTGCTAGCCAATGCCAACAACAGTAGTTCAGCCGACGCCGGAGCTGGGCGCTGAAGTTCAGGATTTGCTGGCGCTGGGGGCATCGGAAGAATACGCCCAAAATGGCCCGCCGCTTTCTCCTTCGTAGCCTCAGCTACTCCTCCTCCGCCGCCGAAGACGTGGTCGTCTCCTCCATCCGCCTCCTCTCCGCCACGAACCATAACAAATCACCTTCCCTTCAATCCGTTAACCCCAATCCCGATCCAGGAGCAGCTCTTCCTCCTCCTCCTCCTACCACCACCCTCCTTCTGCCTCCGGCGGACCGCCTCCGCGGGGTCTTCCTCCAGAAGGCCCCTGGCCGCGCAGCCCTCCACCGAGCCCTCTCTTCCACGGGCCTTGACGCCGCCGCCGCCCTCTCCCCGGAGGTTCTCTCCGATGTTGTCAACCATGGCAACCTCAGCGCTGCCGCCATTATCGACCTCTTCGACTGGGCCATCTCCAACGCCGAGCTGCCCCCTTCCCTCCATACCTGCAACATTGTCATCAGGGCTTTGGGCAGGAGGAAATTCTTCGCCTTCATCGAGGGTGCCCTGGAGATCATGGGGAGAAGGGGCATCGTCCCGGACCTAATCACACTGGGAATCATCATCGATAGCCTAGTCGCCGCCAGGCAGGTCAGCAAGGCCGTCCAACTGCTCGAGAGCCACCATTTTGGAATCCGGGTCGAGCAAACTTGCGGCAGAAAGGAGGCCTTCTCTGTTCTCGTTAACTGCCTCTGCCGGAGGTCACATGTCGGTGTCGCAAGCTCGCTCGTACAAGCTGCTCGTGGAGATCTTCCTGTTCTTGACAAACATGTGTACAATGACGTGATGGGTGGTTGGGCGAGGTTTGGGAAGGTTGATAAGCTGGAGCATTTCTGGGCGATGATGCTGGAGGACGGGCTAGTGCCGGACGAGGTTTCGCATTGCCATCTCATCGAGGCGTTGGGGAGAGCAGGGCGGGCTGAGGAGGCACTCAGGGTGTTTGAGAAAATGGTGCAAGAGGGATACGGTCCAACTACGATGGCCTACAGTGCACTCGTTTCCAATTTTATCTCACTGGGGGATTTGGACAGGTGCATGGAGTATTACAAGGATATGGTGGACAAGAATTGTCCCCCAAATAGTGATACATACTGCAATTTGATTAGAGCCCTTTTGAGAGCGCGCAGGGTGGCTGATGCACTTCAAATGTTTGATGACATGTTGGCTCAAGGAGTTCTGCCAAATACTGGGGTCATTACGTCGTTCATTGAGCCACTTTGTACATTTGGGCCCCCTCATGCTGCTTTGATGATCTACAAAAAGAGCAGGAAGGCTGGTTGTACAATATCCTTGAAAGCATACAAGCTTCTGCTTGAAAGGCTTGCCAGGTTTGGGAAAAGTGGGGTGGTGTTGAAGATTTGGGAGGAGATGCAAGAGTGTGGGTACCCATCTGACAAAGAAATTTATGAGTTCATTGTAGATGGACTTTGCAATGTGGGTAAGGTTGATGCTGCTGTTTCTGTGGTGGAGGAATCACTTAGGAAAGGCTTCTGTCTAGGGAGAGTTGTTTATAGCAAACTCAACAATAGGCTGTTGGAGATGGACAAAGTGGAGACTGCATACAATCTGTTGAAGAAAATCAAACGTGGACGCACACTTGCTAACTCACGCAACTACTGCCGTGCTAATGGTTGGCACCTGTGAACACACTTGGTCGGCACACAACTAATTAGGTTTGCTGGAAAAAGCAGTTCCATATGTGTTAAAAGTGCAATTGTATGCAGTCTTCTATAAAATGGTAAAATTTAAGTTTGACTGGTGAAAGGTTTAAGGTTTGTACATATTCTCTTCCCTCCATGTTTCCAATATGTTTGGCTATTTTACGCATACCAAATTATCTTTTATATTTTTTTTCCTAATTCACATGGAGTTATTCTAACTAAATATTGCCTGATGACGGGTTGAAGCAGTGAAAGCTACATCAGGTAATGAGATGCAGTAATCAAATCTTAGAATATAATGGATAGGCATGTACGTCTTTGTTGTGTACTCTGCTGTTTTGGAAAAGAACATACATTAGATGAATTGTGAAGTTACAGGACTTGGGTTAGAAACTCTAAAAAAATCAGATGGATCTCAAATAGCAGAACTAGTGTCTCTATTCAAAAATAGCTGAACTTACAACCAGTAGGCCTACCTGTTTTCTACTGAATTTGTTCTATCTAGCAAACGGCCACAGCCACAGTTTCTTGAATGGGTACATCACATCTGCTATCTGCAAATTTCAATGTAGTCCCAGTTATCCTGTTACCAACTGCTTTTATTCCGTTGATAAGGATTTTATATATGGTTCCTATTCATTCATAATTCACTTTGTTAATTGGAACTTTTCACTAGTGTTGTTTGAACTGTAGATATGGCTTTGATGTTACTCTTTGTTCTGCAGTGTAACAAAATCAGTTCATTTTTTGTACTAGCTTCTTTTGCTACCTATGCCTTTTTGTCTTCAGATGATGTAGGCTGCTGATTTTCATGAAGATGGGGTCAGGGATTTATGAGATAACTGCCCAGAACCATTGCTAGTATTAAGTATGAGGACTGATATATCATGTGAGGTCACAGAAGAGCACCGGTTGAACAATTACACGACATGGATGGGGCGTTGGCGCTCATCTTTGAGCCTAATGCAGTGTAGTGAGGGTGGTTCGTTCTCTGTTTTGGGATCACATTTAAGGTACCATGTATTTCCTCATCTCTTTTGAGTGTCTTGTCTGTTTCTCTTTTCCATTAAAACTGAGAGAAAACTTTCCTTTCGCAAGAGATGAGTTTCTTAGTTCGATTGGCCTGCTTGGATTTGAGTTTTACTATTTTGGTGTGCCTGGCTGTGAATTCCAGTGGTGGATATATGCTCAACCAATTATTTTAGTTTTGTGTGCTTGAGCATTATATATTACTTGGGTGTGTTAGGAAGCTTTTCTGTATATATTAAGAAGTTACCTTCTAGCGATGCAGAGATTGAGATTGTATTCTTGGTGATTAGGAGTCATGGTTGCTTCACTGTATGTTCCTTTCCATTTCGTGTTGTCATGAGTGTATATGAGTGTTCAATGGTATATATCTCTGTAAAGATCACATATCATTCTAGACCACATTGCTTATAAGCAGGTTATCAACAGATTGTTCACTAGCACTCATTCCGCGTACTACCTTTGATGTTTGACAGTTCATTTTGTATTGCAGAAGTGTAAATACATCAGGTTAGTTATATGTGATGGCAAGGCCTAATTCACATACACAAGCAGGCTGAACTCCAGGAGGTAATAGGATTTCATAGCGGCCCAATCCTTGCAATATAATTAGAACTGAAACCACATCTTTAGGGGAAGCAGTTATAAATTGTGCATATAGACTAATCTCCGGTTGTATAGATGCAACTCTAGGAGGTTGATTGTGTCGGCACTGGACAAAATGTCCGAGTTTTGCTCTCTAGATGAATCTAATTTTATTCTGATGTGTGCATTTATTTTAGAGGTGATAATCGGACATGAAAAACTGGAAATAAGATGAATTTCTAGAGGTAAATCTAGGTGCTATGATCCTGCCATCGATTAACCATAACTTCTACAAAAAGATATATTGCAAATTCCACCAAAAATCCTTCTACATAACTGTATTTTTTAGATTTTATTTATTGTGATTTATCTTTTGACTACTAAAAAAATCTTCTTTGAACCTAGATTAGAGCAACGTTTGAACTTCATTTCTTCAATATACAACATTATTTAAGGACAATTAAGCGTAATTGTATTTTATCTCTTTAATATGTACTGTATATTTATACGGTGTAGAGAAATATCTCTAGTGGGGCTGTTATAATTTAGAGATATATACATTTATATAATGCTTCCTAGGTTACACGAGAGCATTCATTCTAGCTAAATGTGTACTAGTTGCTTCTTACCTGCTTAAATAGTCATCTAATTTAATCAGTTGGCTTTGGCTGAGGTGAAAAGTTTATCTCAATTCAATTTATTTTCCCTTTTCAGGTTTACTATAGCGCAAGAATTGTCCATTTTGAAGGACCCACATGGACCCATTTGTCAAACTCAGTGAGAAGATACTACTACGAGCATTTTTAGACATGGTCTTACTACTACGAGCTTTTTTAGACATGGTCTTCAAGATGCTGCATCCGCATGCTTCACATGTCTACAGGATCTACACACGGTGTATCACATTTTGATGGGATGCATCTATTCTAGAAAAGTCTGGTTCAGCTGCCTAAGGGAGCTGGGTTTACAAGTTGCCATCCCTTTGCCCACAGATACCCTACACAGGAGGAAGGAACAGCAGTGCTTTGATTCGTTCGTCATTTTTATCAGTTGGAACCTATGTAAACAGCGTAATGCTCATGTCTTCCAAAACCCCAACAGGCAGCATTTAGTTGAGCTAGTAGAGGGCATCCTGGCAGTACTGGAGCAATGGGCAGAGCAGGGTTGGGAGAGGGTGTTGTCAGTTCTTGTTGTGTGCAACATGTCGTTGGCAATCTTGCATTTTAAGAGCATCTCCAGTCGCGTCCCCCAAAGCGTCCCCCAAAGAGATTTGGGGGACGCCGGCCAAAAAAACGTCCCAGTCGCGTGCCCCAAAGGCCGCTTCGGTCCGGACGTGCTCTAAATGTTGTCCGGCGTCCCTAGCCCATCCCCTGTGTATAGAGTCTCTACCGGGACGCCGGACACGACTTTTACACTTACTTTTTGTTTGGAGGGTGCGTTTGGGGGACGTGGCTAGAAAAGGGACCTTCTCCAAACGAAAATTTTGTCCGGACGTCCCCCAAACGACTAATCCGGCGCTTTGCCCGGACATCGTTTGGGGGACGCGACTGGAGATGCTCTAACTTCATTTTCAATAAAAATATTGCACCAGATTGCATACTCTCAAAAAAGAAACAGCCTTTATATGAAATATCTCGGTTACAAGGCCAGCTTCTCTGCCTGCAATAGTAGGATAAATGCTACCTGTGGGGAGAAGAGTATTTTCCGCCCAACATAACTGCTGGGAAATTTATGGGAGATTAATAAACCATATACGATACTATGGTATACGCTTGAATAATTCCAGCCAAACATGCTATAAACCCAAGTGACGCATTATTACACCACACGTCCCGTTACATCCAAGAACGCAAAAGACTTGTTATATAACTAATGGCTCGAGCTTCGGGCATTTGTTTGCTTCTTCTGCCATGGAACAAATACACGGTAGTACCTTGTAATCAACGGCCGCGGCAGCCGTAGAAGGCCTGGCAGCCGCGACCGGTGTACGCCTGCCCCCGGCCGGGGCAGGAGCCGTAGCACGCCGCCTTGTTCTCGTCCAGCCCTCCGTAGCCGATGTACTGTGGGCTGTAGAGCACCCTCCTCTGCGGGTAGGCCGCCGCCTCCTCACGCTCCGCGAAGGCCGCGTCGTCCTCGACGCTGCCTCGCAGCAGCTCGGCGTGCGCCGGCATCGCCGCGTGGGTGCCGGCGGCGGCGGCGACGACGCCGCGGCTCACGATCAGTGCTGCGAAGATGGAGGCGAAGAGGAGTAGCCGTGTTTGCAGCTTCATTGTGTGTTTGTTTCAAGTGCTGTGCCTGTGACCAAGGATAAGTAGCGTCACCTAGTGCTAGTGGTGGTAGTATAAGTTTTCCGCTCGATCCCGCTCAGCATTGGTTCGTTCGGCTGCCGTGTCTATTCGAGAGGGAGGAGATGGGTCCGAATGGTGGTGGTTGAGGCCTGAGACCTGAGGGTAAGGCCAACAGGAACAGCACGCCTAACTCTGCATGTGATGCTAGGCGACAGCAGCATCCCGCGGAGCCTGTCCAGTGTGATCAATCAATCTGCTTATTGAAAGGTCGCCCCCAAAGAAATTTGCTTTAAAAAATGAGGAACATGATATGGTCGACGTTTTATGATTGGCATTGTGAAGCCAAGGAATTGGACGAGTTTATTCCTGTGAATCTAAAATTAAAAAGCTTCTAAATCCTCATATGGTTAGAATTCATCTGATGCTGCTTTGAATGATGCACATGGTGAAAGAAAACTTTAAAACACCAAAAAAATACTTCAACTTGGCAAGATAGCAAAGCCGTACGCATAGCTCAGGTGAAGTGGTCAAATGGTGCGTAGTGTGTTCAATTTCCTTATCAAACTGTCAAAGCAATGCCTTGTAATAGTATATGGCTTAACTGCCTGACAGCCAAAACTGTTAACATTACAAGGACATCCATGAACTACTCAACTACAACAGCCTTGTATTCTCAATAATTGACCGTCGATAGGGTGGCAGGCAGAGAGACAAGATGCACTGCCTTTACCCAAATCAATGTTACAACATAGGCTTGCTCATGGTGTAAACAGAAAAAGGTTACATGGGATGCCCTCGAATGGCATCCATATACAACAACATATATTACTCTACAATTGAACTAACACTATGATCTGACATCCTTGAAAACACCACCTCTCTCCATCTCCGCAACAATTTCTTTTAAGGCAGGTACTTTGCTAGCTAAAGTTCTGTACAGTCTAGAATACCTGGCTCTTGTACCATCGGCGGATCGTGCCAGAGCAAGCAAGCTGACTGCTTCTGGCAATTGCTCAAACAAACCTTTCATTTCCTCAAAGCCCATCTCTGCGAGAACAGATGGTCTTGGAACAACACGGATGACCTCACCGCCTTTAGGTTCCTGAACTTTTTGATCAGCCTTGATGACCAGTTCGCAACTCGAATTTGCTCCACATTTTATGATGAAAGGTGCTGTTGTTCCCGTGTTAAACTGCAGCACGTTCCACTGTGAAACTTCGCTCTCTCCCAGCGTGTTGAAATTCGAGTTAGGATCAGTTGCAGGATCATCGGGATCTTCTTGGAGTGACTGTACATATACATGTTAGTCTTGCATCAGCTAAAGTTAAAGCAATATACAAAACTAAGATTTGGTGTTTCAGCTTTGTCATGCCAAGTTAGCTGTTGTGTTGACACAAAATCCTATCCCGCAATGCATAAGCTATATTAAAAGAACAACAAAAAGAAGCAAGGGTAGCTTATCATGTGTCTTAAGAATTCATTAACACCACAATTAGCTGGGATTTGACATGAAACATATTGCAAAATATAAGGTAGTGTCAGATCCTAGTGTACGCGCAGAAACCTGAAGAGGGTGATGATTAGTTAAACTTACATGTAAAGTTACAAATAAATTTTGCATCTGAAAGATCTAGAGTGACACTAAGACCTGGGATGTAGTGAAAACTAGCTCACCGAGAAACAAAACCCTTCGTTATTTTAGCAAAACCCATTTCTGTTTGAAGGTGGAAATAAGTCTTTCTTTCAGGGCAAAGATATTGAGATACTATGTACATACCTCTACAGTGCTCCGTGCCTCCATGATCTGCTTCTGAGCACATGGATGATCAATGTCAAGAAGGGAAGGCATCTGTGCCAAGAGGTTATCCAATGATTCTAGCAATGCTTTCTTTTTGGATGTTCGCAATGGTCTTGAAGAGCTTTGTTTCATTACTTCCTATTGTCCCAAAGTGAACAAGCAAAGCATGATGTTAGTAACATGCTTCTCAATCAAACATAAAATGCAAGACAAATAGACCTGAATAGATAGCATCAGACCTTGACTTGCTTTAAGATGTTGTCTAAAGATATGAGAGATGCTAATCGTGCATCTTCAGCAGCAGTTGGAGGATTTCGGATAGGTGAACCACCTTCTTCTTTGGTTAACAAGGCAGTATCAGTACGCATTTGTTGCATGATCTGGTAAGAGTATGACACAGTTGAGCGAGTACATATATCCAGTGACATATCTAGTTCTACGAATATATGAAAAGAGTGCAGAAATATGATTGCATCATACATCAGTGTGAATCCCACCAACGACTTGCCACTAGCAAACTAAGTGAACGATACAAATTTTGCATTAACATTTGAACTATTAGCAGGTAGGGAGAAACTTATTCCATCACCAAAATTGAAACATAAATCACATATATAGGCTCTTAATTTTGAAACACAAACCACGCGTAGAAAGCAAATAACTTATGAGGAAGATTTAGGTACCTTTCTTCTTTTATGATCGACAGACTCCAGAGCAGAGCGTAGCTTACTGACATGAACAGGATCGTCAGCCTCCTCTGTTGACAATGTGCCAGCTATGTCCTGCAATATTATGAAACCTAAGATATAATTGTACTGAAATTATTATACGAGAACATGAGGCAAGCAAGTAAAACCTTCAAATGTTGTAACTGTGATGTGTAAACACGCTTGGCGTATTCAGATAACAACTGGCCTAAAGCATCAGTGCTTGGGGGATGCGCTGTACCAAGGCCAGCCATCCATCCATCCATAATAGCAGTAGATAACAATTCAAGCTGCCCTGCAGTTCCTCCAGCAACATCTCCACCAGTTACAGATAGAAAGTCAAAGTTCTCTGCAAGCCATGCTCGTATTTGACGTTGTAATTCACCAGCTGGTGTGTGAACAAAGAGAGCAGCTAAGGCCTTGTTTCCAATTGCAAAGGCCTTCGCTTCCTCAGTAATTTCCCGAAGCTTTCCTCCAGTGACATGTTGTCTCCAGGTCTCCTATAATGTTGCAATAGAACAAATTACTCGACGCTAGCAGGTATTAAGAACAAGCCATCCACCAAGAAGCATGCAAAAGATGCCAAGTCATTCACATCAGGCAGTGGAACCAATATATCAGCAACAAGTCCTAGTTTGACAGCCTGACAAGTGACAACACCAGATGACCTAAAACTGTACTGAAGCGATCATGCCATCAATAAAGCATAGGAACTCATCAGAACCAACTCCTACTACAAAAGGTAACTACACAGATTTCCAAAATGAAATAAATCTAATAGTAACATACACAAGCAATTTTCCCAGTGGGAAATGTACTGCTAACAATATGCTGCAAATATGCCTGAAAACAATATGCAACAAATAAAAATAAGACTTACCTCCTCAATCCCACGAAGTTTCAGAACAATCGAGGAGAATTTTGATTTCTTTTCCTGTTTAATGTTAACCTTGAAACCATGGACATTTTCATCAATTAGGGCAATTCGACCATGATCATGGTGGTAGCCGGGAGACCTGCCAGGACTACTTCCCCTGCTAGAACTTCTGCTCCGACCAGTACTTGATTTCTCCAAAAAACGTTCTATTGGAGAAACCTTTATGAAGGAAGAAAATACTCTAACAACATCAGTACAAGGGATGGGGCGCATTTTTAGCTTAAAATGATAAAGCGAGAAAGCAGCATCACACCTTGATGGATTGAAGTTCAGGGGACCTAGCAAGCAAAGATCTAATGTATAATATCCTGACCCTTGAAACCAGCATGGTATCCATAACTTTTCTTGGTTCCATCTTGCGAATGAACGAGAAGACAGCATCTCGTATCTCAGCAAGTATCTCATGCTCCCTAGCAGCACCCGCTTTGATAACTGCAGCCAACACCTGCAAGCATATCATAATTATACAGTGCTCATGCACGGTAATCAAGATTAACTATGACCAGACTACCATGGAACTTCAAAATGGACTATGGTTTGACATATACCCACTGTAGCCTATAAACAGTAAAAAAATGCTAAATAGTTCAGACTTCAGACTTTATATGTAGTGCTCAACTGCTCATATCAAGAACTGTATAAAATAGACCTCATATTACTCCTGCCCACTTAAACAAGACACAACACATCACGTCAAGTTTTCTAGATATCTCCATGCAAGAAAAAAATTTACTGGCATCACTCTGCTGAACATGAAAATAGGACTATGCTATCTGTTGACATGCACCCATCAGCCCCACAGGCACAACTAAGGCAGCTGTAAAGTAAGCATCAACTTATGCTGATATTAACTTTATGGAGGATTTACTCTAACAAATTGGATATATTCTTGTGCGTAGAGAAATGATCAAAACATTCTTTTGAGATAGAGAAAAAATGCACAAGGCAGTAAAAGATGAAAATCAAAACAAACTGATAATTTGGCCACACTGTAGCCACCTAGATTCTTTGCAACTATGTTTTTAGCTAGTGCCACAGCCAGCCTAGTAAACGAGGACGTGAATCAAGTAGCAACTACACATCAGCATACTGACAGGTACTGGAGTTCCAATCCTCTGAATAAATCACCTAGCAATCAAATGACCATCTGATGGAACTGTGCGTTCACTATGGGTCATAGCTTTGGTACAAGGCAAGGAACTCTTATAAGAAGAGAACAGAACCGGCTTAACAAGAGAACAGAACTTCTCTAAGTCCAATACGGACACTTTTTGTTAGAGTAGCATAACTGACCAGCATCAAAAGCTTATTTGCACCATCAGCTATTGCAGCAAATCCCTCAAAGTGATTAGGATCAAAATCCGCCAGTGCGGATGTAAGGTACTCCCCAGCAGGTGTAGTTTTTGCTAACTCGTTGCTTGATTTCACGATAGCTCCACTGTTCCCAGTTTTGTCCTGAGACTGTCTTGGTGGAAATACATCTGGTGATTGAGTTCTGGCACTATTGCTCCTGCAAATACAGTTGTAAGTGGAACACTATCACATACAATATTTATTTCGAAACACGGTGATTGACTGATGGTATGTGTATGTGTAGTAGCATTCTACCTTCCTATATCCCTTCCCTGAGCATTAGTAGTTTGGTTCGAAGATGGACTTGGAGCCTATGGACAAAAAGTTACAGCATGAGAACATCATAGCAAAATTTACAAATAAAGTTTTTGTTAAACTATATGCAAATACTGAAAGAATATGAAACCAAACGTTGTCACAATCAGTGTTTATAAAAAAGAAAGCTTCTTGGCATGGCTCAATTTGACACAGTACGCTGAAAGACACTGACAACAAGCAAACAATAGTGAATTTGAAACAACTCTTTGCCATTGTTGAATTTCTGCATTTGTTAAGTCAACATATCATATTAATCAGAACTGAAAAGGGGAAAAGGGAGAAGAGGCGATAGACAAACTAAGATATACACACAAATGTACCTAGATCACCCTAATTTAGATTGATACTGGCAAAGCATCACTTTCAGATTTATTTAGGAACGGAGGTAGTAGAAGTTTAGTCACTTTACTTAATACTGCCTCCATCCGGATATAATCGACGCGGAGGAAAGCTAGCTAGCGGAGGATGTATGCATGGGCGTGCGTCAATTAAAGAAGACCGGAGGTAGTACAAGTGAAGGTTAAGGTTGCCTCAACATGTGCCAGAAATGACTAATCTTAAAATATTTTCACAGGCAGTAAAGAAGTCCAGCAGATGGACAAAAAATAACACATAGGCTTAATAAACAGGTCCAACAAACAATAGAATAAAGTGAAGATATTCCAGAACACCTGAGGAGAGCTTGCTAATCCTGATTTCTCTGTAAGTCTGTCGAAGAGCTTCTCATTCTCCTCATGCAGTTTCTACATTGATCAAGGCAAATGTTCAAGAGTTAAAACATTAAGGCAGACAAACGAATATCAAAGGTTCGTACAAAATTGAGATAAACGAAATGAAGAGACCAGAGAAGGACTTGAGAAATTGTGAGAGAGAACCCGGACAAGTAACAATGCACAGAACTTGAATCGTCTTAGCTTAAACATAAGAAATAGAAGATACATATACAATCATAATAAGAAACTCCAAACGAACAGTAGTAGTGAAAGTGAGCTACAAGTCCAACCACCAAACTTGGTATTCAAAAGAACATTACGAATCAACTAGAATAAATGGAACAGGATGCAGATAGGTCTCCTCTAAAATTAATGTGGAATTCAGGTGGTAAATGATTTAAAAAAATAGAGCTCAAAACATTAAGCTACCAGGTCTCCCAATCTGAGTAAAGAAACAGGGTGCATGGTAAATAAGTATAGCTTTACAACAGTTATAATGTATAATGTAGCTTTGTTTTTTTTTCCGAACACATGCCAAAGCATGCATCATTATATATTAGAAGAAGCCGTCGAGAAGACGGGAACATACAAGAGTAGCAAAGCTACCAAAAACAAAAAGCAGAGAAAGCAAAAGGAAAAGAGAAAGAAAATGTACAGGGCTAACTTAGTTAGACCTAGGGTTCCTCATCAAGGCTAACATCAGGGGGTCTAGCATGTATGGGAACATGAAATGCAACCAGCCTACAGTGTTCCAAGATATTTGCACACTGTCCAGGTAGGATGGAAACTCCTAAGCTCGAGGCAGATGCATTTGAAATCCAAAGTATATAGTGAGTGCGCTCATCGCACGCACAACGATCAGTTTGACCAATAAAAAATTGCATAACTAGTTGCTGTCTGTGGGTGGAAAGGAACTGGTAACTAGAAGTCCAGGGACCACTAATTTGTCAAACACACAAACTATGAAGGTAATTTCTGGTAATTACAGAATGAAACGCAAAGGCTTCTTTGCAAGCATATACTTCAAGCAAAAACCTCACATTTGCATGCATTCAGGCGGAACAAACAGTACATAGTGATGAAAGATAATCCCATAAAGTATCAATACCTCGATAAGGGCATCCCTCTTTGCCAGCTCTTCTTCAAGCCTTTTGGTCACTGACGATGAATCAGCAGTTGATTCTGTCATCTTTGGGGTTGAAATGACCGAAGCAGATTCAGACCCAACTGTTGATCTAGCATCGCTAGAGTTCAGAGCCTCATTAAGCTGAGACTCAATAGACTTAAGTTTTGCCTGCAAATTATAGGTACAAAATAAGCATGGCAGCTAGAATGTTAATAAAGTTGATATATGGTATTACCCCAAATATATGGTATCAAGATATATGTACGCAAATTTAAATTCAATTGGGCATAACAGAATGTTAGTAAAGTTGATATATGGTATTACCCAAAATGACAGTCTAGAAAATATCATTATACATGGGTGTAATGCTTAAAAATATGCATTATCGGCTTCAATATTCAGTAAGCACGATTTTTTATGGCTATACTTTAAGAAGCAGATACCCTTTGGATGTGACATGTCCCCCATGTCATAGTCATGTTTTGACATGGAGACAACACGTGCCAAATAAAAATGCACTACCAATGTTGTAGGTTGTTGCTTATATTTACATTATCACATGGAGCAAAGAACAATAGCCAAATTTAGTGAACCACTTATTACGCAAAAATAAAAAAATCTTAGCTTTTTAGTAGTGCAGTAGTGGACAGAGAAAGAACTTCAGTGAAGATTAACAATAGCACTAATCAAGATAAAATTCTGAAAAGGAAGCTGTGATAGTTTGAACAAGACTTTGCTTATGTCAAACTCAACAAATATATAATACTAAAAGATAAGAAATGGATTAACAATTTAACCTGTAGCGATTGAATTGTTAAATCACGCTCACGCATCTTCATTTTCTGCTCTTGTTCAGCTTCCAGGAGACGGGAAATCTGGTCCCTTAGCTGATTATTCTGCTCTTTCTCAATCTTGTGCTTGTCAGCGAGCATTAAATTTTCAGACTGTGATAAATAGCAAGACAACTAAATGTCAATTACCTTCAATATTTAATATGAGACTGCAGGTTGGATATCCCAAACATTACAAAGTGAACCACAGTTAGGAGTTAGGACTCAGGACATCCTACAATCACATATCTCGATGGCATATAAATAACATAAATCATTATGAGAACACAAATACACCATAAGTATAACATGTGTAAGACCAACAATGAACAAATGTAGCTTTTCCAGCAGCTAGAATAAAATCTCACTACACAGAGTTAAATACAAGGTAGGCTTTAATACCCACTGCAACTATTAAATACTTAAACTTCCATAATTAATTGAACTTAAATTAATTGTTACCAGCACCAGGAAACTAGATTACCCTCTTTTGTTTCAAAATTCAAGTTATTTCATACAATGTCCAAATACCCATATTTGAAGATTACTTTTTAACATGTTATTATAAGATGCAAAGTATGTACAATGACATCCAAGTAGCTCTGATGACAAATTTACTGGGTTGAAAAACTACATACTTTGTGTATACTATTGTCAATATTATAAGTGTTCAATTGCACACTTCAAGTGACATATGTTAAGACTTAAGACAGATGAAATATTATCCAAATGCCGGGGGCCACAGTAACAGAATTGTCTAATCAGTCATAGTTGACTGAGATTTGTTTGATTCCAAATAATAGCATGGGTGAAATATTCTCAGTAGTACTAACCTTCAGATCATTTTGCAGTGTAGAAGATACTCCCGAGGCCTTCTCTACTTCATTCAAGAGCAGTGTGCATTGGTCGTTTGACTCTTTGAGAGAAAGTTTTAACCCCAAAACTTCTTGCCTCAAGTCTGAAACCTCCTTTTCTTTCTCATGCAATTCTTTACGCGAATCATTTGCCTAAAAATAAAATAGAAACATGATTACAAAAAGTAATGGAAGTATGGTACCATGCAAATATCGATCAAACCCATACCACGTCTCTCCATTTCTTGATAGTATCACGATTTCCAAGGCTCAGTTCAGCATTTCTTGCTCTGGAAGAAAAACTGAGTGTGGACAAAGTTCTAGACAAATTTGAAGCACTTGGACTTACATGCACAACTAACAAAATTTTCGAGCTGCTTCCTGCACAAATGAAGGAATAAAGCTAAGAATGGTAGGAGGTGGAAGCTTGCTTATAGTCTTACTGCCTCTGTTTAATGCTTAGGGCACCATTTGGCCTTCAGCCTTTTCAAATATACATGGACCCTAGAAAAACTATGAGAGTATCTAAATATGTGCATGGTACATCTGTAGTATTGTTTAAGACAGGTAGGCAAGCTAATGTTTTATCCTCTTATGTTGATTTCACATAAATTACCATTTCTCCGTGTGTGAAAGTAAGGTGGGGCTTATATAACGAAACAAATGGATGACATATAGTTTGCTTCCTACGAAGCAGGTGCCCATTTCCAAGAATCAACCCTGGATCACCAAACGTGATAGCTATGATGAAGTATCCAGTGCATCCTTCCTTTCAGTGCAGCGGTGCTACACATGTCAAAAACTCAAAACTGCAATCAAGCAAGCATGAAATTTTCTATTGGAAGTAAAGATGGTGAGGGTGTCCTATGGCCTCACATCCTTTCAAACTACTGAGTTAAACCCAGTACAAACTGTAAGAAGAAAATGGAGAATACAAGATATCCGTCCCTTAATAATTATTATATTTCTTCTTTTTAGAACTCTTGAATTTAGATTTATGTAATTAGTCTCTGTTATTCTTATCATGTGGATCTAGTTTTTATTGGAACTATGAGGCATAACGGGCTGATTTTGCATATACAATCTAAAAGATTATTAAGAATTCTTATGTGGGGAGTAAAGAAGCAGGGATTTGATGGATACACCCTTCAGGAACAGGCTCCTTCTTTGTACTTAGGGTCTTAGGCCAACGATCATAAAGTAATAACCTAACAGGGAAAGAAACTATTACCAAGAGAGTCAGCTAAGATTTGTGTAAGTCTTGAATTTCCAGACAGAACAGGCTCCTTCTTTGCACTTAAAGAGGCCAAAGCATCACCCAACCTGTCCATAACAAAATCCAGAGCAATTTTTATATAATAGGAAAAAGTTTATCATAAAAACAATGTGCGCCATTGAAAGGTAGCATATCACGTTACACTGAATAGGCCACTGAAAATCAAATCACCAATGAGGGACTGCGCAAAATAATCATCAAACAGGAAACATGGTTGCAAGTCAAGCTACTTACGCAGAAAGTGACTTTGAGACATGCAAACAGTCCGTTACATCATCTCTATTGGCATCTTCTTCGAGAAGGCATTCGCTTGCTGGCAGATCCACTAGAGAAAGCTTACTGTATAGGTGTTCTCCTGTTACATAATTTCTGTAGTGTATATGGATGGTAATGATCCTGAAAAGGGAAGGAGACTCTTAGTACTCTGCTGAAAAGGTACTAGTACATGAAGGGGAAAAAAGATTGAAAGAATTATCCAAATAGTGGTTTGGGAAAAGTGTCTTTGTACAAAAAGTTCCACAGTTCCAATGACGAGAGCACAGAGCAAGAGCAACAATAGAAAATGCAATGTTATGTTTCTTCAAAATGAATGAACCTAGAACAGATGAACATCTGTTTCATCTTCACATAGGCACCAATGAAGGTTAAAATATACATAACCTATGGTTGAGCTAATGAGAACCAGAAACAAGATTAGCCTGAACCAGGAAAAGCATGCCCATTTCAAATCTTTGTCCAACAAATGCAGTTGAGTTCAAACCAGACCTTACGTGCAGAATTGCATGGTAAAGAAAGGATATTCAATCTAGAAAACATCAGTGTTATGGGGGATGGGTGGAGGGAAACAATAGCACTTGTTCACATACAGGTGAGATACCATGGCCTTCACTGACTTTACAGACTGATTTTGAAGTGCTGTCTTTAGGGCTCCAGAAAATTCCAATGGATTCTCAACCTTCTCCTGCACAAGTTCCACAAAGGAATCTTGCACACCCATGCGAACTTTTGGGACCGTGCTTCTAGATTCTGTCAGCAGATCCCGAACCTGTGTGGAAAGAACATATGCCATTAAGCTGTGATGATACCAACTATACAAGGAAACTGCAGTCATATTAACTTGACACGGAACAATAGCTAGATGATCATTCTAAAATCCAATAATCCGCTAACAAAGATGTATTTGCACCTGATCATTGTAGAGTTCACATGCAGTAAAATAGAAGTTGAAGTGAGAGGTGGATGTAGTATCTGAGTTTGAAAGATCAAACAGCTCCTCAAAACAACGCAGATATAAACCACGATCATGGCTAGATCCTTCCTGAAAATCATGAAAAAAATAGTTTTAGAGTGATCCATGTACAGATTTGAACAAACATCAGTCAAGTGCATAGCAAAAATGCAAGCTTCTACCTCTTGTTCAACAGTAACTGGGCTTAGATAGATCAAGATTTATCAAACAACAAAGTAATTCTGAGACACCAGTGTTACCCGTTAAAGTCACCAAAATATTACAGTTTACCATTATAGGTATATAAGTGCTACTACCTCTGGTCTGAATTAATTGACGCGCACTGTGCCTAGCCATTGTTTATTTCTGGCGTGACCCCGCGTCAATTAATTAAGAACGGAGGGAGTATTTCAGAAGCGCCGCTGCATTTCTTTGTGAAATGATTTACACTCATCATTCTAATGCATTCAATACATGAGCTGCATATTTTTTCTTTATTAAGGGACATGAGCTACATGATTAACTAAGACACAGGTTGGTAAATTATTGACTATTGCACTGTGCAAAAAGTGTGGTGACAGACTTTATAATGCATATACTTTTCAGGAAAATCATGTTAGGTTCCACTTGTGATTTAACGCTATGCAATGTGCTATGGGCATGTCATAGTGAAGATATCTGCCATAACAAGATGTCGCAGTTTTTATCATTATATTTGTAGGAACAATTCAGGCATGGCAAGATCCAAAAAAATGGTAGGTTCAAACAGAATTCTGAAACTAAGCATGACATCAGTGCTACCTAAACACTCTGCACTCCTAGAATGTACAAGTTCATGGAAAATATTATAAACACATCAGAGAAGATGAAGACCAGTGTATGTGTCTTTCCAGAGCGGCTTTGACCATAGGCGAATATGGAGATATTGTGGCCATCCAAGGCAGATTGCACGAACGGTTGAACATCATGGAAAAGTTCACCTTGGAAGCATTTGAGCGACAGAATCAGTGTAAAGAATAAAAGATGTAGTCATGATTTGCGCAACTAGCACTTATTAGTAACATCCCACATGGCCCACCATCCACAGGGGAGAACATGGAAACACATAAATCTTACCTTGCCCAATGTGGGGTCCATATACCCTGTCAAACTCATAATCCTTCTTAGGGTTGGTTAAAGACTCATCTCCAGTGTTTACTCGGATAGTAAAATCATCTGGAAACTCAACTGCTGATGGACCCTCATCTTCAAATAATGGTCTGCTACGGCAGAACACTTTGACGTTGCCTAAAAGATGTTTGTAATTATGACTAATGCCAAGAAAGACTCAGTCCACAAAGATGAGTTGTGTGTAGGTCAGGCAATACAGAAGATAGTACAGTACCTTTCAAGGTCAGCAAGTCATTGAAAAGCCTTTTCTTCTCATTAATCAATGGAGTGATTCTAGTTTCAGTTTCAAGTGCAGCTTCATCTACAACAGCAAAAGATATAATCTCAATGGAAACAATGCTGAACATAGATGTGTAACACAACAGAGCAAGTTGCAGGCCTGCGACGCATGAAGAAGCATGATTCTCTATTCATTTGAATTATTTACAGTGTGTGATTGGAAAGAAAAAAGTGCCCTTAGAACATGAGATGAACCAGGGAAACCAAAGTCAGTTGTTATGTTATTTAACTGCTCAGGAACATCATCTTGTTACCAGTGGGTTAGTACAATTAACTATTAATAGTTTCAGTCACAACTATAGAAAAAGCGACTTATATGCCCTATTCACTATAGTTGCAGCGTATGCCAGCAAAACTTATAACCATCTCTTGTCTCAGCTATTTCAAAACAGAGCATGAGTATGTGAATATGACAGTTGGAGATAAACCACTTCAAATTACAAGCATGGAAACACCATATTACAGCAGTATGAGCCAACGAACTAAATTCCACTGCAAGTGTATAACTTCTTGTATGTGCCTCCAAAACACAATACTAACTACCATGGGAAAACTGCTCTCAAGATTAATACTATTAACAAGGAAAACATACATAACTGGATGTAGAATGGATGGTTAAGCAGGGCTGGCTCATTAACACAAGGTTGTTACTAAACTGAAAGACACTAGAAGAGGTATTGAGCTTACCTAGTTTTCGAGTTCTATCTGCAAGAAATCCAAGATAGCGAGTGACGCGGCCGAGTTTTGCATTGGAATACTCAAGAAGGTCACTAGCTTCTTGTCTAAGTTCCAAGCAGTCCTCTCTAGCAAGCTACAAGTGCAATTGGCAAATGAAAGTTTTCACAGATTAGTAGATACCAACAGAAACAGAAACAAGAAGAAAACATCATGGATTGATTGAATACATAAATTAAATCATGTTGATGTGATATAATCATCATAACTCTGGTATTTGCAACATTTAACAAAGAATAGTCGCTGGCATGTTTTTATCTGAAAGCAATATATCCTTACTATTTCTAAGCGCCAACAGCATATCAAGGTCAAGTTTGTTTACTCTCTTACGCTCCCCATTCCCAGTGAACAGGTAACTCTATTGCTTCAATCGCCACAGAAGCACAGTTCTGAATTAAATTAAATCGTAACAGCCATCATGTCCTAGAACAATATACTTCCTGATAGAGTCTGTCGCACAGCCATGGTACCATTCTCCAGTTCAACAATGACCACTAACAAAAGCAGACTACCCGCAAAAAAAATAATGAACAGAAGCAAACTGGCACGTCATATAACCTGACGGTCTTCTCAATTCAAACGCGCCCAAATTATGTTCAGTAACCAAACGAATTTGAAAAATAGAAACAATAAATGTGCTGCTAGGTCGAGCTGTACAGAGCCTTGAGTAACGCCCCAGCAAACGAAGCAAACGGGCATCGAATCGAAGCGGATAGGTACAAGCCCCGAAACGCCTCGCTGGACCGATGCGAAACACACACACACGGCAGCAACATCCATCCCACTCGAACGACAGAAACCGAGCTAGAACCAGGCGCTCCTACGAGCAGCAGCAGCAGTAGAACGAGGAGAAGCGGAGGGGTGAAGGTAGCACGCGCTCACCTGGACGCTGTCGGCGAGCTGGTCGAGGCGGTCGGCGACGGGCATGCAGCCGAGCACGCGGGGCGGGCCCTCGGAGGAGCGGCCCGCCATGGCGGTCGGCGGCGCGCGGGGCATGGCGGTGGGCGGCGCGAGCGGCGCCGGCTGCGGCTGCGGCGGCTGGAAGGACGGGACGTCCCACGACCAGCCCCCGCGCGCGTCCGCCATTGGCGCCGGAAACCCTAGATCGAGGGCGGCGGGGGAGGCTGGGGTTTTGGGGCCGCCGCGGGGGCGAGGCGGGGCGGGGCGGGGGCGGAGGAGGCGGCGGTGGTGGACGGAGGAGGGAAGGGGGCGCCTCTTCTCCTCTATCTATCGCTTCGAGGTTGGGGAGAGGACAGGGGCCAGAAATTTTCCTTGCGCTTTTCGCATTTCGCTGCGTTGTTTTGTTCCGTTCCCCTCGTTCGGGGGCCGGGTCGCCCCGCCCCGATGGGGAAGCTTTTTGGGCATCGGTTTTTGTTCTTGCTTGGCTTTGGCTCGCCTGTGGTTTGAAACTTTGAATCCACTCCGCTGGGCCCCGTGCGGGACCAGGGGCGTAAATGCTCGGCGTACCCGACGAGGAAACGGTGCAGGTGACCACCAAACGCACGGAGATATTGAATGGGGTTTGAGAAACCTGCGTGGAGTAAATGAAACCGCGCGTACGAACTAGCTGTACCTGTACTGCTGCGACGAAAGAAAACGCCTTCAAATATTCAAAAATGTCAATTTCTTTTGTTTAGATCAGATGTCTTTTTCTTTCTTTCTTTTTTTGCGTGGAAAAATCATTTTCATTTTGCACAAGTTAGCAAACTAGTATTGCTCCCGCACGTTGATGAAGCAACTTGTGAGATGAGAACATATAAAAGCACTTACTTGTTCAGAAGCTACATAGAAAACTGTATGTTCGTGTTCTACAAAGTAAATTGCTGGTATATTCATATATTTGGTTGGTCAACAGGATACGAAGGAATTTGCCCCCAAAATACATTTCCTATCCCACTATTTTGACGCCTTTTCTAAACGAGTGAGGCTATCTCAAGTGGATGTATTACCTAGCCATCCAGGTTTAAGTTCCTAGGAACGTAGATTTGGCTCTTAGAAAGATGTTGCAACGTAAACTAGTTCTCGCAAATTGAGAGAGTGTGTCTAACAATTCAACTTCTAAGTTCCTGTGCAGGTTAATGTAGCATGACGTAAGTAACAAATTATTCTACTTTTCGGTCCAACACGTCCTTCACAGGAAAACTTTGGTTTCCTTCCGCTAGGATGGTTCAAATTTTGTCATCAAAATCGTCAAGGCATTGGTACCTGTGTGCTTATCCAGTGTAACGAACTCAACAAACTATGCATTCCCAACAGAATGTTGGAGTGCTGAGAATCACAAACTCGAGGGAGCATTGTTCAGTGCCTTAATTAAGAACATCACCACCCCAATTATATCTATTAAAAAAATGAGCACCAGTAAGGGAGGAAGCCTTCAGTATTTTAATTAAGAAGAAACTTTGGACACAAACCGCGGAGCCAGAGACTCGAACGTAGGTCGTGGGCTACGCGCGCTAGAGGACTGTGCCGCGCTAGCCAACTAGTTGACGTTGGGACGTCCATCTAAAAATGCGCTAAGGGCAGCATCCCAAAACCCATCATCGGCAATCACACATGGTCTTTAATCTTTGTCCAGCATGCGTGCCATGTCGGATACCAACAGGCAGATACCACACGGCAACGACCCAACCATTCCTCCTACCCTACGTCTCCTCTCTTGTGGCCTCCCCCTTGAATTGTCGCCGCTTGGCTTTGACGTGGATAGTATGCCCAATGCTGCCTAGCAACAACATGTAGCCATCATGCGCTCTTTTCGTTGTTGTTTGGAAGCCAAGGCCAAGCCACGTCTGCCGCTAACGCCACCGCGAGCCGTATATGACCTCTTCTTTCATCTTGCATTATCCGGTCAACAATATTCTTTGCCGTGGTTCGGCTCTCCGACTAGCCGACACAAAGCTTCGGATCACTCCCACTTCGCTCGCATGATTGCACGCAATGTGTTCGGCTATTAGCCTAACACAACTCCGACTAGTCTGTGTGTGTTTTCTAGATTTTTCGCATTGGATAGAGTGTTCGGTTTTTTTATTTCTTTGTTGCTTGATCAATAGACTATGATAGGGACGATGAGTTAATGATGCAATATGAAGCTAATGTTGCTGCGCGACGAGGAATAGAAGTTGATGATCATATCTTGTCTTCATTGTTTACGAGCGCAGCTCAATGTCATTCTTCGGCGTGAAGGTTCCACAGTTGGGAAGCTGAATATCAAGGACCGACAACATATGCAGTGTGTTGTGCTGCTTGAGGCCAATTATTTTGCCGACAATCCAATATATACACCCAAGAACTATCAGCGGCGCTTTAGAATGAATATGATGGAGAAGTGTAGTGTGGTACTTGAAGATGTGGAAGATTATGACATGTGGATTTAGCATGATTTCTTTAGCACTGTAGAAGAATATAGAACCCTAATTTGTTGGTGTACCATTTACATGACCCTTAAGAGGTATATAAAGAGGTTAAAGTGGGGAGACTTGGAGTCCAAGTAGATGAATCCTAGTCTATCTCGAGAGTCCGCATATTATTCTAATATTTCTCCTCAGTCGTAGAAGAAGTGAAGCGGACCGTTGAAACTGGATTAGAAGTCTCGCGCTTCCGTCACCTTCTCCACTTCGTCATCATGAGTGTCCATTTTTGGTGCCCTCTCTTCCCTCCCAGTGGGAGTATCGTGAATGTTGTCGATGACGCGGACGCTTTGAATGGAGTTGTTTTCGATATGTAGCTGTAGACGTGCCCTTGATGTTGATGCCGAGGTAGCCGATCATCAAATTGTGCGGTTGCCTTCTTCCTCTTTTTTAGACGGGGTTTTTGTCATATGGCAGACATTTTGCACCTTGAAAGGTACCATCGGGAACTTCTTGCAGATGTCAGATGACGCATTCATAAGTGAGACCAATAGTTCTGCTAGGTTTGGATGAAGCTCACCGAGCGCACAACGTTTTTGCAATAACCGTATTCACAATTGCGATGCCGATTGGTTGATGTGTGCTGCTGTGTGGCCTCCACACGCGTGGGTGAAGTAGGCCACTCAATATTCTCCGTTGCCATCGAATTTGCACGCCACCATGGACATGGTTTAGATGGAATTTTGCAACCGATCTATGGGATTGGTGCACTATCCAATTCAACCAAAAGTCCGAACTGATGGACAGAAGCTATGCACTATATTTATATTCAACACTCTCCCTCGCGTCTAAATTCCAGAAGCTTTGCAGCAGCAACGGGAGCAGGAGCAGACTATGCTAAATTCTGAATTCTATTGGAGCAGCCTGCTCAAGTTCAATATGTGACGAATGGGGGAACATTCGGTTTCGAGGTGAAAAAGAGATGCAGCCGAGGACGATTCCGCGCGGCCGCGCCGCCCTCATACGCGCGGTCGCGGGATGCCGCGGCTACCGCGAAGAGCAGACACTCCACTGCCTCGCCTGCAAGCTGGGCCTCGCCTCCGACGTCGTGCTGGCCACTGATGTCTACGGGTGCTTCTATTCTTGTAGACAGTGTTGGGCCTCCAAGAGCAGAGGTTTGTAGAACAGCAGCAAGTTTCCCTTAAGTGGATCACCCAAGGTTTATCGAACTCAGGGAGGAAGAGGTCAAAGATATCTCTCTCATGCAACCCCGCAACCACAAAGCAAGAAGTCTCTTGTGTCCCCAACACACCTAATAGGTGCACTAGTTCGACGAAGAGATAGTGAAATACAAGTGGTATGAATGAATATGAGCAAGAGTAACGGCGCGTGAAAAGTGCTTGCTGGGCGTGCGGTTGATGGTGGTAATATTGCAGAAGTACGGATGCGATAAAACAGATGAAACAAGCAGCGATAGCGATATTTAGGAACAAGGCCTAGGGATCATACTTTCACTAGTGGACACTCTCAACATTGATCACATAACAGAATAAATAGATAGATGCTAGACTCTACACTCTCTTGTTGGATGATGAACACCACTAACCGTGTAGGATTACACGAACCCTCAATGCCGGAGTTAACAAGCTCCACAATATTCGATGTTCATGTTTAAATAACCTTAGAGTGCATCACGGATCAACATAACCAAACCAAGTACTAACATAGCATGCACACTCGTCACCTTCACACTACGAAA
Source organism: Lolium rigidum (assembly GCF_022539505.1). Lineage (NCBI taxonomy): Eukaryota > Viridiplantae > Streptophyta > Magnoliopsida > Poales > Poaceae > Lolium > Lolium rigidum. The sequence goes on from NC_061508.1 coordinate 44,114,413, forward strand.
GGAGGAATAGATCACATCAATACTATCATAGCAATAGTTAACTTCATAATCTACAAGAGATCACAATCATAGCCTACGCCAAGTACTACACGATGCACACACTGTCACCATTACACCGTGCAGGAGGAATAAACTACTTTAATAACATCACTAGAGTAGCACACAGATAAATTGTGATACAAAACACATTGCAATCATAAAGGGATATAAATAAAAAAAAGCACTTCAATATGCCATTCATAACAGTGAATAAGTATTCTGTGAAATATAGCCTAAGAGACCCACACGGTGCACACACTGTCACCATTACACACGTGGGACAAGGAGTCTCCGGAGATCACATAAGTAAAACCCACTTGACTAGCATAATGACATCTAGATTACAAGCATCATCATATGAATCTCAATCATGTAAGGTAGCTCATGAGATTATTGTATTGAAGTACATAGGAGAGAGATTAACCACATAGCTACCGGTACAGCCCCGAGCCTCGATGGAGAACTACTCCCTCCTCATGGGAGACAACAACGTTGATGAAGATGGCGGTGGTGTCGATGGAGGAGCCTTCCGGGGGCACTTCCCTGTCCCGGCGGCGTGCCGGAACGGAGACTCTCGTCCCCCGGATCTTGGCTTCGCGATGGCGGCGGCTGCGGAAGGTTTTCTCCGGTTTCGTCGAACGTAATAGGGTTTTCGCGACGGAGACCTTAAGTAGGCGGAAGCGCAGCCTCGGAGGGGGCACGGTGGGCCCACACACTAGGGGGCGCGGCCCCTTCCGGCCGCGCCGAGGTGGCGTGTGGGGCCCCCGTGGCTTCCTCGGCGGCTCTCGGGTGTTCTGGAAGCTTCGTCCAAAAATAGGATGCTGGGCATTGATTTCGTCCAATTTCGAGAATATTTCCTTACTAGGATTTCTGGAACCAAAAACAGCAGAAAACAAGAACTGGCACTTCGGCATCTCGTCAATAGGTTAGTTCCGGAAAACGCATAATAATGACATATAATGTGTATAAAACATGTAGATATCATCAATAATGTGGCATGGAACATAAGAAATTATCGATACGTCGGAGACGTATCGGCATCCCCAAGCTTAGTTCCTGCTCGTCCCGAGCGGGTAAACGATAACAAAGATAATTTCGGAGTGACATGCCATCATAACCTTTATCATACTATTGTAAGCATATGTAATGAATGCAGCGATCAAAACAATGGTAATGACATGAGTAAACAACTGAATCATAAAGCAAAGACTTTTCATGAATAGTACTTTCAAGACAAGCATCAATAAGTCTTGCATAAGAGTTAACTCATAAAGCAATAAATTCAAAGTAAAGGCATTGAAGCAACATAAAGGAAGATTAAGTTTCAGCGGTTGCTTTCAACTTGTAACATGTATATCTCATGGATAATTGTCAACATAGAGTAATATAACAAATGCAATATGCAAGTATGTAGGAATCAATGCACAGTTCACACAAGTGTTTGCTTCTTGAGGTGGAGAGAAATAGGTGAACTAACTCAACATAAAAGTAAAAGAAGGACCCTTCGCAGAGGGAAGCATTGATTGCTATATTTGTGCTAGAGCTTTGGTTTTGAAAACATAAAGAGAGCATAAAAGTAAAATTTTGAGAGGTGTTTGTTGTTGTCAACGAATGGTAGTGGGCACTCTAACCCCCTTGCCAGACAAACCTTCAAAGAGCGGCTCCCATGAATTATTTTTATTTTTGGGTGGCACTCCTTCCAACCTTTCTTTCACAAACCATGGCTAACCGAATCCTCGGGTGCCTGCCAACAATCTCATACCATGAAGGGGTGCCTTTTTATTTTAGTTTTATTATGATGACACTCCTCCCCACCTTTGCTTTCTCAAGCCATGGCTAACCGAATCCTTCGGGTGCCGTCCAACAATCACATACCATGGAGGAGTGTCTATTTAGGTTAATTAATTTGGGATCGGGAATCCCATTGCCGACTCTTTTTGCAAAATTATTGGATAAGCGGATGAAGCCACTAGTCCATTGGTGAAAGTTGCCCAACAAGAATGAAAGATAAACACCACATACTTCCTCATGAGCTATAAAACATTGACACAAATCAGAGGTGATAAATTTTGAATTATTTAAAGGTAGCACTCAAGCAATTTACTTTGGAATGGCGAAGAAATACCATGTAGTAGGTAGGTATGGTGGACACAAATGGCATAGTGGTTGGCTCAAGGATTTTGGATGCATGAGAAGTATTCCCTCTCGATACAAGGCTTAGGCTAGCAAGGTTATTTGAAACAAACACAAGGATGAACCGGTGCAGCAAAACTCACATAAAAGACATATTGTAAACATTATAAGACTCTACACCGTCTTCCTTGTTGTTCAAACCAATACTAGAAATTATCTAGACCTTAGAGAGACCAATTATGCAAACCAAATTTTAGCAAGCTCTATGTATTTCTTCATTAATAGGTGCAAAGTATATGATGCAAGAGCTTAAACATGAGCACAACAATTGCCAAGTATCAAATTATTCAAGACATTCTACCAATTACTACATGTACATTTTCCGTTTCCAACCATATAACAATTAACGAAGCAGCTTCAACCTTCGCCATGAAAAATAAAAGCTAAGAACACATGTGTTCATATGAACCAGCGGAGCGTGTCTCTCTCCCACACAAGCATTTATTCAAACAAAAACAAAAAGAAAAGCACACAGACGCTCCAAGTAAAGTACATAAGATGTGGCCGAATAAAAATATAGTTTCAAGAGAAGGAACCCGATAATTTGTCGATGAAGAAGGGGATGCCTTGGGCATCCCCAAGCTTAGATGCTTGAGTCTTCTTGAAATATGCAGGGGTGAACCACCGGGGCATCCCCAAGCTTAGACTTTTCACTCTTCTTGATCATAGTATATCATGCTCCTCTCTTGACCCTTGAAAACTTCCTCCACACCAAACTCGAAACAAACTCATTAGAGGGTTAGTGCATAATCAAAATTCACATGTTCGGAGGTGACACAATCATTCTTAACACCTCTGGACATTGCCCAAAGCTACTGGAAGTCAATGGAACAAAGAAATCCATCCAACACAGCGAAAGAGGCAATGCGAAATAAAAGGCAGAATCTGTCAAAATAGAACAGTCCGTAAAGACGAATTTTATTGAGGCACTGTTGCGGTCAGAAACCCACCGGCGGGCAGCGACGGGCAACACCGTAGAGCCGGGAATCTCCCAGGACTGCGGCTGGCCCTGGTCCCTCCGAGCGACGGCCCGCAAAGCCTTCGGCACGCACGTCCGATGCTGATGCAAGGGCGTGCCACCTGACCTATACCTGGTCAGGAAGGTGTTGGATGATGCCTCGCTTAGTTTCCTGCATGGCATACACGTAAACGTTAAATACGAGCCTCGATCGGCTCTCAATTTATCCTGTGAATCGGCTCAAGGAGCTGATCCACCCATGATGCGTACGAGGTGTACGATCAGATGGTGGTCCTGCTTGGTCAAGATAAAGCTAAAACGACCTACTACGATTTGGGGTTTTCACCGCACAATCGGAACATCCTACTCGTGATCGAGCTCGGCGGCCACGCACGGTGATCGTAAACCGACCCTAGACAAGGCCTAAAAACCAACACGAAGTTGATCCTCGGAACATCCTGTCTAGGGCTAGCAAACTACACCCTACGCGCCACTGGATCCTTCGACCCGTTTGTAAGGCCTAACAATGCAGATATTAAACTAATCCTTGAAGAACAAGGAGCAATCATAACGGATCGGATCTACTAGATAATGATCAAGCGGGGTGCCGCCCTTACACCCAAGATAGGTGTAAAGGCGGCTAGATGCCTAAGGGTTGCACGACGATAGCATATGATACGAAGAACAATGCTAACCCTAAAACATCTATGATAACTACGTTGCTCGCCATCAAAAAGGCTTCGATGACGAGCAACGCATGAACGACGAATAAACGTGTGCTGCCTAGATCGCAAGATGCGATCTAGGCAGCATGGTGCTTACCCGGAAGAAACCCTCGAGACGGGGAGTTGGCGATGCGCCTAGATTGGTTTGTGGTGAACGTGATTGTTGTTTATTTCATAAACCCTAGATACATATTTATAGTCCGTGAGACTTTCTAACGTGGGAATAATCCCAACCGGGCACGAGCCCAAACTCTATCTAACCGACACGTATCCTACTATGGTACAGATAAACGGGCAAACTAGCCCAAACTTTGTATACAAGGCCGATTCATGTATTCCTTCTATGTATATTCTTCAAGCCCATCTCCAATCGCGACCCACCTCTGATCCTGTCAAATTCTGGTGATAACACATGCCCCCCTGGTTTTGGAAATGACATTTCCAAAATCATTATGCTTTTCCTTCGTCGGGTCATGTCGTGGCAGAGCAGAACCGTCGCAGTATCCTTTATCATGATGCCTTGCCTTCTTGACTTCTACGCACGATTCGACAATTCTTTGGCACCATTTCCTCGGAAACTGTTGTAGCATTAACTCTTCCCAATACCCATTATTTAACCGTGTTGAGCAGTTCGCCCTTTCACCCTCCTGCTCCGTACTAGCCATCGGCAAAAAACCCCCATTCCCCCGTAGCCATGTCTTCTTCCTCCTCCTCCTCCTATGCCTCCTCAAACCTCTCCGATGTATCATCTCCCTTCCGTGAGCCGACGCCAGAGTGGGGCTCGTTGGCGGCGCACGACATCCTCGCCCCAACGACGTGGGACAAGGAGGAGCACGATTCCTCCATCCGGTCCGAGGATGACAAATCCTTGACCGACGGAGAGGACGACCTTCGATTCCTCGTCGACGGGGAGGAGGAGGCGGAGAGCAAGGACGACCGCTTCTCCTCGGGACGACTTCACCTCCTCCGAGGAAGAGGTGGAGGATGACGACGACGACTCCCTCGAAGGTTACCCACCGGCGAAGCGCCTCCGCGCCTGGTGGGACGACGACGACGATGACGACGATGAGGAAGACGAGGCTCCCGTAGAAGGCTACGGGAGCAGCGATGAGGAGCCTATCAGCGAGCTGCAGCCGGCGGCAGCGACGACGACGACGAGGGCGAGAACGGCCCTTAGATTAGGGACTAGTAGTAGTAGTCGGCTTTTGTTCTTTCTTCCCCGAGCAATCGGCTCTTTCTTTGTAAGAAATCCCACTATTAATGAAGAGAATATTCCCCAATTAGTCTTACTTTCTTGTCAACTTTGCCGATCGTCGAACGAAGTCGCTCGTACAAAGAGCCGATGACAGGGCATCGGCTTGCACTATAAACGCGATTCGAGGCCAAGCCGTTGCCTATCCACACGGTCCAACAGGTCTAGCTTCCGTCCAAACCATCTCAAACGTGCGAGATTGAACTCCTCAACAAACCACTAGGATGACTTATCCCAAATATTATGATTTCTGGTTTGAAACCGATCTGTCAACCTGCTTAATTGAGCTTGCTCCTCTAGAGTCGATGGCAATGCATCGGCTTTTATTATTCTGAAGTCGATGCCCGTGCATCGGCTGTACGCATACTGTTGTCTCCACATGTTTGTATACTGAAGTCGATGTCTGTACATCGGCTGTGATTTTTTTTTACTGGCCGATTTAAAATCGGCCTCCATATCTCACTGCCCATCCTCCCACATGCTTGGGAAATACTTCTTGAGATGTTGGCCATTGACGGCCACTGGGAACTTCACACCATCCAACTGTTCAAGCATGTAGGCATTGCCCTTCGAACCTGGATGACTTTGTAAGGACCGTGCCAATTAGGAGACCATTTGCCGTATGCTTTATCCCTGGTTCCTAGTGGCAACACGGCTTCCCATACTAGATCACCAACTTGAAACTCCTTTGGTCTTACCTTTTTATTGTATGCCCGAGCTACCCCGGCTTTGTTCTCTTTAATCTTCTCTAACGACCAAATTCTAAGTTCCGTTGCATCCTCAATAGTGTCACTCATCGTGGTTGCATATTCCTCGGGTGTCGAGTCATTCGAAACGTGACACGTCTCGATCCAGCCGTAATTTCCCAAGGTAATACGGCCTCCCGCCCATAGACAAGCCGGTACGGCGAAGTCTTTATAGCTCCATGGCATGACATGCGATAGGCCCACAAAGCCTCTGACAACGTCTCATGCCACACCCTGGGGTTCTCCTCGATCTTCCTCTTAATCAGCTTGATCAGGCTTTGATTGGATGCTTCGGCTTGCCCGTTGGCTTGAGCGTAGTATGGAGATGATCGGATTAGCTTAATCCCCATGTCATCGCAGAACTTTCTGAATTCTTTAGAGACAAAGACCGAACCTCCATCGGTCGTGATGGTTTGGGGAATCCCGAACCTATGAATGACATGTTCTTTGACAAATTCGATAAAATCTTCCGATTTTACTTTCTTCATGGGAACGGCCTCCACCCATTTGGTGAAATAATCTGTAATGGCCAGAATCCACTCGTGGTTCTTGCTTGACGGAGGATGTATCTTGCCGATCATATCCATGCCCCAACCTCGAAATGGCCAAGGTTTGATGATGGGGTTCATCGCTGACGCGGGTACCATCTGGATTTTTCCGAACATTTGACACGCTTGGCATCCCTTGTAGTAGTTGAAGCAGTCTTCCAGCATGGTAGGCCAATAAAACCCTGATCGCCTAATTAACCACTTCATCTTATGGGCCGATTGGTGAGTTCCACAGGCGCCTTCATGCACCTCATGTAAGAGCCGATTAGACTCAGTTGGTCCCAGGCATTTAAGTAGTAACCCTTCCAACGTCCTGTAGAACATGTCATCTCCTATAAGGACATATTTCATAGCCTTGTATCTTATCCTTTTGGGTGCCCCCCGAGCCGAATCCTTCAAATAATTGAAGATATCGGTTCTCCAATCATCCTGTTCCAGGAACTGCACCTGAACTTCTGACCCGTCGGGTATGTCCTTGTATCCTGACGCCATCTGTGCGAGATCATTGGCGTCGGTATTCTGAGACCTTGGGACCCAATTGAAATTGATGTACCGAAAATGTGTCATCAGCTCACGACACTCCACCCAATATGGAAAAAGTGATTCACTCTCGCACTTGTATTCGTCCGTGAGTTGAGAGATCACCAACTTCGAGTCTCCAAAAAGCTCCACTGCCTCCGCCCCGGCTTCCAAAAGCAACTCCATTCCCTTGCGCACTGCCTCATACTCAGCAACATTGTTGGTGCAAGGGGCTGATGACCCACAAGTATAGGGGATCGCAACAGTCTTCGAGGGAAGTAAAACCCAATTTATTGATTCGACACGAGGGGAGACAAAGAATACTTGAAAGCCTTAACAGCGGAGTTGTCAATTCAGCTGGCACTGAAACAGACTTGCTCGCAAGAGTTTATCG
>NC_061508.1:44121886-44250891 GCF_022539505.1 Lolium rigidum
CTCTTCACTCTTCTTTGATCATAGTATATCATCCTCCTCTCTTGACCCTTGACTTCCTCACTTTGGGGCTCAAAACAAACTCATTAGAGGGTTGGTGCATAATCAAAAACTCATCATGTTCAGAGGTGACACAATCATTCTTAACACTTCTGGACATTGCTCCAAAGCTGCTTGGAAGGTAATGGAACAAAGAAATCCATTCCAACTCAGCGAAAAGAAGCAATGCGAATAAAAAGGCAAGAATCTGTCAAAACAGGTCGGTCGCGTAGAGACGAATTTTATTAATGGCACCAGACTTGCTCAGAGCGAAAATGCTCAAAATTCGAATGAAAAGTTGCAAGTATCATTACTCCGAGGACCGACCACGTAAGTTGGCATAATTTCTACGAGTTAGCTACGAGGGATAATTAGGCCGCAATTCGTGGCAACCGAAATTCTGTTTGTACGCAGTAAATCCAAGCCTAGTATGAACCTTACTATCAAAGACTTGACTTGGGACAACAATGCAACAAAATTAAGATAAGGAGAGGCTCGCTAAGCAGTAGTGTCAGCTTCCAAGACTCAAACCACAAAATAAAAAATCTTGTAGCAAAATAAACACATGGGTTATCTCCCAAGAAGTTCTCTTTATAGCCATTAAGATGGGCTCGAGCGGTTTTAATGATGCACTCGCAAAAATAAGAGTTGAAGCAAGAGCATCGAAGCAAATGCAAAACAAATTTAAACTACTTTATGCTTCCTATTATAGGAATCTTGTAAATAAACAAATTCATGAAGCATGATGCAGCAAGCATAAGAAAGATAAAGCATGTCATGACTTCTAAGATTTTCAGCAAAAGAGATGTGTTTAGTAACATGAAAATTTCCTACAACCATATTTTCCTCTCTCATAATAATATCTGATGGCGTTGGTATATCGATGCGAGGAGGGATCGCGAGGATCTCGAGTTTAAGGCTGTGGTTAGATTTATCTTAATTACTTTCTTGTAGTTGCGGATGCTTGCAAGGGGTATAATCACAAGTATGTATTAGTCCTAGGAAGGGCGGTACATTAGCACGGAGTTCACCCACACAACACTTATCAAAACAATGAAGATTAATCAGTCTGTATGTAGCGAAAGCACTAGACTAAAATCCCGTGTGTCCTCGAGAACGTTTGGTCATTATAAGTAAACAAACCGGCTTGTCCTTTGTGTTAAAAAGGATTGGGCCACTCGCTGCAATTATTTCTCTCGCATTTTACTTACTTGTACTTTATTTATCTGTTACATCAAAACCCCCGAATATTTGTCTCGTGAGCATTTACAGTGAAACCTTCATCGAAACTGCTTGTCAACACCTTCTGCTCCTCGTTGGGATCGACATTCTTACTTATCGAAGATACTACGATACACCCCCTATACTTGTGGGTCATCAGTGCACTAGTTCGGCGAAGAGATAGTGAAATACAAGTGGTATGAATGAATATGAGCAGTAGTAACGGCGCCAGAAAAGTGCTTGCTGGCGTGCAGTTGATGGTGGTAATATTGCAGGAAGTACAGATGCAGTAAAACAGTAAACAAGCAGCGATAGCGATATTTAGGAACAAGGCCTAGGGATCATACTTTCACTAGTGGACACTCTCAACATTGATCACATAACGTGAATAAATAGATAGATGCTAGACTCTACACTCTCTTGTTGGATGATGAACACCACTAACTGTGTAGGATTACACGAACCCTCAATGCCGGAGTTAACAAGCTCCACAATATTCGATGTTCATGTTTAAATAACCTTAGAGTGCATGACAAATCAACATAACCAAACCAAGTACTAACATAGAATGCACACTGTCACCTTCACACTATGAAAGGAGGAATAGATCACATCAATACTATCATAGCAATAGTTAACTTCATAATCTACAAGAGATCACAATCATAGCCTACGCCAAGTACTACACGATGCACACACTTGTCACCATTACACCGTGCGAGGAGGAATAAACTACTTTAATAACATCACTAGAGTAGCACACGGATAAATTGTGATACAAAACACATTGCAATCATAAAGGGATATAAATAAAAAAGCACTTCACTATGCCATTCATAACGGTGAATAAGTATTACGTGAAATATAGCCTAAGAGACCCACACGGTGCACACCTTGTCACCTTTACACACGTGGGACAAGGAGTCTCCGGAGATCACATAAGTAAAACACACTTGACTAGCATAATGACATCTAGATTACAAGCATCATCATATGAATCTCAATCATGTAAGGCAGCTCATGAGATTATTGTATTGAAGTACATAGGAGAGAGATTAACCACATAGCTACCGGTACGGCCCCGAGCCTCGATGGAGAACTACTCCCTCCTCATGGGAGACAACAGTGTTGATGAAGATGGCGGTGGTGTCGATGGAGGAGCCTTCCAGGGGCACTTCCCGTCCCGGCGGCGTGCCGGAACGGAGACTCCTGTCCCCCGGATCTTGGCTTCGCGATGGCGGCGGCTCCGGAAGGTTTTCTCCGGTTTCGTCGAACGTAATAGGGTTTTCGCGACGGAGACCTTAAGTAGGCGGAAGGGCAGCCTCGGAGGGGGCCTGGTGGGCCCACACACTAGGGGGCGCGGCCCCCTCCGGCCGCGCCGGGGTGGCGTGTGGGGCCCCCGGGGCTTCCCTCCGGTGGCTCTCGGGTGTTCCGGAAGCTTCGTCCAAAAATAGGATGCTTGGGCATTGATTTCGTCCGATTCCGAGAATATTTCCTTACTAGGATTTACGGAACCAAAAACAGCGAAAACGGGAGCGGCACTTCGGCATCTCGTCAATAGGTTAGTTCCGGAAAACGCATAATAATGACATATAATGTGTATAAAACATGTAGATATCATCAATAATGTGGCATGGAACGTAAGAAATTATCGATACATCGGAGACGTATCAGCCACCGCCTTGCTCGCCCGCTACGACAAGCGCGGCCTCCTAGCTCACGCCTAGAGGCTGTTCGACGAGATGCCGCGCCGGGACGGGATCGCCTACAATGCCATGCTGGCCGCCGGGGACGTCTTGCATATGTCAGAGGACGCTCACCGGACTATTGGTCTCTAATACCATGTAGAAGAATATAGAACCCTAATTTGTTGTTGTTGTGTTGCCATGACCCTTAAGGAGTATATACAGAGGTACAAAAAGGAGGGACTTGAAGTATGAGTAGATGAATCCTAGTCTATCTCTAGAGTCTGCATATTATTCTAACAAGCATTACGGGATATCAATGTGTTACACATATCTCCGATGTTTGCTGGACTTAGGGCATATTCCGGATGTGAACTATGAGACAAATGGTCACCCATACACCAAATGGTACTATCTAGCCGATGGGATTTACCCAAAATAGTCAATATTTATATCTCAACCCTTTTACTAGGAAGAAATCTCATTCTGCTTCATGACAGGAGAGTTGTACGAAGGATGTCGAAGAATGAGCGCTTGCTCTATGATCACCTTTTGCTGAAGTTGATCACCACGGGTCTACCAGGTTTGAAAATTTCCTCCCCATGTATCAAGAGACATAGAATATTTCTATGTTTGAATAATTTTACTTATTTGCTTACATTATTATAAAAATATTATTTTTGATTTTTAAACTATGTAATAGGATTGCATTATGATAAAATTATGTTAAAAAGTAACTGAAAATCTTTTATTTATAGCCACGTATTGAGGATGCCGTAGTGGACAGCCGCCCCTCCTATCCTACAATAGAGAGGGGCATCGTGTGCCGACGCCTCCGAACGGCACTCACTTGTCGGACGCTATTTCCGGACGGCCTTGCGCCGGTGCCGGTAGAGGTTACTTTTCCATTGCACCGAGTTCGACAAGCTTGCTGCAGCAACGGAAGCAGGAGCAGGCTAAATTCTGAATTCTTTTGGAGCAGCCTGCTGAAGTTCAATATGTGACGGCTGGGGGAAGGGCGATTACATATCGCGCATAGGCTAATGAGGAGATTCGGTTTCGAGGTGAAAAAGAGATGCAGCCGAGGACGATTCCGCGCGGCCGCGCCGCCCTCCTACGCGCGATCGCCGGACGCCCCGGCTGTCGCGAAGAGCAGGCACTCCACTGCCTCGCCTGCAAGCTGGGCCTCGCCTCCGACGTCGTGCTGGCCACCGCCTTGCTCGCCAGATACGGCAAGCGCGGCCTCCTGGTCCCAGCCCAGAGACTGTTCGACGAGATGCCGCGCAGGGACGGGATCGCCTACAACGCCATGCTGGGCGCGCTCTGCCATTCTGGTAGGACAGCGGACGCCCGGAGGTTGTTCGACCGAATGCCGGAGCATGACAGGACCGCCGCCTCATGGAACACGGTGCTGACTTGCTACTGCAGGGCTGGTGACCTGGCCTCCGCCAGGGAGGTCTTCGAGGCGAGCCTCCGCGCGAAGATGAGCAGCGTCGTTTCGTGGAACGCGATGATCGACGGGTACTGCAAGGCCGGGCGGATGGATGCTGCCCGGGAGCTGTTCGACCATATGTGCTCTTCCTTGCGGGACGTTGTGACGTGGAACACTATGATGGCGGGGTATCTGCACCTGGGAGATGCCTCCGCTGCCATCGCGATGTTCCGCCGGCTGATGCAGCGGCAGGATGATCAGCGGACGCCGAGGCCCACCGCGGTCACCATGGCCACCGCGGTGATGGCCTGCACGCAGGTGGGGGACTTCGCCTTGGGTCGGGCGGTCCATCTCTCCATCCGGAAGCTGAGGTTGACCCCCGACGCCGTGCTGAGCAACGCCCTGATGGACATGTACTTCAAGTGCGGGAGCGTGGACCGCGCGCTGGAAGTCTTCGACACCATGCCCAGCACCCCAAACCTCTTCTGCTGGAACACGTTGATCGCGGGGCTCGGGAGGAACGGGCGCGGCGAGGATGCCGTCAGGGTGTTCCGCGACATGGTCGAGACGAGCAGAAATACGAAGAGAAGTGAGGCCAGGCCTGACGCGGTGACGTTCGTGGCGCTCCTGTCAGCGTGCAGCCACTCCGGCCTGGTGGCCGAGGGCCGGGGGCTCTTCGCCGAGATGCTGCCGGTCCACGGCGTGGCTCCCGCGGCGGAGCACCACGGCTGCATAGTGGACCTCTTGTGCCGCGCGGGGCTGCTCGGCGACGCCGTGCAGCTCGTGCGGACGATGCCCGTCCGGCCCAACGCCAAGATCCTGGGGTGCCTCCTGCTGCACGCGCGCAACTCCGGGGAGGAGGGCGTCAGGGTGAGCGAGTGGGCGGCGGAGCGGATCGCGGAGCTGGACCTCCGCGACGGCGCGGCGTACAGCCTGTCCAACATGTACGCGTCCCTGCAGAGGTGGGATCACGTCGAGAGGCACCGGAGCGAGCTGGCGAACGCGGCGGCCGTGGCGGACGGGAAGGAGCCTGGCCGGAGTACTACGGTCTAGCTGCTGCACAAGGTGATTGAGGAGCTGCTAGCGTAGGATTTCTACAAACAAGCACGTACACGTGCATGGACGCTGCACCACCCGATCAAAGTCAAGAGGAATGCGACAGAAGTGACAATTGACAGTAATCCCAACGTTTGCAGTGACGTTGGACGGTGTGAGCACGTGCCAGAAGTCTCTGCTATCTGCTGGCGAATCACAATGGATCACCACACATTTGATTGGTGTGCAGAGTGAACACGAGTATCTTGCTATCACTGCGCATGGTGGAAATGGGAACGGACTGGCCGGCCGAATCCAACAATGTGCGCCCGTCGGAGAAGAGACGTGTGGCACGTCATGCCACACGGGGAGAGGTCCACACCAACACCTATAAATTCAGATAGCCACACAGACAAAGAGAATAGACCTCACAAGCAATAAACAGAGCAAGTTCAGTGATTCCTCTGCAATCCACAACCAACCGAGAGAGAGAAGATGGTGGCGAAGGAGGCGATGCCGTTGCTGACGCCGCACAAGCTGGGGCAGTTCGACCTCTCCCACCGTGTGGTGCTCGCGCCTTTGACGCGGTGCCGCTCCTACGGCAGCGTGCCGCAGCCGCACGCGGCGCTCTACTACTCGCAGCGGGCGACCAAGGGCGGCCTCCTCATCTCCGAGGCCACCGACGTCTCTGTCACCGCGAAAGGATATCCTGAGACTCCAGGCATCTGGACGCAGGAGCAGGTTGAAGCTTGGAAACCCATCGTTGACGCCGTCCACCGGAAGGGAGCGCTCTTCTTCTGCCAGATTTGGCATGTCGGCAGGGTCTCCACAAACGGTAAATTCCAAATCCATCCTATCTTATTTTGCGTTGGTGAACTCTATGAAAAATTTACCTGATTCTACTACTGAGTATTTATTACTAGCTACTAATCCCGCCTCTGTTCAAAATAGATTACCAGCCAGATGGCCAGGCGCCGATCTCCAGCACGGATAAGCAGATAACGCCTGAGCCTGATGGGCGGCACGACGCCGAGGGCGGCGTAGTGTACTCCAAGCCGCGGCGGCTTCAGATAGACGAAATCCCCGCGATCATCGATGACTTTAGGCGCGCTGCTCGGAACGCCATTGAGGCAGGCTTCGACGGCGTGGAGATCCATGGCGCACACGGGTACCTCTTGGAGCAGTTCATGAAAGACAGCTGCAATGACCGCACCGATGAGTACGGTGGCAGCCTCGAGAACCGATGCCGCTTTGCGGTTGAGGTGATTGATGCGGTTGTTCGTGAGGTGGGCGCGGAACGCGTGGGCATTAGACTGTCTCCTTTTGTGGACTACATGGATTGCTACGAGTCCGATCCACATGTCCTCGGTGCATACATGGTGCAGCAACTTAACAAACACCAGGGGTTCCTGTACTGCCACATGGTTGAACCTCGGATGGCCATTGTGGATGGCCGTCGGCAGATACTTCACGGGCTTCTACCCTTCAGGAAAGCATTCAACGGCACTTTCATTGCGGCCGGAGGGTACGATCGGGAGGAAGGCAACATGGTCGTCGCTAACGGCTATGCTGACCTTATCGCCTACGGGAGGCTCTTTCTGGCTAATCCGGATTTGCCAACGAGATTTGAGCTAGGTGTCCCCTTGAACAAGTACGACCGTTCCACCTTCTACACACAAGATCCCGTCGTTGGCTACACAGACTATCCTTTCCATGATGGCTCAACTGCTGAATAGTTCGCCCACTTGACTTCAATTTATAACAGGCCTCGCAAAACAAAAACCATTCGACATATCGGTTTCACTTGTCAAGCAATGGTAGTGAAGAGTTGAACTTGCAATCACTGAAAACCAAGAATGATAAACTGGCCACATGTTGTCATGAAGCTGTCCAATATTTAGGTAAATGCTTGAGATCAGCCGACCGATCTGGAGCGAAAGATCGGTCGTCTCTCGCGCGCCGCGCGCCTTTCTTTCCTATGGTCTTTGGTTGCGCATGCAAGTGACTCTGTGACTCGCTCCCTTCTGGCATGCTGCTGCTAGTAGCTAGCTTTTCTATGTCGCGTCAAGTGCGTTCCCGTGGAGAGGTCCTGACTACAAATCTACAATCATACTACTATAAGCTAGCTAGCTACTAATCGTTGTACAGTACTACTAGCTACTAATCGTTGCTGCTAGTAGTTTGTACTAGTACTAGCTAGCCATTTTTGTGTTCTAATCGTTGTACTACTAGTCAAGATTATACCAAAATTGTTTTGTTAAAATAGCTGGTGATATTGTTATCAATTACTCTATACAAAAATAAAATGTTGGTAAGCACTTTTACATTGCTAGAAACATATTATTTTTTGTTGTAATAATTTGTGATTTTTGTGAAAGTTGTTGATCAGTTTTGTAGTAAATCAAACTACAACAAAAAAGAATGTTGTTTACCAACTTATTTTTGTAGCATTCATTTATAAAAATGCTTATACAATTTTGTTGTAATAGTATATATTATTTATACGTGGGGTGATGATTTTTTGTTGTAATAGTATTTTTATATGCGGGGTGACAATTTTTTGTTGTAATGGTATATCTTTTTTTACGCAGGGTGATGATTTTTTTAATTGTAATAGTGTACATTTTTTATACGCGTAGTGATGATTTTTTGTTGTAATAGTACATTTTGTTATACACTTGGGATGATGATTTTTTGTTGTAAAACTTTCTTCCCTAAGTAAACTACTTCTAAAACTATTATTGAAGAAATAAAATAAAATAAAGTAAGAGTGATTGGTATTGTATTTTTACATTTCGACCTAAAATATATTGTGAAATGCATGTGAAACAAGGTTGTATAGTGTAGTATCAACAAGAAATTTTAATGTGGTGTTTACACCAGTCAGCTAGCTTGCAAAATCTACCACTATATGAGACATGCACCATGCACCTAGAAGGTAGGCTTTTAGAGCATCTCCACTCGTCTCCCCACAGAGCCCCCACGGCCACTTTTTTTCATCCGGACGGCGAAAAACGGCCCAGTCAGGCCCCCGGTTCCTCGTTTTGGTCTGGATTTGAGCCTATTTTCGTCCGGACTCCCCATGCCATCCTCGGTTTCCCGGGGTCTCCCGGGGACTCCGGATGAAGCTAAACCAACCGCCCACGCCCACGTGTCTCCTCTTTCGTCCGGATTCCCCGAGCCATCCTCTTTTCCCCGAGAAACGCCGCTTGGGGAGCACACGACTGGGAAACTACTCCTCCCCACGCCAAATCTTCCTCCAATCCGGACGAAAATTTCGCCGGATTTGAACGTGGGGAGCGCCAACGAGTGGGGATGCTCTTACTGTGTACAATGCATGAAAGCAAGATACACTAGCGATATCTCAGGGAGCGCTCAGCGAGACATGCTGGCAGGCTCTAGACACAGCAGCAAACACCACCCGGCTCGACTGCTCTAAACATGCACCTGACACGGGCGCAGCACGAAAGCGACGTTTTCTACAATTGATAGCGGCGTTTTCTGCAGCTAAGAAATCGAACGAACGAGCCCATCGCATCCAACGGCAGTAATTGCAAC
This sequence comes from Lolium rigidum, assembly GCF_022539505.1. Lineage (NCBI taxonomy): Eukaryota > Viridiplantae > Streptophyta > Magnoliopsida > Poales > Poaceae > Lolium > Lolium rigidum. Next base: position 44,130,854 of record NC_061508.1, read on the forward strand.
CGATTTTCGGGTGCCGTGTCGGGCGACCGACGGCCAGCGCGGCCAATTATTTATCCCCAATCAATGAAGCGGTTGAGGCATTCGACCTATATTTCATCTATTTTTGCTATGCCCCAGCTTAAGTTGATGATACGATGACATAGTAACTGACATGGGCTGTGCTCCGGTGTCCCCCTCTGGCGAACGACGTTCAGGTGGTAAACGTGTGTTTGGTTCGTGACCAGAAAATATGGATGATCTCATCCCAAAAGCCAAATATTTCTGAGAAAGGCTGGACCATATGATCCGTGAATTTCATGACTAATCTCACTACCCGCCTGAGAATCCATGGCCGTCGACGCGACTCCGACACCTGCCACCATCGTACGTGTGGCTCCCCATCTCAGCGGCGGCCACCATGTCACGGCTTGCTTTTCCACGTGGCTCCCCAGCTCGACATCGGCGGCCTCCAGGGCGCGGTAAGCGGCGGGCTTGATTTTCAACGTGGCTTCCTAGCTCGGCGGCGGCGGCCTCCATGGCGTGGCGAGCAACGAGCTTGCTACGTCTGCGCCACAGCCAGTCGACAGAAACGGCCTCGTTAAATATGTGCGGGTAGTGACCTTGCTAGGCACGGGTAGGCGGCCGCCCGCTAGGTCCGGCCTCCACCACCACAAAGGGAAGAGGACCCGTTAATTACATATTAACCGGTGTGTTAATGGCATATTTATCTTTTTCTATTAATCATTAATTAAGAGATCTTTTACAGTACCCAGGGATGAATATGGGCCATCCAATCTATAGATTGAGCCGTGCAGATGAAGCAATACTGCCAGATTTTGGCCGCCCAACACGCGAGCAGTATAGAGTGTCCTGCGCCGTCCGGAACCAGCAGTATAACCGGATGAGGGTATTTTAGGAAGATCATATTTTGTCCCGCAAGGCAGACTCAATCTCCTACCCCCGTTCGTTCCGTTTGCCCACCCAAAAAAAATCCCCTCACGTATTCCGGCCGCCATGGACCTGCACCCCTGTAGTCCCTCCTCTCTCTCCGGCTTGAGCAGCGGCGGAGACGGGAACCACCCTTCCGAGCCAGGGTCCGGCCGCCGCTGCCGCCAACGCGCAGCCCCCGTATCCCCTCCTCATCGGTCGATTTGAATGGCCCCTACGAACTAGGGTTCCGGCCATCGCTGACGCCGACCACCGTGGCGCAGCTGGTCGATCTCCGGCCAGGATGATCCGCGGCCATGAAGGTTTCGGAGGGCCGCGGCCCAGCCGGTCAAGTACTGGGCCGAGGCAGACGCGGTGTCGCCGGCGGTTGCCGCGGACCGCGGGGACGAAGCTGCAGGTCCTCTGAACAACGACAACGGACTCATGTGAACAGAAGGTACGTTGTGCCGATTTTAGGAGATATGAAGACGGATTTTTTAGCCAGAGTTTTGATTTTGCTGCCTTGCCTGCTCGCTGCGGTGACATATTCACATAAATGGTTAGGCTTAGGCTGTTAGGCATGTCGAGGGCTTAGATATATGATGGAATCATATTGTAGGTTAGTGAACACAGATTTCTGAGGAACTCACATCATGCATGATATCTGAATAACAAAATTAGTAATTGAACGAAGACCTAGGAAGAACTATGGAGCTTCTCTAGGATGGTTTATGAGGCGGCTGAAGAAGGCGTGACATGAATCACAACAGGATAATAAGCGTCCCGCAGACTCTGAGCATTTTTCAGTTCCTCCGATCCGTACTAGGCATATGAAGTCAAATTCTGCCTCCACTTCTGATGAAGAAAGAGAGGACATGATTCCCATCTCCTGGAGGATGAAGCAGCGCCACCTGGAAACTAAACACAAAGATGCCAGCTACAAAGTGAAGCCGAATGTGTATCCATCTACCAGCAGTTGTTCCCATCAAGAGCTTGCGGAAGCAACTAGAGATGCAGCTTCAGTGGTTCGGCCAAAGCGAGTGAAAATCCGGTTCACTCCTAGCGCTAACAGACTGGTTGAGCAGCAGGGCAGCTCAGGGCTTTCGCTAATTTTCTGTTGGCAACAGGGCTAGCATTGATATTATGTACCTGAACACGGGATAAGTACTTTTATTTGGTTGGTATACGTTTTTTAGTGTTTGTGTTGACAGTCGGTACTTGGTTCTTACCATGGGCTGCATACACACCGTAACAGAAAACCTGTTCAATCACATTTGTTAATGACGTTTTGTTAGGTTGATAGCTTCTACCACAATTGCATCCTTAAGACCTGATGAACAGAAGGACGCCACACATACATCTTCACCATTTGATTGGTGTTCAACTCACGCTCCTGATGAGCAAGGTTCATACTTAATTTACCATTCATCACATGTAGCACTTGTGCGCATGTTTCCGACCAAGAGAGTACAAAAACAGAACCAACCCCTATCTTTCTCACCAACATGGTACAAGAACAGAGGCATTCCTCATTCAAATCAGCGCTAAGGCAGCCCTAGTACCAAGGTTATCATCAGTTGGTTAATTGGTTAACCAAGCAACTTAGCGCTATGTTCATCTTCTGTCAGCATTGGCTATTGGCTTGACTTTTGCTGCCTTTGCTTATACTTAATATACCTGATTGTCATCTTTTCTTAGTCAATGGTGCTTTTGTTTATATTTAATTTATAGAACTGAATTATATTTAACCAGGTAGTCTAAACATCTGGTGCATATTGGTAATGTTGTGGTACAAATCATAGATTGTACTATACCATATAAAAGACATAGTGCTACTATAAACTGGTGTCGAGCATTCCTGCTGTTTTTCTAGCAGTTCCCCACGCACTGATGCCTTGTTTTTTGGCGACAATGCGAAGAACTATTTACGCCTTAAGTATCAGAACAGAGGGAGTACTTCTGTTGCTAGCCGACCTTGCATCGCAGAATTACCTGCGGTAGTACTGCTTTAAATGTGTCTCAGTTGAGGTACAAAATGAAGGAATTCCTAACTTATAATTGTTGTCTTGTATAACAGGTTGATGCTGATGAAAGAATTTGGCTGGAGCTGGATGGAGGAATGATATCATTAACTATTTTTGGAAGGATCATAAAAAATTTGTACTCAACCAAAATATTCTTCTTGTAGAATAATGAGGCATGTGTTTTAGCTCCGGTCCGTCGAGCATATATTTAATCGTGTGTTCATGTAGTCTATGATGAGATGTTTAAGCTCCATGTAAATTTATCTTGCCAACTGAATTTTTTCATGGCATCATATTGATGTTTCTTTGTCTTGTCGTGCAAAATCGTTTAGAAAGCATTCACCACTTTCCATAGACAGCTCGATCTCTATCCGAGCACCGCATCCGCAAAGGGACCCTATACTGTGATCCGTCGGTACTGGCGACCAAGACGACGGCAGGATGATGCGCAGAACAATCGCGTGAGGCAGAGGGCAGACCTCGGTAGTAAATAAGCTGAGATCTTGGCCCAGCAGCAAATTCCTTTACGAGAAAAAAGTTTTCACTATTTCGAAAAGTTGGAAATGTCTATGATACCCTCAGAAAAAGGGTGGGATGTTGTATACTGCTCACAGCAGTATAGGGTACCGTAAAAACTCTCTTAATTAAACATATTTTTATCCCATCCCATCCTGTACATGTTTGCTCATGAACCAAGCACACATGTTAAGTCAACCCACGAAGGGGTATCAGAAGATTCTAGCCGTCTAAATAGAATAAAGTTTAGAGGGGGGACACCGGAGCAATAGCCAACTGACATTCCTTGCACATACATTGGTTGCGCTTTCAGCTGCAGCCATAGCTCCTTCTCATGTACCAGTAGCAACCAACTTCCTTGCTTTCTGCAAATAAAAATTCATGCATGATAGTTCAACAAATTGAGGACTCATCTTCTGCACAATCAGAAAAGAAAAGTATCAAGCCCTTCTGAGAAATGCAAACAAGAAAATACCAATGTAAAGTAAGTAATGAGCATGTAAGCACATGTTGCATTGATAGTTGCAAAACCCAATGTGTTATATTATCATGTAGCAAAACTATCTATTTCATATCAGCCTTACACTATTGCTGAAGCTGGTTGCTACACGATTAGATTAACATTACAAATCAGATTAGGCACAGGAAATACACGAGTTTACACACATAGGATAGATTAATTCCGTAGGAGGTACCTAGTTGCCGATTCGATCAGTTCTTCTTCATCAACTCCAACGCCGACGTGACGAGCGAGCTAACATTGATGGTGTGTCGACTGAGCCCTACGCTTCCGGAGAAGACATTGAAGCACTCGAGCTGCGATGTGGTTCCAGCGACGCGTCTCAGCTCGCCCTCCATCCCGAGCTCGACGAACAGGGCCACGTAGCGAGCGTCCGACCGCATCATGGCAACGACGAGCTCGATGGTGTACCGGCGGACTCGAGGCACGTCCATGGACGGGCGGCTGTACTGACGCAGCACCTGCACCAGCGTCCCCGCCAGGACCGTGTCCACCACGCTCGCCGTGGCGAGGCTTGCTTTGAGCTCCCTTGGCTCCATAAACTGGACCATCTGCGCCGCAAGCCCGAGGAAGATGTTGAGGACCTTCTCATTCTCCACCATGATTGTCCTCAACACCTTGGTAGCGCCGGCGGTGACTCCTTTCAGCTTGACCTGCCACTCGTCGCCAGCATAGGAGCATAGGTTGTGCAGGATCCTGGCGGCACCGACGATGACAACAGGGTCGTTCAGCGCGACAACGAGCCTCCCGACCCCTCCGCCAAGAGCCATTATGATCGCGCCACAGTTGTTCTTGCTCTCCAGGGCCAGCATCGCGAGCGCCTCGCCGGCCTCCACCCGGATCGCGTCTGCATGTCGAAAATCTGCCGTCGCCACTTCAGACAAGAACATGGAGACAAGCACTCTCACCACGCCGCCCGTCCCGCCGATGACCTCCCTCGCCTCCTTGTCCATGGCAAGGCTCGTCAGTATCTCAATGCCCAGCTGGTGCAGCTCGGACTGGACCTTCTTGTCATGGTGCTGCAGCACCTCCCTGACGTTGCTCACGGTAAAGACGATGTCAGTTAGCTCCCTCCGGAGCAGCTTCCCGGTGTTCCCCGTCGTCCCCGCCAGCCTCTTCACCAGGCGGAGCGACTGCTTCACCGCCTTGAGCCTCATGTCCCTCGGCGTTGTCGGGGCCAGGCGCCCATGGTCGATGCTGGAGTAGGAGATGATCTTGTCGAGGAGGCCGCGCGTGTTGCCGATCTTGTCGCAGTTATCGTGGTCGTGAGCCAGCTTGTTGAGGATGGAGAGGCCGAGGATGTTGAGCTCGTCGAGGTCAGCGTAGAGTAGCGAGGCGACGGACTCGATAGCGCCGGGGATGCCGGTGATGCGGAGGGCGATGTGCTTCCTCTCTGTGAGCATGGACACCACTACCGCCGCCGATCGCCGGATCTCCCTCTCCGCCGAGTCCTTCCAGCTTAGCATCTCGATGAGCCTCTCGATGGTGGGCGCGGACACGCCTATCTTACGGAGCGCGGCGTCGGCGAAGCGGTCGGACTCGGCGAGAGAGACGAGGATGCCGACGCCAAGGATCTGCTCGTCGTGGGAGCCCAGAGTGACGAGGTCGTCGGCGTAGGAGACGAGGTCCATGTGAAGGCCGTCGAAGATGCTACCGTTGAGGCAGCATGAGTAGGAGTCATAAAAGAAGCGGCAGACGGCGACCTCGCCGCCGCAGGCGTTAGCAAGGTTACAGTCCTCGGCGACGCGCTCGAGAAGGCGTCGGTGGCCAATCTTCCACTGCCACAGCGCCTTCTCGGCGAGGAACAGGAGTGCCTCAGCGAGCGCCAGGCCGTAGAAGATGTTCAGCGCGGCGCTCCGATTGGTGCGGGCCTCCTCACTGCCGCCATAGTGCTCGGTGGAGGAGGCGGATGAGGGAGAGGGACACGCACGCCGAGGCGGAGACGAGCTGCATCCAGGAGAAGGCGCGCACAATAGCGCAGGACACGGGCCGGTGGCGGCGCCAAGTGGCCTGGTGCTGCCACTCTAGCTCGTGGCTGCGGCCTAGGATGCGGGTGCCCTCGATTAGGAGGAGGCCCGTGATGCACCAGAAGTCGGTCCGGCCCAGCGTGATGGCGAACCCGCCGAGGAGGACGACCGTGGCCCAGACGAAGGCCAGCGTGCCGAGACGGCTTGCCGCTTTCTCGAGGACGGCGAGCTGGAGGGCCAGCACGGTGAGGCGGCGCTCCGGAGACGGCACTTCTTCAGCGGCGTCGGAGCGGGTGCGCACGTGCGGCGTGGCCTTCTGCGGCTCGAACAGCGTCGGTAGCTGGTCAGGAATCCTGACGCGGATGCTCGCCGGGACAGCAAAGCTAGCACGACGATCCATTGCAACGAACCCTTTCTTCTGTTGCTTCACTGTGTCTTAGTAATTACCGATGCCAGTGAGTGTGTGAGTCTCGGCACTGCATGCACTACGTATTTATAGGCGTTCAAATGATATGTAGTAACAACGTACGTGAGAACTTGTGGCATTCTTGAACTTGTGGGTATATTGTTGATTTTTGCGTGGTGACGATAGCGTCTGTTGGGAATTCCTGGATGGAGACTATTCTTAATTTTTCTTGTTACGAGAGAATGTTGCCGTTAAGGCAGGAGGTTGCCCCTAAATTTGGATTTTTTCTGTAGATAGCACCTGTGTCTCATTTGGCTGGCAAAAAGTATCCAATGGGGCTGCTACAAATAGTCTACTAAATCAGATTTGTTTCTAAATCATTATCATATAATTGTGCTTTTTTCACGGTTAACAAAAATATAGAAAATAAAGGATCTACAAACTATTCATCAAATTTAAATAGGAGTATTAATCATTGCACACAAATGTTACCTGCCATAGTTTTCCCTCTCTCTCTTCCAGAAATAGAGTTTGAATTCCGACATCAATCGTTTGTGCAATGATTATCTTGCTTACTCTGTCATACTCTAACAACCTCCAGGTTGTCAAAATAAATCAAGCCATGTGATTACCATATATAAGCACCCGGTCACGCCATTGTTGTGAACAACCAAAGGTTGCTGCAATGCAAATCTCTCCTCTCCAGAAAGAGCAAGTTTTCTTCTGTTGGGCCGAACTACGCTTATTTTCCTTCAGTTCTCATGCTGTAACATCGTCTCGTCTCGGTGGCTACTTCTGTTCCATTGATGATATGAAGAATCGCAATATCCAAGTTTTGATGATCAAGGACCTTGTGACAACTCTGTGAAAACTATGAAATAGAGCAAAGTTTTTTTTGGCAGAGGCAAGACAGTGGTATGTATATGAGCCTGCATAGACTGAAGACTAGGAAGAGAAGCCCAACTGTAGAGCAAGTACACAACACCATAACATAGCCACCGGGACTTGGCCACTTGGACACAGTCTAATCCTCCATTCTCAGTGTATGATGCCATGTTTTCTCAGGACGAAGGCATTGTTGCCAAGAACTGGGGATGTTGCTTTTATCTCCAGTTGAAACAAAGCCACGTGTGTGCTTGTTTTCAAATCTGGAAAGTCGAGAATCTAATAGAACTGGCCATGAGTGTGCTCATTTTATGTATCCCTACTACAGTGTTTCTCCTTGCTTGTACCTGCCTTAGTTTTCTCCTGGTCTCTCTTCCAAAACTAGCAATACTTCGTACAGTCTGAATCCCAAAAGGGAAGTTTTGCATGCAATGATTATTATTACTTTGTCATGTTTTAACGACCTCCAAGTTGTCAGATAAAAATCATGCGTTGTGAATGCCATTCAGATAAGCAATGCCGACCTCTCCTCTCCAAGAACAGCAATCCTTTTTCAGTTGGCCGGACTCGCTAATTTTTCTTTGGTTCTCATCCTACAATGATCGTGTTGTCTTTGTAAGAGTTGGTTTGGTGCAACGATGATTGTATTGATCGTGCACAAGGCACATATATAGGTACAGGGGTGTGACCGGGTCTAGTCTCCACGTGAATACAGAGAGAGAGACGCTACAGGTGCAACATACAAAACCCTAACCTATACACATACGGATACGTTCAACACCCCCCGCAGTCGAAGCGGCGCCAGTGACGCAAAGACTGGACCTGAAGCCCTCGAATGTCGAGGTAGGAAGGCCTTTCGTCATCACATCGGCGAACTGCTGATCGGTGGGAACATGAAGAACGCGGACACGACCAAGGGCGACGTGCTCCCGGACGAAGTGAATGTCGATCTCGATATGCTTCGTCCTGCGATGATGGACGGGATTAGCCGAGAGATACACCGCGGAGACATTGTCGCAGTAGACAATCGTGGCCTTCGGAACCGGGCAGAGTAATTCCTGTAGGAGCTGTCGGAGCCAGGAACACTCGGCAACGGCATTAGCCACAGCCCTGTACTCAGCCTCGACGCTCGAGCGTGAGACCGTGGGTTGTCGTTTAGACGACCACGATATCAGGGAGGGGCCGAGGTAGACGCAGTAGCCGGAGGTGGAGCGGCGCGTGTCAGGACACCCAGCCCAGTCAGCGTCGGAGTAGGCGACAAGGCTGGTGTCGGAAGAGGCCGTCAGGGTGAGTCCCATGGACATGGTGCCACGGATGTAGCGAAGGATCCATTTCACCAGTGCCCAGTGAGTGTCACGCGGGGCGTGCATGTGGAGGCACACCTGCTGGACAACGTACTGGAGATCCGGCCGTGTCAAGGTGAGGTACTGAAGACCACCAACGACGGAGCGATAGAAGGCAGCATCGGACGCCGGAGAGCCCTCAACGGCGGATACCTTGGCCTTCGTGTCAATAGGCGTGGAAGCGGGCTTGCAGTTAAGCATGCCTGCGCGCTCCAGTTTCTCATGCGCATACTTCTGCTGATGCAGGAAGAACCCGTTGGCGGTGCGGACGACCTCGATGCCAAGGAAGTAGTGGAGGGCCCCCAAGTCCTTGAGGGCGAACTCAGCGCTGAGCTGAGCGGTGATCTGCTGCAGGAGAGCCGTCGATGAAGCAGTCAGGATGATGTCGTCAACATACATAAGGAGGTAGGCGGTGGCGGCACCCTGGTGGTACACAAACAGGGAGGCGTCGGACCGTGTAGACTGAAACCCCTGCTGCTGAAGAAAGCCCGCCATCCGCTGGTACCAAGCGCGAGGAGCCTGCTTGAGCCCATATAGAGAACGGGAGAGCAGGCACACATGGTCCGGGAAGGCGGGGTCGACGAAACCTGTAGGCTGCTGATAGAACACTTGCTCAGTGAGGTGCCCATGCAAGAATGCATTTGACACATCGAGCTGGTGAACCGGCCAAGCTCGAGAGGCCGCGAGCTGAAGAACGGCGCGAATCGTGCCCGGTTTGACAACCGGGGCGAAGGTGTCGGTGAAGTCCACGTCGGCACGCTGATGAAAGCCGCGTACCACCCAGCGCGCCTTATGGCGCTCAAGAGAACCATTCGGGTGACTCTTGTGCCGAAAGACCCATTTGCCAGAGATGACATTGGCATGAGGGGGTCTGGGCACAAGCTGCCATGTGCGGTTGCGCTGGAGAGCATCAAACTCCTCGCGCATAGCGGCAAGCCAGTTCGGATCGCGAAGGGCTGCGCGGGCGGAGGAGGGTAGCGGGGACGGCACCGATGTAGAGGTGGCATACGCGTACGCGGGGTCGGTGTAGCGCGGGTTCGGATGGTGAGTCCCGGTCCGAGCGCGGGTGACCACACCGTCGAGGGGTGCGGCCGCCACAGGCGAGGTCGAGGAGGGTGCAGCCGGGGCCGCATGGGGCTCGGGCGCAGCCGGGACCATAGTAGGCGCGGGCGCAGCCGGAGCCGCGGGGAGCGCGGGCGCAGCCGGTGTCTCGACATTGCCAGAGGGTGGGACCTGCTGAAACGGAAACACAAGCTCATAAAAGTAAACGTGTCGCGAGGTGTAAACGCGACGGGACACGGGATCATAGCACCGGTAACCTTTGGTGTTGGGAGGATAGCCAAGGAAGACACAGGGAGCTGAACGCGGAGTGAGTTTATGAGGAGTGGTGGACGCGGTGCTAGGATAACAGAGACACCCGAAGGTCCGAAGACCATCGTAAGACGGAGGGACACCGAATAGGAGCTGATGAGGAGCATAGTTCCAGCGAGGGCGACATGGGCGGATGTTAAGAAGGAGGGTGGCGGTGGAGAGAGTATCCGGCCAGAAGCGAGACGGAACGTGAGAGTGGAACAGCAGTGTGCAGACGCAATCATTAAGAGTGCGCATGACGCGCTCAGCGCGGCCGTTCTGCTGGGACGTGTAAGGACAAGTGAGACGGAGGACGGTGCCGTGCGACGCGAGGAGATGGCGGACAACAGCGTTGTATAATTCCTTGCCGTTGTCAGTCTGAAGTGAGATAATGGGACGACTAAACTGAGTAGCGACATAGGAGTAGAAGGTAGTGAGGGTGGCTAAGACGTCAGACTTACGACGAAGTGGGAACGTCCATACGTAATGAGAGAAATCATCCAAAAGAACTAAATAATATAAGTAACCCGTGTTGCTGGCAACCGGGGATGTCCAAACGTCACTATGCAACAACTGAAAAGGAAAAGTGGAAATAGTGGTAGACTCGCTAAAGGGAAGCCGTACGTGTATGCCAAGACGACAGGCATTACAAGTACGATGTTCGACCTTATTACAGGAGAATGAAAAAGTCTAATTAATTTGACGCAAGGCGGTGGAGTTGGGATGACCAAGACGGGCATGCCAAAGGTTGACGCTAGTGGCGAGGGCGGCGGGGCGAGTGACGGCTGTGGAGGAGGGGTACACCGAGTAGAGCTCGTCGGGGCTATCACATCGGTGCAGAACCATCCGAGTGCGGGCGTCCTTCACAGAAAAACCAGCGGCGTCAAATTTAACAGAAATAGGATTTTCTCGAGTAAGTTGACGAACAGAAACGAGACTTTTAACTAAGTTAGGACAGACAAGGACATTAGACATTTTAATGGGGGTGGACGTGGTGGGAAAAGACATACTACCGACATGTTGATACGTCTCCGACGTATCGATAATTTCTTATGTTCCATGCCACATTATTGATGATATCTACATGTTTTATGCACACTTTATGTCATATTCGTGCATTTTCTGGAACTAACCTATTAACAAGATGCCGAAGTGCCAGTTCCTGTTTTCTGCTGTTTTTGGTTTCAGAAATCCTAGTAAGGAAATATTCTCGGAATTGGACGAAATCAACGCCCAGGTTCCTATTTTGCCCGGAAGCATCCAGAACACCCGAGAGTCGCCAGAGGGGGCCACACAGGCCCCAGATGATAGGCCGGCGCGGCCCAGGCCCTGGCCGCGCCGCCTTATGGTGTCGTCGCCCCGTTGACCTTCTGACGCCGCCTCTTCGCCTATATAAAGCCCCTCGACCTAAAACCTCGAGACGAAAAAGCCACGGTACGAGAAACCTTCCAGAGCCGCCGCCATCGCGAAGCCAAGATCTGGGGGACAAGACTCTCTGTTCCGGCACGCCGCCGGGACGGGGAAGTGCCCCGGAAGGCTCCTCCATCGACACCACCGCCATCTCCATCAACGCTGCTGTCTCCCATGAGGAGGGAGTAGTTCTCCATCGAGGCTCGGGGCTGTACCGGTAGCTATGTGGTTAATCTCTCTCCTATGTACTTCAATACAATGATCTCATGAGCTGCTTTACATGATTGAGATCCATATGATGAGCTTTGTATCGCTACTAGTTGTGTGCTACTCATGTGATGTTATTAAAGTAGTCTATTCCTCCTGCATGGTGTAAAGGTGACTAGTGTGTGCACCGTGTGGTTCTTGTCGTAGGCTATGATCATGATCTCTTGTAGATTGTGGAGTTAATTATCATTATGATAGTATTGATGTGATCTATTCCTCCTTCATAGTGTAATGTGGACGAGTGTGTGCGCTATGTTAGTTCTTGGTTTATTTTGCAATGATCTATTATGCTCTAAGGTTATTTAAATATGAACATCGAATGTTGTGGAGCTTGTTAACTCCGGCATTGAGGTGCTCTTGTAGCCCTACACAACGACCGGTGTTTGTCATCCAACAAAAGAGTGTATGTAGCACATATGAGAAAGAGTTATTTATTATGCGATCAATGTTGAGAGTGTCCACTAGTGAAAGTGTAATCCCTAGGCCTTGTTCCTAAATACTGCTATCGCTGCTTGTTTACTGTTTTACTGCGTTACTACTGCTGCGTTACTACTGCTTGTTTACTGTCTTGGGCAAAGCAAAAGAGTGTATGTAGCACATATGAGAAAGAGTTATTTATTATGCGATCAATGTTGAGAGTGTCCACTAGTGAAAGTGTAATCCCTAGGCCTTGTTCCTAAATACTGCTATCGCTGCTTGTTTCATCGTTTTACTGCGTTACTACTCGCTGCGTTACTACTGCTTGTTTACTTGTCTTGGGCAAAGCACTTTTTGGTGCCGTTGCCACTTGCTCATACATATTTATACCACCTGTATTTCACTATCTCTTCGCCGAACTAGTGCACCTATTAGGTGTGTTGGGGACACAAGAGACTTCTTGCTTTGTGGTTGCAGGGTTGCATGAGAGGGATATCTTTGACCTCTTCCTCCCTGAGATCGATAAACCTTGGGTGATCCACTTAAGGGAAACTTGCTGCTGTTCTACAAACCTCTGCTCTTGGAGGCCCAACACTGTCTACAAGAATAGAAGCACCCGTAGACATCACATGTGTAATGGGAAAGGAGGAACCGTCGCCGACGGTGATGCGAGTAGAAGTTTGAACGGGAGTGGAAGAAGTGAGGTTACCGGGATGATTGGTCATGTGAGCGGTGGCGCCCGTGTCCATGAAGTAATCACCACCGCCGCCATAGTTGCTGGGGGAGGGCCCCGAGTGCAGCGCAGCGAGGAGGGCAGGGTCCCACGGCGGCGGCACCTATGGAGGGTACGCGGCAGGTGGCGCGGCAGGGAAGCCGGTGGCAGTCGGAGGCGCGTAGTAGCCCTGGTACGAGGCGGCGGGAGGCGTAGCGCCGAAGGCCGGGTAGGAGGCGCCATGGGGCGTCGCAGCTGGCCCGGCGAAGTACGCCCGGTGAGTCGACGGAGCCGGCCCGAAGAGGCTCGGTGCGGGTGCCCGAGGCACCGGCATGGAGTATGCGTGGACGACACCTGTCCATGGGTTGGTGCCGTATGTCCAGGGAGGGGGGGCTGCATCGCGCGTGGGGCCCGACCGCCCCGGGTGCCGGCTGGCCGGGGCGGCTTGCGACCGCCACGTCGGTTGCCGCGACGACCGCCCTGCGGCGGTGGAGTGGCGGCGGGGAGGTGCGGGTGCCGGGGCGGTGGGGGCGCGCCGCGGAAGACGCCGGCGGCAAGAGCGTGATGCTGCGCGCGCTTCTTCACACCCTTCATCCGACGTTCTTCGAGCTTTAAGTAGGACACGAACTTCGGGAAGGAGGGGTCCGGCATCAGGGTGAGGTTGCTAGCCGCGTTACCGAAGTCCTCATGGACGTTGGCGGTGAGGGTGCTGAGGAGAAAGTCATCATCAATCGGGGCGCCGATGTCGCGCAGTTCATCCGCCAACTGCTTAAGACGACGAGTGTATTCGTCGATGGTCTGATCGTCCTGGTGGCAGTCCGTGAATTCTTGATGCAAGAAGTCGCGGCGCTGAAGCTTGTTGTCGGTGAAGAAGCCGTTGAGCTTGGTCCATACGGCGGCGGCGTCGGCGTCGTCCTTGATGACGGTGAGAAACAGATCGCGCGAGATCGTGGTGAAGAACCACCTGATGAGCGTGGCGTCGATCGAGGTCCACTCGGGATCGGCCGCCATGATGCGCGTGTCGATTGAGCCATCAACGTGATCCAGCAGATCCTCCTCGCGGAAGAGAAGAGAGAAGTACGTTTTCCATGGGTGGTAGGAGGAGTTGGTGGTGTCGAGGGTGACGGGGACTCGGTCACGGATGTTGATCAGGCGGATCGTGGCGGGATCGGGGCCGGCGAAGGGGTTGGAGTGAGAGGAGGCCGACGACATGGCGTCGGTGGTAGGAGGCGGCGTGTAGGGGAGGTCGCGCGGCGGCTGGTAGGAGGCGGCGGCCAGGGAGGCCTGCGGCGACGGCGGCCCGAAGGCGGCGGTGGCAGGGAGGAGGCGGCGGCGGCTGTGCGGCGGTGGCGGCGGCCTGGAGGCGGCGGCGACGGCGGCTAGGAGGAGCGGAAGCTAGGGTTAGGGATCGGTGCGGTATCTGATACCATGTAAGAGTTGGTTTGGTGCAATGATGATTGTATTGATCGTGCACAAGGCACATATATAGGTACAGGGGTGTGACCGGGTCTAGTCTCCACGTGAATACAGAGAGAGAGACGCTACAGGTGCAACATACAAAACCCTAACCTATACACATACGGATACGTTCAACAGTTTTGATGGCTGCTTCTGACTCATTATTGATGATACGAAGGATTATAATATTCAAGTTTTAACGATCAAGGACCTTATAACAACTAGTTCGTACACACCACTACTACGGTAGACACACAACACTTTGACATGGTTCGCCACAAGAAGACCGCTAGCGTCTCTTGCCTTTGCCGACGCCCGCCGGTGCAGTGTCATCGTGTTGAGCGAGGCACCTTTAGCAGCGGAGGGACAAGCATCTCCAGTCAAGGAGGAGGAGCATTCCCTCCCGCCGACTTACAACAAAGCCAGCTCCTCCCCATCGTATTCATGATGGTCCTCTAACGACGATGAAGGCGGAAGAAATTTGGAGGACGACAAAGATCTAAGCTCAAATATATTATAACCTCTTCTTCCAGATGAACTGTGTGTGTGCAACTAGTTTTCTTCATTTTATGCTTGAACACATGATTTACTATCTATCACCCTACGTGGTTGTCTCTATATCGCAGACGAATAGCTTCGGTGAACCGTGTGTGATACTTGTGATGCTAGACGACTAATATTATTGACATCGCGTGCATAACTCCAACAATGCATACGGTTGGAAAGATGGTGTGCAAAATATAGGTCCATCAGCCAACTGACCCAACCCTTGCAATTTTCTTATATATAAATCAAAACCAGCAACCCTACCGGTCTCACTCCACTCCAAAACCGCCCTCCTCTTTAGACTACAACTTGTCGGTGAGGCGGAAGCAGCTTTTGGCTAGAGATCTGCCTTGCTAGAACGCCGATGAACTCCAGTGCGGCACGTTGGCCGTGGAGTCATGTTGATCCACGCGTTCGTAGCCAAGACCTTCCGGGACCACTCACGTTTTTGGTATGTTTTAGTTCAAATTTGAACCAAAACCACGACTCTTCTTATGGATTGGGGGAGTAGCAGAAATTGCAAATTGGAAAGATATTTGTATTTGCATAGAAATTATAATGAATCATTATTTTTAACTCCCTTTTCCTCATGTAAGTCCGTAGGGTAGTGTTTCATTATTCTATATGCAATTATGCTGGTACCTTACTCTAGAAAAATTTGTTTATTTTAGCTCATACCCCGTTCGATGTTCTATTTTTAAACTATATCCGGCCCCCGAAAAATTGCTAAGGATTTTTGGGCGCGAGCCCCTGTTTTGACCCCGGATTTTTGGTCGGATATTTCATACTGGGGGCCGGATAATCCGGCTTGTAACCCCCAATGGCCATATTTCATTGGGGGCTATAAATAGCCTTCTTCTTCCCCAAAATTTGGTTGCTTCTTTCACTCTGACTGTTACTTGTTCTACCTCAAAACTGAGTTAAAAAAAAACCCTTTGGATAAAAACATCAGTATCCTGTGGAATGAGAGTATGGTCTAAACAACCAATCAGCAACCTCAACTCCTTGTTATTTCTAGTGTGTACCATGTCCACTTCCTTTGTCTTGCCAAAGACTCCTTGTTATTTCTAGTGTGTACCATGTCCACTTTCTTTGTCTTGCCAAAGAGAGTGCCCA
Source organism: Lolium rigidum (assembly GCF_022539505.1). Lineage (NCBI taxonomy): Eukaryota > Viridiplantae > Streptophyta > Magnoliopsida > Poales > Poaceae > Lolium > Lolium rigidum. The sequence goes on from NC_061508.1 coordinate 44,146,697, forward strand.
CCGCCCACAATGACAAGAAATCAGTTCTCACATCAGCTTGATGACCATGTTTAACATGAGATAATGCTTAAAAGCAAAAGATAAACAACTGTCTAGATATACTGTTTTCTGCAGCTGATGACGCTGAGGGAGGGATTTGGCGAACTACTTGTACGTACAGCCACATTTCCTTGCCACCAGCTTCAAACGGCCAACTGAACTTGCCAGAACACATGAGCAAAAAATATATAATACAGAGTACATATTTTAAAAATTTATTATTTTGGTTTAATTGATTTTGTTGTAGTTTTTTTATGGAGCCACTTAAATAGGTCGCATGACCCAATGGTGTAATCAATTGCTTCATGCAGGCACAACATATAGCAAAATTCACGAAGCACAAAACCAGGTACAAAATGAACAATGCCATCCGGAAAGAGATTTTTTTTATGTGAAGTCCAAAACAATATGAAATGACACAAAATGTTAATCCGGTGAAGGAGCATCGTCAACCATATATTTTTATGCCATATAATTTATATTTTATCAGATTACTTAGTGGTCTTGTATATAACAACATAGGGAACAATATAAGGGATATTCACTTTGGGATATAGGTGTAGATGCACCCATTGTTCAAAAATTATATTTCAAAATGTCCAAAAATTCAGAAAAAATTCAAGATGTATTTCTAGACATTCTATGTTTGCACAGAAAGTTAGGCAACAAAATGACATTTTTTGTGACCCATGCAAAAAAGTCAATTTTTGGTGCACCAAAAAGGGTTTCCACGGACCATTTTCTTGTCTTTTTTTGTATAGGCCACACACAAACAATATCTTTTTCCGCAATTTTTTGTGTACGAACATATAATGTTCAAATGTACACAGATTTTTTTGACATTTTTTAGTGCATTTAAAATAAAAAAGTATTTTGCATAATGGGTGCATCTACCCGCGTGTTTTATATAACGTTGCCATTAAATTAGTGAGTCCTTGAACCAATCAGTTTGTTCCATCCCATCTTTTTGAAGGAATGCCGAAGTAGAGAAATTGGGTACCGAATCGATCTACCTAAATCTCTCGCCTAAATCAGTAGGTAACACTCAGAGCACAAAAATGCATGTCTATTTTTCCCATGTGTTTTTTTAACTAGGTTGTGCATTTTAATTTTGTAAGCTCCATCCATGGAGCAATGGAATGACTCTTTTGCTGAGATTGATAACGAGTGTGCATAGACAAGGAAGCATGCATGATTATGCTGTCGTATAATCATCTTACTCAGCTGCATGTTACCAAGTTTGAATTATTCTTAATTAAGTTCAACATTCTCTATTTAGCTAAATTCTTACACTTTTACAGGACATACAAGCATGATCAGCCGGTGAAATCGTTGAAGTGGGTGAGATTTCAAGGATTGTTGTCATTCCGTCCAATTTTTTAGAGTAAACTCCGGTTTTTACCCTCTATTTTGAAATTTTTGACACTAACTACCCCATTTAGAAAGTTTTTATCCTAATTACCCCATTTAGCAAAATTTGTGCCAGTTTATACCCCTTTTAAGTTTTTTTATGTGCATTTTTATCGATGGGTTCCCAACATCGGGTACACCGCGTCACACTCCAATTTGTTTAATTGTACGGAAAAAGGAAAATACAAAAATTAACCACGGCTGATATACCATGTTTGAGTGCTTACGAATAATTTACCACAATCAAGTGCTCCTCCTTCCCATAGAGTGCAACTACTACTCACATGGACACGCTGATGTATATTCTACCATGAGGGACAAGTCGTGTCTTCCCTCAGAAAGGGAAAATATGTTGTCTTGCTTAAGCCGATCAACCTATGCTGCATCATACTGAACACCACTCCTGATCAGTTGCTATGTTAATCAAAAGCCAATAAGTCGGTGCTTATTCATATAGTCATATTGCACCTAGCACCCCACCCCCCTGCACGCAGAGTTTTAACACCCTCGTAGACTGGCTGACATATGTGTGACGGTTGTAGGGATTCGTAGCATAGAAAATAAAAAAAATCCTACCGCAAGAACGAACAACAACAGGTTCCACTAATCAGATTAGAGTATTAGACTACCAAATCCAGCCCCACTGGAGACATCCGAGCGAGAAAATACCAATCTACCAGAGAGCGGCAAATAAGCGACACCGACAACAGCGTCATCCAAATCTCCCAAGAACGGCTAAGCAAGCTAATGGAGGGCGAAGAATCAAACATGAACGACCGCATCACCCAACACCTATGGAAGTTGAGACCAGAGGAGAGCGATGGATCCAAGGATATGGTGCATCTTGAAGAAGAGCAAGGTTTTTATTGGCACCTTTGGTCCCTTCAACGGCCTTCACGCATTTTTTCCGCAGACTCCTCGGATGCCTCCATTAATTTTCTTGGTAGAGATCATGGAGAAGAGGATGGGCGTGACCTCAGGTCCTGTATGCCGAGTAAGTATACTTCCTTTCTTATGTGCCCTTTTATTTGTTCTAGATAGGACTTCTATCGTTAAGTCATTGAGCTCCTGACATAGGTTGTGTATTTGTTCCTACTTCAGCTATCCGGTGCCAGTAGGGGAATCAAGACTAGCTACATGTTCATCCTTTTGATTGATCTGGATATGATGCTCTGTGCAATTTAACCACCAAGTGTTTTATGGAACTGAAGAAACCAAATGTCTATTCCTCATGCAAATACACTGTTTGGTGCAGCTGAAGACAAAACAAAGTCTACACGTAAATGGTTCAAAAGGCATTGACTCATCCCAAGTTGCCTAAATTTTGCCTACTACTAAGGGTAAGATCACCAAATGCTTGAATGTTTTAGATGAAGAGATCTGAATCTTACATGCATTTGTTCATTCTCTTTTACCTGATCATGCAGAGAAAGGATGAATATGGAACTGCAATGTTGCTATGCTCACAGATCTGTGGAGTTATTAGTACCATCGTAAGTGGTAGGGTAGAGAATTAACGGTTAGTACTGCATATTCATATTCTGTTAGCATGAATTATATTACACGCGAAAAATGTGCAAAATGCATCATGATTTAGATAGAATAAAATTCATTCAGATCGTGATATAGCTACCTTTTTTGGGCGATGCAGGTTAGCGCTTAAAAATACTATTACATGTGAAATGGAATGGAGTGACCTCAGTATACCAAAGCATCAAACGGCGATCTCTTTTATGTTTTATACAACAAAAAGGAAACCAGCTTCATTGATGAAATTTATTTACAACCATATACTGTTGCTTGGTTTATAAAACTGCTTATAAGGCTTGCCGTGCAATGACAATTACAGCTTTATTTGACTTACCATGCCAATAGTGCCTTTGTGTAGTCTGGTCCTGGAGTTTTCTGTTAAGCTCTATGGAACTTTGTTGTATCTAGAACTATCAAGTAAATCTGGGTATCCAAAATCAAATTATTAGCTAAACACTACAGGTTTTCCAATTGAACTGTAGCCACCGGAAATAGAATATCTAGAATTTATTAAATACTCTTCTTCTCTTGCTTCAAAGATATCACAAGAATTTTAAATGTGTTGTTGTTAGTTGGATACATTCTTAGGCACGCATACAACTCCTCTCTTCCTCCTCATGTTTTATCTGAAGGAGGGTTAGTTTCACTTGGTATAGGAAAGATCAAATAAGTGGTACTTCTTCATTGGCTCTTTTGTTCAATTTTTGTTAATCATGTTTGCTCTTTAGTCTGATGAAATACAAAGAGATACTATCTATATCGGAAATTCAAGTTTAATCAACGATTTCGCTATACACACTACATTTAGCGCCATGTTCACAAACATACTTCGCCAATGTTTTTATCATACAAAAAATCGTTGTTGATGGTGATCATAATGTTTTGTTATCCTTTTGGACAATTATTTTTTGGAGCACTATTAACATGATTTTCCGCTGCAACGCGGGGTGTCATCTATCTTAATTTTGTTTTCCTTCTGATCTTCCATTTATTGTGGCTGAGGTCCTCCAGAGTAAGATTATTCCTCTGATTCAATTGTAAGATTCTCTCTCCTCTTATTTGTGTTGATGTTTATCTCCCGACTGCCTATCATATTCATGCCGGTTTCAGCAACGACGGAATTTGCTTTGCTAGGTGCTTGATAAAATTACCTTGCGAACTGACATGTTTCTCCCTGTTTTGGGTGCTTTCTTCACAAGCTGTAAATGCATAGTTGAATTCATTATATTTTGAAGAACAATGGTCATTTTCCTGGCACTATACCCCACGCGTTGCTACGGATATATCGTATGTTTTGAATATAGGAATATAGTTTAAAAATAGAACATCAAACGGGGTATGAGCTAAAATAAACAAAATTTTCTAGAGTAAGGTACCGGCATAATTGCATATAGAATAATGAAACACTACCCTACGGACTTACATGGGGAAAAGGGAGTTAAAAATAATGATTCATTATAATTTCTATGCAAATACAAATATCTTTCCAATTTGCAATTTCTGCTACTCCCCCAATCCATAAGAAGAGTCGTGGTTTTGGTTCAAATTTGAACTAAAACATACCAAAAACGTGAGTGGTCCCAACTTGTATGTTCTGCAAATAAAAGGGTAAATTCTTAGCAAATGGACTAAAAGGAGTGTGGACAGTTCATTTGAAGCACAAAGTGCTTTTTCGATGCACACAATTAATGAGACCACCTTCTCATTTTTTTACCAAGTATACATCGCACCATTCTTGCCATTGGCTAACAGATTCTTTCGTGCAATACATGTCATGTCTTTGAACTTCACAATGAATCAAATATAAATTTCTATTAGGCTTGTAGGAAGAAGCATCATTAGTAACTAAATTTTGGCGTAATCAGCATAAAAGATCATAAAAGGCATGGTTCTTCAGGGTGAAGTACATAGATAGAGCGGTGGTGTATCGATGGGGACCGATCGAGTTTTCGCGAGGAGGACGAAGAGAATCGGCCCGTTGATGGGCCGGTGTCGTCCCATTGTGCGTCGGCGCCTGGCCAGCAGGGGCATCTGGTCCACGCGCCTTGGGCCATCAGGCGTCTGCGCGTGCGCCTGCCGAGCACGGCCATCTGGTCGTGTGCGTGTGCGCCTCGGCACGACGGGCGTGTCGTTCGTTTGCCGCCATCGGGTCTGGGCTCTGGCGAGTACGGTGTAAATTTTTATTAGGTGACGTGGCACACTGTGAGAGCAGGAAAATGGGGCCATCTATTAAGAAAGAGAAGATACGTACAAGTAGACATGGAGACGAGACTGCAACAATTAATACCACGCACTCCAATCCATATTGTCGCTGATTTAGCATGTACTAAGTTGCGCCAAGTAATATGGATTGAAGGGAGTAATAAAATTAGTTCAATACCATTGCAAACAAGTATATACCAAAAGATACTATCTACAAGGTGGGGGGGGGGGGCTAGATGTCAATGACACATTGGCGGTATTTTGTAAGTTACTGATCTAATGTGACATTACAAACCTTTGAACTGGCATGCGGCATCTAAGGTCGTCTGCTTTCCGATATTAACACTACAAAAAAGGTTGATATGTACCACGTCATTTTTTTTGTCACCTAAGGGGTGTTTTTGGTCGCTAAAGGGTCTAAGGTGACGAACGGGTTATGTGGTCATATCGCGTCACCTAAAGATCCACTACGGATTTCCGAATCGATAGGTAACTGACACCACGTGGCAGACGCCGTTAACTGGGAAAATGTTCGTGGTAGATAACATACCCACACAACACCTGCTACGCCTTAAGAGGCCGGCCCAAACTAGGCCAGCCCATTGAGTAAGCGGGATAGGTCGGATGTCTTGAAATGACTAGTCAACTTGTTAAATGGGCTGGCCCAATTAGCATACGGGTTAGGCCAAATGTATTGATTTGACCCGTCAACACATAAATGGGCTAGCCCATTTATTGCGCGGGCCAGGCCTAATGTACTCTTTTGATCGGTCAAACAACTAGATGGGTCAACCCATTACATACGCGGGATGGGTCGAATGTTTTGGTTTGACCGATCAATAATGTAAATGGACCCACCCACTTAGTAGGTGGGCCGACTAACTTATTTGGTTTCAGTGAGCAGCAAGTAAATGGGCAGGCCTATTTAGTAAATAGACCGTCCCAATTATTACGTGGGCTAGCCCAGTTAGACGATTAGCATGTCCATTAAGCTTATGGGCTAGACAACTACATGCTTGATGGCAAGCCCATTAAGTATAATGGGCCGGCCCACTTAAGGTAAATAATCTTGTTGGGCCACGCTACATTAGAACTTTTGTGGTTCACTCGGGCCGGCCCATTTGCATGACGGTCTATCTGTGATTTCGTTCAATTGAGTCGTATCAAGAAATTTCTTATTTATGTGCGCATGCATACAAGTGAACATACATGAGAGAATAAAGACACTGGAGCCCGGTAGCTTAAGGTAGAAAATGCGAAGGAGTTTGATGCGTTTTTCACGCTTGTACGTTGGTATTTATGGAATCAAAAGGAACATTAGGGTGTTCAACGTCATCAATAAGCATTTTTCGGTATCTAAACTTGTGGTGCAGATTATTGCCGAGCTCAAGTTTTGGAGAGAGTAGGTGTGGGTGGGTGTAACATAATAAGAAGAGGCAGGGTTTAGATTCCCTGGTGTGGGTGTTTAGCTACCGCTTTGTTTGCAAAGTTAGGTTAACTTTTTGTAATTGTTTTGCTCTCTAGTCTCTTGCCATTGAGAAATTCATTTTGGCTCATACCTATTATGAGAAAAACATATTTAAAAATGTCTAAAAAATTGAATTTTTTTTTGGGGTGTACTTCCACACATTTTATGCCTGCATAGAAAGTGTCAGAAAAATATTATAGTTTGTGGCCTGTGCAAAAAAGACAATTTCAGGTGCTCTAAATTTTTTTTACGGGACATGTATTTATCTTTTTTACATAGGTCACACGAAATGTTTTTTCATGCAAAATTTTTGTGAGCTAATATAGGATGTCCGGATGCACGATGAGAAATTTTATTAAAATTTAATTTTCCTAATAGGTGTAGATACACCCATGAGCCAAAACGCCATGTCCATTGCCATTGACCTACTCTGAAAAGAAAAAACCTATAGCAAAACGGCAGATAGTGGGGTTTATGATGAAATGACGGGAAGTGACATGGAGTAGGGAAAAAAGTCATGATAACATATACCACCGGTGCAAAGAGTTTGATATGCCCTGCTCACTGGGTCAGCTGTTTCACTTTCCTTTCCAAGAAAACTTCAATTTTCATATATTGATGAATCTATATAGAAAATCAAATTTTAAGCAAAGGAACATGCGAAATTCTATTTCTATGTGGAAATAATACTGGCTTTAAACGATCTCCTTGATACCTACATGTGGTATGAAAGTTCTGATGAAAGATTTCTGGTAGTAACCATACCAGTGTAGCAATTCATAGGGAGAAAATACACCCCTAATTTGCGAGAAATCTTCCATCATTGATAAGCAATGCATCATGCATAGACAATGATAGACTAGTTCTAGAAAAAATATTTGTTGATTTCGGCGATATTCAACCGATAACAGAGACACTTCTCTAGGACATATATTTGGAGGGAATAAAAGAACGGTCTTAGTTAGGTGTGCTACTCTAAGGACTGGAAATCTAAATATTTATCCATGAAGGTATATTGTATGTGTGCATATATTATCATTACATATCTAATCTATGGTGAAAATGGTTATACTCCCTTTTCTAACACAGACCTTACGAAAATACCACGAGGAGAGAGTAACTCAGGGAAAATTTAAATATGTGCTCGCATTGAAATAAAAAGAGAAAATATAAATAAATATTACTAGATGAAAATATCGTGTCTACATACTAGTATTGCATGGAAAACAACAATCAATGGTGAAAATGATACAATGCACGTGCATATGCACATACATACTACACAAAACACTACCTATTTGATAAAACAAAGTACATCACAAACGGAAATTAAGTGGACGAACTACTCAGCAATTGAGCCGTCAAGGAAAGGATAGTCTGTGTAGCCAACAACAGGATCTTGCGTGTAGAAGGTAGTGCGGTCATACTCGTTCAAAGGGGCACCTAGCTCGAATCTTTTTGGCAGATCTGGATTAGCCGTAAAGAGTCTCCCATAGGCGACGAGGTCAGCATATTCATCAGCGATCACCTTGTTGCCTTCCTCTCGGTCATACCCACCAGCGGCAATGAAAGTGCCGTTAAATGCTTTCCTGAAAGGTAGTAGCCCATGAGGTATCTGCCTCCGGCCATCCACAATGGCCATCCGAGGTTCAACCATGTGGCAATAGAGGAACCCATGGTGCTTGTTAAGTTGTTCCACCATGTATGCCCCAAGGGCATGTGGGTTGGAGTCATAGCAATCCATGTAATCCACAAATGGGGACAACCTTATGCCCACACGATCCGCCCCGATCTCGTGCACAATGGCGTCAATCACCTCCACAGCAAAGCGACACCGCTTTTCGAGGCTGCCACCGTACTCGTCCGTGCGGTCATTGGAGCTGTCTTTCATGAACTGCTCCAAGAGGTACCCATGTGCGCCGTGGATCTCGACGCCGTCGAAGCCCGCCTCAATGGCGTTCCGAGCGGCGCGCCTAAAGTCGTCGACGATCGCTGGGATCTCGTCTATCTGAAGCTGCCGGGGCTTGGAGTAGGCTATGCCGGCCTCAGGGTTAGGTGTTATCTGCTTGTCCGTGCTGGAGATTGGCGCTTTCCCGTCCGGCTGGTAATCTATTTTGTTAGTAGATCAACATAAACCAGGATTAGTACCACGAAATAACTGTAGAATCTGATAAAATCTTCAGGGCGAATGATTTTGATCAATATTTAGAAAAAATATCAAAAACTATAATACAAATCTATTGTATTAAAATCGTGATTAACTAAATTTTCGTATTATATGTATTTGGTATTACGGATATTTGTAGTTTTTCCTAGAATTATGGTTAAAATTTGAAAATTTTCAACTTCGACTTAATCCAAAATGCGAACTAAATAAAACCGGAGGGAGTAGTTCAGCAACATGGATTTGTAAGTTACCGGTTGTGGATACTCTTCCGACATGCCAGATCTGGCAGAAGAAGAGCGCCCCCTTGCGGTGGACGGCGTCGACGATGGGTTTCCAGGCTTCCACCTGCTCCTGCGTCCAGATGCCGGGGGTCTCAGGGTACCCCTTGGCGGTGACGGAGACGTCGGTGGCCTCGGAGATGAGGAGGCCGCCCTTGGTCGCCCGCTGCGAGTAGTAGAGCGCCGCGTGCGGCTGTGGCACGCTGCCGTAGGAGCGGCAGCGCGTGAGCGGCGCCAGCACCACGCGGTGGGAGAGGTCGAAGCGCCCCAGCTTGTGCGCCGTCAGCAGTGGCATCGCCTCCTTCGCCGCCATGGTCGATCTCTCGGCTGATTTGCAGGGGAATGGCTAAAGGTTGCTTTGGTTCTTGCTTCTGAGCTCTGTATCTGCTCTGTGTGTCTGTGCTTCAATCGGGCCGAGGGCCTGTCTGAATTTATAGGTGTTGGTGGCCTGGACCTCTCCGGTGTGGCATGACGCAGATTGTCCTCTTCGTTTTGACCAGTCAGTCTATTCCCATTTCTACGATCTCGTCACCCTCTCCGTCATCCTCTGTGTGAGCCGCGCGATGATAGCCACATACATTGCACCTGGACAAACGTCTGCTGTGGTTCTCGTCACTCACGGCAACATCGACCGGTTGTGAGTTGTGACTCGATCGTCAGCAGGTACAGTAACTTTTTTGACTTCTGGTTCGTACGGTGTGTACTTCCGAAAATTTAAGAGATTCTTCCTGTTCCTGGCAAAAAAGGTACTGTAAATCATTCTTCTGAACAAAACTGTCGGTTGCACCAGATGGCTATGGGAAGAAGACACCAGAAGGTTCGTCGCGTGAATTCGTTGAGTGGCACCACGCGTGCGTACACCGTCCCAACGTCCCTGCAAACGTTGGCCTTACTGTCATCTGTCACTCCTGCCGCATTCCCTTTGGCATTAAGGATATCTCCAACGGGCAGATGTAAACGGACGCCGAGCGACTCCTTGCGTCCGTGCGGTTAAAAAATACGCATGCACCCTGTTTCATCGGGGTGACGCATATTAACCAGGCCATTCACGGAGGCGTAAGCGCGGCCCAAATTTGAGGCATGTTTGGTCTCTGCGGATGCTGCGCGATCGCGCCGAGCGTTCTCCTTTTCTTACCTAATCTCGCACATCAGGGATAGCGAAATCGACCACGTGGATTTGCTTCCTTTTCCTCTTCTTTGTTGCCCTAGTGCGACGCCACTACTCCAACCCCACTCTCGCCGCACCATCGCAGTACACGGCGTCTGCTCGGTCCTCGCCGCGCTGGAGAACATGATCTTAGTTGGGTAGGTTCTGGCGCGCACGTGTCGCCTGTTTGGGGGGCAAACATCTGCCCTGTTGCGCCGCCTGGCCTCGCCGCCCATGACCTGTTCGGTCAATTGCGCTGGTAGGTTCTTACTCATATTTTGGGTACTATTGTGAGCGACCATTGATCCGCAGTTGCTATCCACGCAGATGGACATGTGGAAGATGTTGCACAAGTTCCGCGCTGAGGTCATTAACTCCTCTTCCGACGAAGAGTCCGATCACACGACGCAGACCATGGCTACAGTTGCGGCCTCCAGCCTCCATGAGTACAATGTCAGCCAGATGCCGGTGCACCGGGGCTCTGTGAAGGACCGCTAAAAAAACCTGCCGCGGAACAGAGTGGAAGGGCACCTCCGGCTCCACGCGGACTACTTCGACCGCACCAATTTAGTGTTCCCGAAAAAAATATTCTAGCGCCGGTACAAGATGTCAAGGGACCTGTTCATGGTCATTCTACGGGACGTCAGAGACTACGACCTGTACTTCCAAGGCCCGATGCAACATGTGCGCTAGGTTTCACCTCGTACCAAAAATGTTCCGCAGCCATTCGCATGCTATCATATGGAATGGCTGCTGATATATTCGACGAGTATCTTCGAATGGGTGAGAGCACCTGCCTTGTGTCCATGTACCGGTTTTACCAAACTGTGACTGTTGTGTTCAGACAATATTACTGTAGGGAGCTAACAGTTGAGGATACAAGACAGTTGTTGTCTATCAACGAGTCTAGAGGGTTCCCAGAAATGATCGACAACATATATTGCATGCACTGGAAGTGGAAGAACTGTCCATTTGGATGACAGGGCCAGTACATCGGTCATGCAGCAGACCGTGCATGCGTCCTCCCTCTGTAGTCTCGGGCCCACCTAGAAACCTCTGTGCCTGCTTCGCCTTCAGCGTGCCAGTGCTAGCGGGGCGGCGATAGTGCCTTCTGTGCGAGGTTGAGTTGTGCCTTCTGTGCGAGGTTGACGGTACGTCCCGTCGACTTCAATCGACAACTGTACGAGATGGGGGCGCCCATGCCGTGGCCAGACATCAACCTGCATGTGGGTTGGCTTCTGAACTCGCGTTGGTGCCGTTGCCACGGGAGGGGCGAGCACAACGCTATGAGATTCGTTGCCGGCGGTTGATCCTCTCGTCGGATCTGCGGGAGGATGCGACATTCTCGCTCAACTCGCATGCCTGGGACATGTTTGGGGAGTGGAAGTTCAAACCGTGGCACCGGGCTGGGGAGCGACGTCGAGTACTTGATCCGCGACTACGCCGGTGGCCACGACGACGAGGACGACAACGACGATGGTCTTCCTGAGCTGCCGCTCATCACCATCGGTGCTGAGCAAGGAGGAGGCTATCCTGATGGCCATTGCTCAGAGAGAGCTTGACGAGCTCGCTAACTGGGATGGCCTTGCCATCCAACTGCGGGAATGCGCGCTGGCGCATGGAAGGCATGGCCCCCGGTCACCCCAACACACCATTAGATGCGCGCCACCTCCCGTGCCGGCGCCAGAACCCGCGCCATCGTGCCATCGCCAATGGTTGGAACTCCTCCGCTTCCATACTGGCCGTTGTCGTGGGAGCCAATCGTCCTTCATCGATCTCGGCGACGAGGAACATACGGTAATGGTGCAAACCCTAGTTAGCTGGGGTTCATTCTATTTTTATTTAAGTTTCTTTTTTGCTCTATGTAATTATTAATCGAGAAATCTAATTCCTGCCTGAGCTCGTTCTAGCCTTACGCGGTGCTCCCTCTTGTCGAACGTCGGATCAAGATCATGCGGTGCAACAGATTTCAGCCGGGACCACGCGCACGTGCCACCGATTAAGTCGCATCGCGACTCCTCTCGTCTACCCACTCCCCATCCCCACCCGAGCATATCGGAAAAAATCCCCACCCGCGGTCCTGCACCCTCCCTCCACCATGGTCTCGATCCCGAACGGCGAGATGGACTGGACCCCCATCGAGTGGATCCTGGTAGGCAGAGGAGGAAGGAGAGGTGCTGGTGGTGCGGACCGCACGACGCCCGCGCTCCCAAGGCGTAGGGCGGCGGCCATGGCGTTGGTGCGGCTACGGGGGAGGGAGGAACGGGCAGCGCCGGCGACGGAGGTGAAGGGCGGCACCCTTGGAGGACGTGGTGGTGCGGATGGGGGGATCAAATGCCCGTGCTCAAGAGGGGAGAGGCGGCGGCCATGGCGGCGGCGGGGTAGTCGGTAGCGGATGAAAATCACGGGGCCATCGCGCCCGTCCTCTGCCTTGCCCGCGACGGAGAACGGAGAGGAGCACGTGCTCATGTCGGCACATCAACGGGATGGGAGAGGGCCGCACGCGCAAGGAGGTGGCCCCTCCCTTTGCTACGCACGGGCCGCACGAGCTTGATAGCCTGGGCGCGCGGTGGCCGGCGGTAATGCAGGCTTGGTGCGGCTTTGCTTCTGGTGGATTTGTTTTCATCAAGTGAAACGGCGGCTCCGGCAATCGGCGGTGTGTTCGCGCGCAGGTAAATTCCCGATTAACCTCCGGTTGCTGTATTTCATTGAGATGTGAACAGAGATCGGTTTGATCTTCATTTGTCTACAGGAATTTTAAGGATTTATGGGCACTGCTTATCCACCAGATCCTTCCGTGTGCAAGGATGTAAGAATAGTGCAATTTCCCCCAATTCTATCTGTAATATTTTGCAATTCGATGTACTTTTCGACATTTTTTTACATCCAAGAAATGGTAAAAGACTGAGATGTATTTTTTCTGCAACTATGGATAAAACGTATGTATCTAGAATTCTGGATGTAATTTTTGTCATTTTTCTACATCCAGAATGCTGAATGGATCAAGGTGTAAAACACTTAGTTTGTGATCCCATTATTTTGGTGCTTCTAGATGTAATTTTAACTTTTTTCTACATCCATTGCTGCAACATTTACATCTCAATTAGATCATAAACTACGCTCTGGTATTTGTTGTTTTCATAAGGGATGTATTTTCTTGGAAACTGGATGGAGTTTTCCCACGCAAGGAAGACACCAAGGAAGAATTTAGTAAATTTCCCATCTCGCCAATGATTTTTCTCCATATTTTATTTTTTTATTTTAGTAGTATAAAATATTTAAGAAATATTTTATACTACTAAAATAATAACAAATACCGGCGTGGAAAGTACCGGGACCAGGGGAACAGAGAGCTAATTGCTGCTCGTTTTTTAATGCGCGGCGAAAGTGGGTTTTCTCACATTCGGACCGAAAGTTTCTATTTTCGGAACACGCCGGAACCCATTGCACGTGACTTTCTATTTTTAGGAGGAGCACTCCCTAAGACTAACCAGTAACCGACCGGGCACTACGTAGCCACGTCCATTATTAGGGCATGTACAATGGGGTGATGTCAGCCTTCTCTTATTGATGCCACGTCAGATTTTTGCTTAGTTGGAGGAGAGAGAATGAAGAGAGAGAAGGTTGTCTTCCCTTAGCTAAGGGATCATCTCTTAAAAAATAAGGGAAGACTATTTTCTCCATTGTATCACATATGTCTTCCCTTAGCAACAAATTTTCTACCAAAATTTATTTTTTTATATTAATTGCTAGAGATGACTGTAAGAGATAATGCATTGTATGACTTATATCTAATGTCTTCTCTAGCTGACGTGACGGCGTAAGAAAAGGCATGCATTCTCTACCATTGTACATGCCCTTAATATGCGTGGGCCCTTGGACTACCCGATCCAACCACACAATTGATGCGAGAGTTTGTGGCTCGACCGAGACGGAACAAAACAGACACTTTTCGAATTACATCTGGCAGCTGAAAATACCCTAATACCAAGTGGAACGCGACATGAGTGACAAATTACAATAAGGCCAACGTTTGCGGTGACGTTGGGATGGTGTAGCACCAACGGATTATAAGCACGTGCTGTAGCACCAACGGATTATAATTTATACGTGAGGATCCTTCCTGTGTCTTCTTCCCATAGCCGGCTGGTGCAACCGACAGTTTGGTTTTAAAGAATGGTTTGCCTTTTTTCTTTTGCCAGGAAGAATCTTTTTAGTGGAAGTCTAAAAGATACTGTTTTTTCTACGAAAATTTCACCGACATATTAATAATCATCAATGTAGTACAAAGATACCTAAAAGTAATAGAAATTACAAATAGTTCACTGAATCACCTAGCGACGACTACAAACACTAGCACGAGCCGACGGCGCGCCGCCGTCCTCGCCCCTCCATCATCGGAGTCAGGCAAAGCTTGTCGTAGTAAAGTTTGTTGTAGTAGACAGAATGGAAGTCGTCGTGCTAAGGCCCCAAAAGACCAGCGCACCAGAGCAGCAACCATCGCCAATGATGACAACCGTAGATCAGAAGAGACTGACTTGAAACCACGCAATCGAACACGAAAGACAACCGAATCACGGGAGATCCGCCGGACACACAACTCCCCACGCCTTCCGACGACGCTACATGCACCACCAGAGTGAGGATAGGACGGGAAGGACTTTATTCTAACTTCAGGAAAGTGACCGCCGCCTCTCCATCCCAAAGAAGACACCGAGAATAAACTAAACGAAGAACTGAAACCTTCCCGCTAGCGAGAGGCCGCGGTCCGCCACACCTCCAAGACCCTAAGGCCACCAAAGGCGGAGTGGACAAGCAATATCGCCGACGAGATCGACGAAACCCTAGATGGGTTTTGAGGCGCCTCCTGATCGCCTGTTTCTTGTTTCCCGTGTCTAAAAGATACCTGTTGACGAATCAGTGAATCACGATCGATCAGAAACGGCTGGTACCTTGACGAGAACCACACCAGACGTTCGATTGGTGCTCAAAGTGAACACGCGTTATACATGACCAAGTACAATGAATCTGGCTTTCGTCGGCGGACTCACACAGAGGATGACGGAGAGGGTGACGAGATGGTGGAAATGGAAACAGACTGACTGGTCAAAAGGAAGAGGACAATCCGCGCCAGCAGGAAAAGACGCACGGCGGGCGCGTCATGCCACACGAGAGGTCCAGGCCACCAACACCTATAAATTCAGACAGGCCATCGGCCCGACTGAAGCACAGACACACAGAACAGATACAGAGCTCAGAAGCAAGAACCAAAGCAACCTTTAGCCATTCCCCTGCAAATCAGCCGAGAGAAAATGGTGGCCAAGGAGGCGATCCCGCTGCTGACGGCGCACAAGCTGGGGCGCTTCGACCTCTCCCACCGGGTGGTGCTGGCGCCGCTCACGCGCTGCCGCTCCTACGGCAGCGTGCCGCAGCCGCACGCGGCGCTCTACTACTCGCAGCGGGCGACCCAGGGCGGCCTCCTCATCTCCGAGGCCACCGACGTCTCCGTCACCGCCAAGGGGTACCCTGAGACCCCCGGCATCTGGACGCAGGAGCAGGTGGAAGCCTGGAAACCCATCGTCGACGCGGTCCACCGCAAGGGGGCACTGTTCTTTTGCCAGATCTGGCATGTCGGGAGAGTATCCACAAATGGTAAATATCAAATCCATGTCGTTGCTGACTACATACACCATGAAGATTTTATCTGATTACACGGTTAATTCGTGGTACTAATTCTGATTTATGTTAATCTACTGCCTCTGATTTATGTTAATCTAATGCCTAAACAGATTTTCAGCCAGACGGAAAGGCACCAATCTCCAGCACTGACAAGCAGATAACGCCCGACGCCGAGGCCGGCATAGCGTACTCCAAGCCCCGCCGGCTTCAGATAGAAGAAATTCCCACGATCGTCGATGACTTTAGGCGCGCCGCTCGGAACGCCATCGAGGCGGGCTTCGATGGCGTGGAGATCCACGGCGCACATGGCTACCTCTTAGAGCAGTTCATGAAAGACAGCTCTAATGACCGCACCGACGAGTACGGTGGTAGCCTTGAGAACCGATGCCGCTTTGCCGTGGAGGTGATTGACGCCATTGTTAGTGAGATCGGGGCGGGCCGTGTAGGCATAAGGTTGTCCCCATTTGTGGATTACATGGATTGCTACGACTCCAACCCGCACGCCCTTGGCGTGTACATGGTGGAACAACTGAACAAGCACCAAGGGTTTCTCTACTGCCACATGGTTGAACCTCGGATGGCTATTGTGGATGGTCGGAGGAAGATACCTCACGGCCTACTACCTTTTAGGAAAGCATTCAATGGCACTTTCATTGCCGCCGGTGGGTATGATCGGGAGGAAGGCAACAAGGTGATCGCTGATGAATATGCTGACCTCGTCGCATATGGGAGGCTCTTTCTGGCTAATCCGGATTTGCCAAAAAGATTCGAGCTAGGTGCCCCTTTGAACGAGTACGACCGCACTACCTTCTACACGCAAGATCCCGTTGCTGGCTACACAGACTATCCTTTCCTTGATGGCTCAATTACTGAGTAGTTTGTCCACTTAATTTCGATTATGATGTACTTTGCTTTATCAAATAGGTACTAGTGTTTTGTGTAGTATGTATGTGCATATGCACTTACATTGTATCATTTCCAGGTTGTTGTTTTTCATGTAATCTTTACTATTATATATGAGTTCGTACGTCGTCAAAAATGTTTGATGTCAAAGATTGGAGACATTTTAACCGTCTAACCGCTCAAAACATTTGTTTGATCTCTTCCCACCCGTGTGATCTACTCTGCAGCATATATGGCAAGCGTCAATCAATTTGAAAAATCAATGTTAGGAATATTAACACTGGGATGCCAGATATGGAAATAAATTGGAGTATTAATCGTGGAATCCCACAATCAGGGGATGCCCGAATCGTCACAACCAATTTATAGACAATAATTGTAATCAGCAATTATTTTTACGGAATCGACTACTACGAGCTGGGACGGGGCTTGCCTTTGCCCGCGAGGTGCGACCATCCGTGCGATCAGTTCATCCTATCGTGCTACTCTACCTTCAGCACTCCTCCCATCCTGTCGACGCCGCTCCACCGACGAGCTATGGAGCCTCGAGACTAGGGGGAACCACCTCTATTCCTCCGACGCCGGCCCGTTCCTGGCCGCTCCCACCAACCGCATCGGCGAGGAGGTGGTCGTCGTTCTCGCTGCTGGAGCCCGTCGAGGCTAGCTGTCCCCACTGGTGTTGTAGAGGAGAAATTGGATGGGAGACCAAAAGTCCATCCCTAACAAGATCGACACACCCCCAAATCCCGAACCAATCAGGTAAAATTTTACATGGAAGGGCACCAAGAATCTGAATACAATTGACTTCTGGGTTGCTTTTGTGTTTATTCGACACATGGTTGCGAGACTAAAATATTGAGTTAGATGGAAAAATAAGTTGCATCAACATACTGTAACCTATTCAAGTCTGCAAGTACATCTCTGAAAAATTCAGTCGACTCATCCGTGGGAGTTAAAACTATTGTGCTGATGCTCTACTCTATTCCGTGTAAATTACATGCTTACCTGTTTACTTGATTTAGGTGTATGCACGATTGGGCTGCCGTGGGCAACCTCTTCAGCACCGGTCTGCAATCGGCGATTTATGCTGATTGCTGCACTGTTCAATTGGAGCCTGTGTATGAATTTGCTATTTCCTCTCTGTTCAGTTCGAGAATCGCCTTTGATCACTGTCTGCGCTTGAACCTCCCATGTTTCTGTTTGCAGAGCGATCTGAATTTGGCGCGCGGCTATCTATTTTGTTCATGTGTTCCCGCGACCAGATTACCTCTTTTCTGTTTAGTTTTGATGACGTGCCACTGGTGGAAAAAGGGCCTTTGGTCGCGGTTCGCAACTGCCATTAGTCGCGGTTGCGCAACCGCGACCAAAGTAGCGCGACTAAATCCCCCCCTTTAGTCGCGGTCGCGACTAAAGGCCCGTCCACGTGAGCGCCAGGCGACCGTCGGGGCGGAGGCCCTTTAGTGGAGGTTCTTCTGGCCGACCGCGACTAAAGGCCGCCGCAGGTTTAGGGTTTTAGGCCCCCCCCCCTAAACCTGCCCCCCCTAAACCTGTTTTCTGTTTAATTTGTATTGTTTTATTTCTTTTGTGCTTTATTGTAATTTTGAAGGAGTTTCACATATTCTACGGTACTACATATGCATGCATATGAATGTACAATTTCAAACAAATTTGAAATTAGAACCAAAAAGAATTCAAGAGGAATATACAATATATATTCAATATCATCGGATGACCATATACAAGTTTGAACAAGTTTCCATACATAATTTAATGCATGTATAGTTCTACGTCCTCTACGTAGTGTTTTCCTGTAGGATCGATGACTTCCCTCGCGAACCATCCAGCTAGTTCCTCCTGAAGTGGTCGGAAGCGAGCTTCTGGACTAAGCGTCATCCGGAGGTTATTCCTCTTGATGTTGAGCTCATCCGACTGGTCCCGCTCATTGGTGTATCTCCGGATCCTCTCACAAACATAGTATCCACATAGATTGGTCCCCGGTGGCTGAATATCCCCAGTCGTCCGCACTGCCCTTTTAAAATGTAGCTCTTTTTTGAATTCACCGACCTTTTCATCTACGAACCGTCTCCAAACCCTACGAGGCAAAGAAAATTAAATGAACAAGAGAGTTATTAATTAGTTACTTGATATTAGGAAATGATGAACGAAATAGGCCGATCGATATAGAGCGCAAATGAATGAAAACAATTACTTTTGCATCATTTTTCTCATGTCGGCCCAAAGCGCCGCATCCATATTTAGAGAGTCGTGGACGAGAACTGTGGAGGTGTGAATTTGAATTACCATCAGAATCCAATGGAACCTGCGGACACGATACATGCACAGTCATGCATATATAACTCATCGATTAGCCACATACCATGCTTGGAGAGTAAACAAAAGAGAATGTGCTCAAGACAGAAACACTCACCCAAAATGGTAAGGAAATAGAATATCACTTTTGAGTTGTTGTTTTCTAATAAACCGAAACAGGTCTTCCTCCACGTCGGTTGGGTGGTGTTCTAATACATATGAATTAACGATGTGTGGGTCAATGAACCCAACATCATTGATGTTCCTTATTTGCATTTCCAGCTTCTTCATTCTGCATAATAGCGTAGACAACAAGATAGTTAGGACAATATATAGTGCAGGCAATGAACGAGATGGGGTAGAAATTAATAAATCACTTACAGAACGTAGCAACTTATGATAGATTTGTCGAGGTCGCGCAGATTGAACAGCTGGAACAATTCACTCCGATGAATTGTTATATAGTAATGTTTGAAGTGATGCTCAACTCTAACTTCCGCATAAATATAGTCTTTGGCGTTTTTAAGTTTTATGTAACTCTTGTACCAATTTAGCGAGACCTTTCATTTGTCGAGGTAGATCCTCTTCCCGCGCAGGCTCGACGAGAGGGCCATTCTTCACATATGTAAAAACTACGTCCTTCATTGGCGCCTCATCAAGGCCTAACAGTTGCACGAAGAGTGATACCTAAGTCGGCCGCTTGTTCTCCGGCACTCGTTACGGTCAATCCATGTGCTGCCGCAGCTGCTATGATATCGGGGGCATCCGGACCGGCGGCTTGCACTATGAGCGGGGCGATCGATTGTTTACTTTGTTCCCCGAGCTGGGCAACTTCTTTCCCCTTTCTAATTTTTTCTCGGCCTCCTCCAAGGCTTTCTTCTCCGCCAAATCTTGGTTCTTCTTGAACGCGAGTGCTTGCCTACGAAGTTCACGTGCATAGTCGTCGGGCAGATTCTTTGCGGCTTGGGACGGTGTGTTCAAAAATGACTTAGCCCACTTCTTTTGCTCATCGAATATACTGGCTTGGGCTCGCCCTCTATTTTCTTCTTGCAGCTCGCCTTCCATTTCTCTAAATCAGCAGCCGCGCCCGCCTCGACTTCCTCGGCACTACTTTCCCAAGGCCTCGTGGGGAGAGGCTTCAGTGATACCTCCGGTACCTTTGTTTTCTTAGGTACGTAAGGGTCCGGGTTAATAATCCAGGACTGCTGCTTCTGCTTCTTCGCCGGAGGTGGATTGGGGGGCGGCGTCTGCTTACCCGCCCGGGGCGGACTAGGGGGCGGCGGCTGCTACCCGCCGGAGGTGAATTGGGGGCGGCGTCGGCCCTCGTGAAGGAGGTGTAGGTGAAGCACCACCACCACCACCGCCACCGCCGCCACCACCACCACCGTAGGGGGGTGGACTTGTTGGCGCCTCGCCTGGAAACTTGATAAACTTCTTCCGCCATAGAATGAACTGGCGCTTGACATCTCCAAGTCTTGTCGCCCCTTCAGGTGTAGCAATGTCAATGTCCAGGTCCTCAAACCCTTGGACTATGTCCTCCACCGTGACACGAGCATAGCCATCTTGAATGGGGTTGTTGTGGTGGAGTGCTCCAGTGGTAAAGCATCGCCGATGGCTACCTTCATGGACATGTTCCCGATAGGATAATACGAGATGACATGCTTTCATCTCCTTTATATCGTCCACGGGGTAGCGAGGAGGCTCCGGTGCAAGTAACTTCGACCACCGCGAGGCTCCGGTGCAAGTAATCTCGATCGTCGGTGCACCAGCCGATGGGGCCTCCGTGGAAGCCACGCTGCTTCTTCGCGGCTGGCTTCCGAGATCCAATGGATGATCTTCATGCTGTGCCCGAGCTGCATCTCTTTCGGCTACTAGTACACTCACGGTTTTCTTCATCACATCCATTTCCGATACCAACTGCGCCACAACATCTTTTTCCCGATCCATCTTTCTCTTACGGCTTCGTAACCGTACGGGTCATCGTTCCGGGGAACCCTATTTTCCACGGAATGTGCCCCATGCCTCGTACACGTCCTCCGTGTTCGGGATTCCCGAGGGCTTTTGTCGTGGCGTCGTTCTCTCCGTTGAACTTGATCCTCCCCTCTTGAGCATCCCTCATTGCCTCAATAAGCTTTTGGGTGGGTGTAATTATTTTGCCCCGGTAAACACACTCCCCTGTCTCCGGGTTCAGCGATCCCCCATGCCCGTACCACCAGCTTTTGGCCCTTGGGTCCCATCCCTCCGCACTGGACGGATTCCTCGCGCCCTCGCCTCGTTCTCCATCTTCTCCCACCTAGGCTGCCAAAAGCGATACCCTCCTGGCCCCATTTTATGATTGTACTCCTTCTTGGCCGCATTTTCCTTATTTTTTTCGATAGTTCAAGGAACCTGAGCGACATCTTTCGCTAGGACGAATGGTTCGTCAAGGTAACCAAGATTGTTGAAATCCACCATTGTCATTCCGTATTGCTGGTCCACCTTTACCCCACCTCCTGTTAGCTTGAACCATTTGCACCGGAACAAAGGGACCCTAAAGGAGGGTCCATAGTCAAGTTCCCATATCTCCTCTATGTAACCATAATATGTGACCTTTTGCCCATTCTCGGTTGCTGCATCAAAGCGGACACCACTGTTTTGGTTGGTGCTCTTTTATCTTGGGCGATCGTGTAAAATGTATTCCCATTTATCTCGTACCCTTGGAAAGTCGTTATAGTCGAAGATGGTGTCTTGGCCACATTAAATGTTTTCTCAACCAACTGCCGAAAGTCTCCATGTGGGCCTTCCTAATCCAGGATTCAGGCTTCCCAGGGTTGTCCGAGCGTAAAATATTCTTGTGTTTCTCAAAGTACGGAGCCACCAAGCTGGAATTGGTCAGAACCGTGTGGTGTGCTTCAGTCAGAGAATGGCCGTCCATACATATCGTTGATTTCCTTCCGATCGTGCCTTTTCCACTTAGTCTCCCTCGTGCCGCGATCGAGGAAGACCAATCGGCTTAAGGTCGGGAACAAAGTCAACACAAAACTCAATTACCTCCTCATTTCCATAGCCCTTGGCGATGCTTCCTTCTGGCCTAGCACGGTTACGAACATATTTCTTTAATATTCCCATGAACCTCTCGAAGGGGAACATATTGTGTAGAAATACAGGACCGAGAATGGAAATCTCATCGACTAGGTGAACCAGGAGGTGCGTCATAATATTGAAGAAGGATGGCGGGAACACCAACTCGAAACTGACAAGACATTGGATCAGACATCGTTCGTAACCGTGGTAGAACTTCTGGATTGATTACCTTCCGAGAGATTGCATTGAGGAATGCACATAGCTTCACAATGGCTACTCGAACATTTTCCGGCAGAGCCCCTCAAAGCAATCGGAAGCAATTGCGTCATAATCACGTGGCAGTCGTGAGACTTCAGGTTTTGGAACTTTTTCTCCGCCATGTTTATTATTCCCTTTATATTGGACGAGAATCCTGACGGGACCTTCATCCTGCTCAGGCATTCAAAAAAGATGACCTTCTCTTCTTTGGTCGTAGCGTAGCCGGCACGACCTTGAAACCGTTCCGGATGCCGGTCATCGTGGTCTTTCAAACTTTGCTGGTCCCGCCGTGCTTCCTTTGTATCATTTGACTTCCCATACACGCCCAAGAATCTTAGGATGTTCACGCAAATATTCTTCGTAACGTGCATCACGTCGATTGCGAGAGCGGACTTCTAGGACTTTCCAATATTCTAGCTCCCGTAATATAGATTTCTTCTTCCACATGGCTACGTGCCCGTCGGCTCCCTTCGGAACTGATTGTCCGCCGAGACCCTTTCCAAAGATGACTTTCAAATCCTTGACCATATCAAATACCTCAGCACCAGTGTGTTCCGCAGGCTTCGGCCGGTGATCTGCCTTGCCGTTGTAATGCTTGCCTTTCTTTCTTACTGGATGACCTTTCGGAAGAAATCGACGATGCCCAAGGTACACGTTCTTCTTACAATTTGGCAAATGTACACTTTCAGTCTCATGTAAGCGGTGCGTGCATGCATTGTATCCCTTATTTGACAGTCCCGAAAGGTTACTAAGAGCAGGCCAATCGTTGATGGTTACGAAAAGCAACGCTCGTAGGTCAAATTCCTCTTCTTTGTGCTCATCCCACACACGGACACCAGGTCTGCCCCACAGCTGTAAAAGCTCATCAACTAATGGCCTTAGGTACACATCGATGTCGTTGCCGGGTTGCTTCGGACCTTGGATGAGCACTCGGCATCATAATGAACTTCCGCTTCATGCACAACCAAGGAGGAAGGTTGTAGATGCATAGAGTCACGGGCCAGGTGCTATGGCCGGAGCTCTGCTCGCCAAAAGGATTCATGCCATCCGTACTTAGACCAAATCTTATGTTCCTTGCGTCAGCTGCAAAATCTTTGAACTCTCTCGTCGATCTTTCTCCATTGCGTTCCATCTGCGGGGTGTCTCAACTCCCCGTCCGACTTACGGTCCTCTTTGTGCCATCGCAACAACTTGACATGCTCTTTGTTCCCGAACGGACGTTTCAACCGTGGTATTATAGGAGCATACCACATCACCTTGGCGGGAACCCTCTTCCTGGGTTTCTGGCCCTCAACATCGTCACCGGGGTCATCGCCTCGATCTTATAACGCAATGCAGTGCATACCGGGCATTCATTCAAATTCTCGTATTCACCGCGGTAGAGGATGCAGCTCGTTGATGCATGCATGTATCTTCGGAACCTCTAAACCTAGAGGGCGGACAACCTTCTTTGCTTCGTACGTATCGGCGGGCAACTCGTTATTCTTTGGAAACATATTCTTCAACATTTTCAGCAAGTTTTCAAATGCCGAGTCAGCTACACCTGCTCGTGCCTTCCATTTCAGCAAATCCAGATGTGCAGCCCAGCTTTTTCGGACCATCATCGCATCCGGGGTACAGCGCCTTCCTCGTGATCCTCTAACATGCGATCCAAATTCTCCCTCTCCTTTTCAGTTTCGCAGCGTCTCCGTGCATCAGCAATGGTCCGACCAAGATCATCAACGGGATCCTCTTCTTCACCTTCCCCTTCACCTTCCCCTTCACCTTCAAGCATCCTCCATGAAAGTATCACCGAAATGAGAAAGATAGCTTTCATCGATGAAATCATCCCCTTCTTCATCTTCTTCCATTATAACCCCTCTTTCTCCATGCTTGGTCCAACAATTATAGCTTGGCATGAAACCGTGCCGAAGCAGTGCATGTGAACATCTCTTGAGGAAGAGTAACCCTTCTGATTCTTACACTTAACACATGGACAGATAACAAAACCCCCTCGCTTGTTCGCATTAGCCACTACGAGGAAATCTTTCAAACCCGTACTGAACTCGCCTGGAGAGTCGGTTACCGTACATCCATTGCCGATTCATCTGCATTATTATAATATAAAATATATAATTAACCATCATGCATTTGTTAAACTAACTAGCTACAAACAATATAAATTAAACAATGAACTACACACACATGCATATTGTATCAATGGCGACACATCAAAGGTTCAAGTTGCTAACCGCGATCGAGGAGGAAAAAATAAATGAGAAAGCTCAAGTGTGGCTCCAACACTTCATATCATGTTTGTTTCATGCTCTTGGGGCATTTCATCAAACACCTTATGTGCATAAGAGGAACCAAAAGCAAACCTAACACTCACTTGTGAGTTTTGTGAAGAGAATGGCTCCAAATGGCTAAGTGTTGGCTCCAAATGGCTGGATGGGTATATATAGGGGCTTTAGTCCCGGTTGGCCTGGCCAACCGCGACTAAAGGCCTTCGGGCACCTTTAGTCGCGGCTGGCCTGGCCAACCGCGACTAAAGCCCCCCACGTGCACCAGCTGGCCACCGTGCGCCCTGGGCCCAGGCCTTTGGTCGCGGTTCGCCACACGAACCGCGACTAAAGACCCCATTAGTCGCGGTTCCTTTACCTTCACGACTTATGGGGCTTCCCGGAAGCCTGTTTTTCTACCAGTGTGCGTATATTATGGAAGGGAAATCTGTACAGGAGAGAGGGCTACGAATGGCCGAACGGGGCTGTGTCGTCGCTGTTTTTTTCTCGAAGGAAAAGATACGGAGCTGGGCAATGCGGGAGGCAGAGCCGTTCGATGGACTGGTCGCACGGATGATGTAAGCCCCGTCTAGGAGCTGTGGTGCTGCCCTACATGGAAGCCAGGTTAGTTGATTAGGAAGTTAGACAAGTCCCCAGTTCCCCAATCCTTTCTCTCCCTTGCGACGGACCAGGACCAATGGTAGCGTGAGCGGTATAGGGTACTCCGTGAGGTCGTCCGAGGCAGCACGTGCCCCGCGGGGGACGAGGTTCGCATGGCGGCGTGACACGGCACCCTACTGCGGTGGTTCGGTGCGTTAGATATGAGATATCTTCCGAGGAACCGCGGCGGGCTCCTCCGAGAGGAGGGAGCGAGTCCCACGTGCAAGAAGCCGCAAGCTCTCGGTCGCAGGTAGCGCGACCAGCTCTTGGTCGTCATCAGCGGCATGATAAGTTCTCCGTCTCCGGTGTAGCTGTTTCTGGTCAACATCGGCGATGCAGCCGGTTCTTGATCGCTCCGTCAAGAAAGTCCGGTGCCCGATGTTGTCCCGCTGTGTGATGTCGTCTGCCTCCGCTAGCGCCTTCGCGGCACGGAGTGGGCTCCGGCGAGTCTCCCGTTGCAGCTTTGGGACGTCCGCCTTGGCGACACCGCCGGCGAAGCCGGCCTATGTGGAGTGCGCTACCAGTTTCTCCTTAACTTCTACCTTCATGACACCGCAGGCGACATTGTCTTCAGATCATTGCGCTTGCCGTTTCTCCTCAACTTCTCAAGGGAGGATGGAGATTAGATGAGATGGCTTCCACGTTGGTCTTCCACGTCTGTCCGGGTAATACATGAAAAGCAATCAAGATGGTGGCGGCCTGGAGGTTGAGCAGGGAGTGACAGACTAGGGATGTATGTGATGGTTCTTGGAATTTTACTATGCACGATGGTTGTAAGGATGTCTTGAGACTCATTATTGCACTGATATTGTAATAACTTGCTGCATGCAACCAAGGTGAGCTTATAATCTCGAATCTTAATATAAAAGGTTATTTTTTGTCAATAAAAACATTAGTCATGCTTTATTTCATACACCTATATATTACTATACAAATTACAAACATCCATATTGTCATGCCTTCTCATCAGTATTGATATCTGATATTGCACTAACGCTACCACTGTCCGCATCAAAATCAACCCCAGTCACCTGGAACATATGAAGCTGAACCTTGACACAACAAATGGATTGATGCCCTTTGAATTGGTTATGACTTTCTTTTTTCGGTTAGGAATAACTGATGCAACCCTTTAGTATAGAAAGTCGCACAGGCATTCGTGCTATTTTGGATGAATTTTCTCCATGTCTTAGTTTGTGTTCTGCTAGGCGTGAGTTTCTTACAAACCGTTTGTGTCATTTGGAGCACATAAAGCGTCTACTATCCAAAAAATGTATATTTCTACACAACAAAAACTTACTTTTTGTGTCTTGTGACGTATATATTTTTCTGTCCCATTGCAACACACGTGTATAATTACTATCTTCCAGTAAATTTCATTCTCTCTTTATTTTCTTTGGATGTGGTGCGTGGATGATGTCTCGCGTAATGCTCTTGGGCTGAATTGTCTGAAGTCAATCGGTGGGGTTATCAGGATAATTAGATTCAAAAAATTGGGCATCGTTGTGTTTCAGTTGAGAAATGATATATTGGTTATGGCACAGATAGACTATGATTTCTGTAAGGATCATCATTCAGAAATTATAATGCTAATATGTAAGAGAACCAGGACAATTTCGCTGATTACCTTCTATGATTATTTATGATATAAATATATGATAGCTGAAATGGTATTTAGGGATCTCATTGTAGCAATACTTGGTTGATTAATATTACTGTATTGTCATTAGTCTTATTGTTTCCATATATCCTTGTTTAGATTTAGATTCAAATAAATTGAGCATTCCTTTTCATCATTTTTTTGCAGGCATGTTTTTCTCTGATTGGTAATGATGATTAAGTGTCTGCATTAGGAAGAGAGCAAACTATGAGGGAGATTATGAAATATTGTGACTGCATATGATTGGTATAAAATCAAATAGAGTAATAAAATTATATTTTTCCTCAATCTAGCATAATCATTGTTTATCAAAACTTGTGTTTTAAAGTATATGTGTTATACAAAGTGATGCCGCATACCGGACCATTCGAGTGGTCATAGCGGTCTGTCCTTTGCATATTATTCAAATTTTGGTAATCCATGGACATATTTGTAGATTGCAGCTTTCCTTTCTATTTACTTTATTTAATAAAGAAAGCCCTAAGTGTAGCTAGAGGAGGCATGTCTATGCGGCATACTATGTGTAAAGTAGAATATTATTCCATTGAAATATTGTGCGACATGAATTTCATGTGTATTATATTTACATATGTGGCAAAAAAATATAAAAAAACCCGTAGCAACGCACGAGCATTCAACTAGTACTAGTATGTACACACGTGATCTTCATCTAGTGATATATGTTTGTATCTTCTCTTATGTTTTCCGGTGCGAGCACATATTCAAATTGTCCCTGAGTTACTCTTTCCTCTTGGATTTTTTATAAGATTTGTGGCCTAAAAGGGATACCAAGGTAGGTATATATCCTTTATGTTGTAGTATTACCATTTCCACCAAAAAATTTCTCATTTGCATGTGATGATAATATGCACACGTACAAGATACCTTCATGTAGGTATAATATTTAGATTTTCCAGTCGTTAAGAGACGCACACCTAACTAAATTTGAACTGTTTTTTACTCCCTCCCACTATATGTGCTAGAAACGTGTCACTGTTATTGGTTGAATATCGCTGAAATCAACCAAGTATTTTTCTAGAACTAGTCTAGCAATTTCTATGGATGATGCATTACTTGTCAATGATGGAAGATTTCTCGTAAATCAGGGGTGCATTTTTCTGCTATGAATATCATGTTACTTTGCTTAAAATTTTCATTTTCTATATAGTCATCAATATATGAAAATTGAATCTTTCTCGGAAATGAAAGAGAAATAGCCCACATGGCAGACTGACCTTGTGATCGATGATTCGTCGGTGAACTTGACGTGCAAAGTGGTATCATTAACATATTGTAGGTTTGTATGCCACCATTGATCAAATGAAAAACCAAGCCATGGAGATGACCATGATTTTTCCCTGTTGTAATCATGACTCCTAATGCTTCCGCTACGATGTGAAATAGGAGAGTATAAAGAGGGTCACCTTGATGGTACCCTCTGAATACTCTAGAATTTTTTTTAGTGTTCTCACCATTAATGTTAGAGATCATGAAATGTTCTTTCAGCGGCGGCCTGGAGGCGGCGGCGACGGCGGCTAGGAGGAGCGGAAGCTAGGGTTAGGGATCGGTGCGGTATCTGATACCATGTAAGAGTTGGTTTGGTGCAATGATGATTGTATTGATCGTGCACAAGGCACATATATAGGTACATGGGTGTGACCGGGTCTAGTCTCCACGTGAATACAGAGAGAGAGAGACGCTACAGGTGCAACATACAAAACCCTAACCTATACACATACGGATACGTTCAACGGTTTTGATGGCTGCTTCTGACTCATTATTGATGATACGAAGGATTATAATATTCAAGTTTTAACGATCAAGGACCTTATAACAACTAGTTCGTACACACCACTACTACAGTAGACACACAACACTTTGACATGGTTCGCCACAAGAAGACCGCTAGCGTCTCTTGCCTTTGCCAGCGCCCGCCGGTGCAGTGTCATCGTGTTGAGCAGGCACCTTTAGCAGCGGAGGGACAAGCATCTCCAGTCAAGGAGGAGGAGCATTCCCTCCCGCCGACTTACAACAAAGCCAGCTCCTCCCCATCGTATTCATGATGGTCCTCTAACGACGACGAAGGCGGAAGAAATTTGGAGGACGACAAAGATCTAAGCTCAAATATATTATAACCTCTTCTTCCAGATGAACTGTGTGTGTGCAACTAGTTTTCTTCATTTTATGCTTGAACACATGATTTACTATCTATCACCCTACGTGGTTGTCTCTATATCGCAGACGAATAGCTTCAGTGAACCGTGTGTGATACTTGTGATGCTAGACGACTAATATTATTGACATCGCGTGCATAACTCCAACAATGCATACGGTTGGAAAGATGGTGTGCAAAATATAGGTCCATCAGCCAACTGACCCAACCCTTGCAATTTTCTTATATATAAATCAAAACCAGCAACCCTACCGGTCTCACTCCACTCCAAAACCGCCCTCCTCTTTAGACTACAACTTGTCGGTGAGGCGGAAGCAGCTTTTGGCTAGAGATATGCCTTGCTAGAACGCCGATGAACTCCAAGTGCGGCACGTTGGCCGTGGAGTCATGTTGATCCACGCGTTCGTAGCCAAGACCTTCCGGGACCACTCACGTTTTTGGTATGTTTTAGTTCAAATTTGAACCAAAACCACGACTCTTCTTATGGATTGGGGGAGTAGCAGAAATTGCAAATTGGAAAGATATTTGTATTTGCATAGAAATTATAATGAATCATTATTTTTAACTCCCTTTTCCTCATGTAAGTCCGTAGGGTAGTGTTTCATTATTCTATATGCAATTATGTTGGTACCTTACTCTAGAAAAATTTATTTATTTTAGCTCATACCCCGTTCGATGTTCTATTTTTAAACTATATCCGGCCCCCGAAAAATTGCTAAGGATTTTTGGGCGCGAGCCCCTGTTTTGACCCCGGATTTTTGGTCGGATATTTCATACTGGGCCCGGATAATCCGGCTTGGTAACCCCCAATGGCCATATTTCATTGGGGGCTATAAATAGCCTTCTTCTTCCCCAAAATTTGGTTGCTTCTTTCACTCTGACTGTTACTTGTTCTACCTCAAAACTGAGTTAAAAAAAACCCCTTTGGATAAAAACATCAGTATCCTGTGGAATGAGAGTATGGTCTAAACAACCAATCAGCAACCTCAACTCCTTGTTGTTTCTAGTGTGTACCATGTCCACTTCCTTTGTCTTGCCAAAGAGAGTGCCCACCGCCCACAATGACAAGAAATCAGTTCTCACATCAGCTTGATGACCATGTTTAACAGGAGATAATGCTTAAAAGCAAAAGATAAACGACTGTCTAGATATACTGTTTTCTGCAGCTGATGACGCTGAGGGAGGGATTTGGCGAACTACTTGTACGTACAGCCACATTTCCTTGCCACCAGCTTCAAACGGCCAACTGAACTTGCCAGAACACATGAGCAAAAAATATATAATACAGAGTACATATTTTAAAAATTTATTATTTTGGTTTAATTGATTTTGTTGTAGTTTTGTTTATGGAGCCACTTAAATAGGTCGCATGACCCAATGGTGTAATCAATTGCTTCATGCAGGCACAACATATAGCAAAATTCACGAAGCACAAAACCAGGTACAAAATGAACAATGCCATCCGGAAAGAGATTTTTTTATGTGAAGTCCAAAACAATATGAAATGACACAAAATGTTAATCCGGTGAAGGAGCATCGTCAACCATATATTTTTATGCCATATAATTTATATTTTATCAGATTACTTAGTGGTCTTGTATATAACAACATAGGGAACAATATAAGGACATGCTGTTTCTGCTCTCGGGAGCACATGCTCCTGGTTTTCAAAATTAAATTTCAACATATTATATAATGTCAAAAAATTCCGATAAAAAATGTTACGGATACATCTTGATGTTCTATGTGTTTGCAAAGTCGTTTCACGAAAAATCGATACTTTTTGTGTCATATGTAAAAAAGTTAAAATTTGGTGCTAAATATAAGCTCTTCACAAGACGTTTTGCTTGTCATTTTTACACAGGACACCAAACCTATCGGTTTCGCGCGAAACTTGGCATACACATATAGATTGTTGACATATACGCCTGAAATTTGTGTTTGTATTTTTTGTGATATTTTAAAATGTTTTTCTCTTTAGCAGGAGCATATGCACCTGAGATCAAAATTGCATTTCCGACAATATAAGGGATATTCACTTTGGGATATAGGTGTAGATGCACCCATTGTTCAAAAATTATATTTCAAAATGTCCAAAAATTCAGAAAAAATTCAAGATGTATGTCTAGACATTCTATGTTTGCACAGAAAGTTAGGCAACAAAATGACATTTTTTGTGACCCATGCAAAAAAGTCAATTTTTGGTGCACCAAAAAGGGTTTCCACGGACCATTTTCTTGTCTTTTTTTGTATAGGCCACACACATACAATATCTTTTTCCGCAATTTTTTGTGTACGAACATATAATGTTCAAATGTACACAGATTTTTTTGACATTTTTTAGTGCATTTAAAATAAAAAAGTATTTTGCATAATGGGTGCATCTACCCGCGTGTTTTATATAACGTTGCCATTAAATTAGTGAGTCCTTGAACCAATCAGTTTGTTCCATCCCATCTTTTTGAAGGAATGCCGAAGTAGAGAAATTGGGTACCGAATCGATCTACCTAAATCTCTCGCCTAAATCAGTAGGTAACACTCAGAGCACAAAAATGCATGTCTATTTTTCCCATGTGTTTTTTTAACTAGGTTGTGAATTTAAATTTTGTAAGCTCCATCCATGGAGCAATGGAATGACTCTTTTGCTGAGATTGATAACGAGTGTGCATAGACAAGGAAGCATGCATGATTATGCTGTCGTATAATCATCTTACTCAGCTGCATGTTACCAAGTTTGAATTATTCTTAATTAAGTTCAACATTCTCTATTTAGCTAAATTCTTACACTTTTACAAGCATGATCAGCCGGTGAAATCGTTGAAGTGGGTAAGATTTCAAGGATTGTTGTCATTCCGTCCAATTTTTTAGAGTAAACTCCGGTTTTTACCCTCTATTTTGAAATTTTTGACACTAACTACCCCCATTTAGAAAGTTTTTATCCTAATTACCCCATTTAGCAAAATTTGTGCCAGTTTATACCCCTTTTAAGTTTTTTATGTGCATTTTTATCGATGGGTTCCCAACATCGGGTACATCGCGTCACACTCCAATTTGTTTAATTGTACGAAAAAAGGAAAATACAAAAATTAACCACGGCTGATATACCATGTTTGAGTGCTTACGAATAATTTACCACAATCAAGTGCTCCTCCTTCCCATAGAGTGCAATTACTACTCACATGGACACGCTGATGTATATTCTACCATGAGGGACAAGTCGTGTCTTCCCTCAGAAAGGGAAAATATGTTGTCTTGCTTAAGCCGATCAACCTATGCTGCATCATACTGAACACCACTCCTGATCAGTTGCTATGTTAATCAAAAGCCAATAAGTCGGTGCTTATTCATATAGTCATATTGCACCTAGCACCCCACCCCCCATGCACGCAGAGTTTTAACACCCTCATAGACTGGCTGACATATGTGTGACGGTTGTAGGGATTCGTAGCATAGAAAACAAAAAAATTCCTACCGCAAGAACGAACAACAAATCAGGTTCCACTAATCAGATTAGAGTATTAGACTACCAAATCCAGCCCCACTGGAGACATCCGAGCGAGAAAATACCAATCTACCAGAGAGCGGCAAATAAGCGACACCGACAACAGCGTCATCCAAATCTCCCAAGAACGGCTAAGCAAGCTAATGGAGGGCGAAGAATCAAACATGAACGACCGCATCATCCAACACCTATGGAAGTTGAGACCAGAGGAGAGCGATGGATCCAAGGATATGGTGCATCTTGAAGAAGAGCAAGGTTTTTATTGGCACCTTTGGTCCCTTCAACTGCCTTCACGCATTTTTTCCGCAGACTCCTCGGATGCCTCCATTAATTTTCTTGGTAGAGATCATGGAGAAGAGGATGGGCGTGACCTCAGGTCCTGTATGCCGAGTAAGTATACTTCCTTTCTTATGTGCCCTTTTATTTGTTCTAGATAGGACTTCTATCGTTAAGTCATTGAGCTCCTGACATAGGTTGTGTATTTGTTCCTACTTCAGCTATCCGGTGCCAGTAGGGGAATCAAGACTAGCTACATGTTCATCCTTTTGATTGATCTGGATATGATGCTCTGTGCAATTTAACCACCAAGTGTTTTATGGAACTGAAGAAACCAAATGTCTATTCCTCATGCAGATACACTGTTTGGTGCAGCTGAAGACAAAACAAATTCTACACGTAAATGGTTCAAAAGGCATTGACTCATCCCAAGTTGCCTAAATTTTGCCTACTACTAAGGGTAAGATCACCAAATGCTTGAATGTTTTAGATGAAGAGATCTGAATCTTACATGCATTTGTTCATTCTCTTTTACCTGATCATGCAGAGAAAGGATGAATATGGAACTGCAATGTTGCTATGCTCACAGATCTGTGGAGTTATTAGTACCATCGTAAGTGGTAGGGTAGAGAATTAACGGTTAGTACTGCATATTCATATTCTGTTAGCATGAATTATATTACACGCGAAAAATGTGCAAAATGCATCATGATTTAGATAGAATAAAATTCATTCAGATCGTGATATAGCTACCTTTTTTGGGCGATGCAGGTTAGCGCTTAAAAATACTATTACATGTGAAATGGAATGGAGTGACCTCAGTATACCAAAGCATCAAACGGCGATCTCTTTTATGTTTTATACAACAAAAAGGAAACCAGCTTCATTGATGAAATTTATTTACAACCATATACTGTTGCTTGGTTTATAAAACTGCTTATAAGGCTTGCCGTGCAATGACAATTACAGCTTTATTTGACTTGCCATGCCAATAGTGCCTTTGTGTAGTCTGGTCCTGGAGTTTTCTGTTAAGCTCTATGGAACTTTGTTGTATCTAGAACTATCAAGTAAATCTGGGTATCCAAAATCAAATTATTAGCTAAACACTACAGGTTTTCCAATTGAACTGTAGCCACCGGAAATAGAATATCTAGAATTTGTTAAATACTCTTCTTCTCTTGCTTCAAAGATATTACAAGAATTTTAAATGTGTTGTTGTTAGTTGGATACATTCTTAGGCACGCATACAACTCCTCTCTTCCTCCTCGTGTTTTATCTGAAGGAGGGTTAGTTTCACTTGGTATAGGAAAGATCAAATAAGTGGTACTTCTTCATTGGCTCTTTTGTTCAATTTTTGTTAATCATGTTTGCTCTTTAGTCTGATGAAATACAAAGAGATACTATCTATATCGGAAATTCAAGTTTAATCAACGATTTCGCTATACACACTACATTTAGCGCCATGTTCACAAACATACTTCGCCAATGTTTTTATCATACAAAAAATCGTTGTTGATGGTGATCATAATGTTTTGTTATCCTTTTGGACAATTATTTTTTGGAGCACTATTAACATGATTTTCCGCTGCAACGCGCGGGGTGTCATCTATCTTAATTTTGTTTTCCTTCTGATCTTCCATTTATTGTGGCTGAGGTCCTCCAGAGTAAGATTATTCCTCTGATTCAATTGTAAGATTCTCTCTCCTCTTATTTGTGTTGATGTTTATCTCCCGACTGCCTATCATATTCATGCCGGTTTCAGCAACGACGGAATTTGCTTTGCTAGGTGCTTGATAAAATTACCTTGCGAACTGACATGTTTCTCCCTGTTTTGGGTGCTTTCTTCACAAGCTGTAAATGCATAGTTGAATTCATTATATTTTGAAGAACAATGGTCATTTTCCTGGCACTATACCCCACGCGTTGCTGCGGATATATCGTATGTTTTGAATATAGGAATATAGTTTAAAAATAGAACATCAAACGGGGTATGAGCTAAAATAAACAAAATTTTCTAGAGTAAGGTACCGGCATAATTGCATATAGAATAATGAAACACTACCCTACGGACTTACATGGGGAAAAGGGAGTTAAAAATAATGATTCATTATAATTTCTATGCAAATACAAATATCTTTCCAATTTGCAATTTCTGCTACTCCCCCAATCCATAAGAAGAGTCGTGGTTTTGGTTCAAATTTGAACTAAAACATACCAAAAACGTGAGTGGTCCCAACTTGTATGTTCTGCAAATAAAAGGGTAAATTCTTAGCAAATGGACTAAAAGGAGTGTGGACAGTTCATTTGAAGCACAAAGTGCTTTTTCGATGCACACAATTAATGAGACCACCTTCTCATTTTTTTACCAAGTATACATCGCACCATTCTTGCCATTGGCTAACAGATTCTTTCGTGCAATACATGTCATGTCTTTGAACTTCACAATGAATCAAATATAAATTTCTATTAGGCTTGTAGGAAGAAGCATCATTAGTAACTAAATTTTGGCTTAATCAGCATAAAAGATCATAAAAGCCATGGTTCTTCAGGGTGAAGTACATAGATAGAGCGGTGGTGTATCGATGGGGACCGATCCAGTTTTCGCGAGCAGGACGAAGAGAATCGGCCCGTTGATGGGCCGGTGTCGTCCCATTGTGCGTCGGCGCCTGGCCAGCAGGGGCATCTGGTCCACGCGCCTTGGGCCATCAGGCGTCTGCGCGTGCGCCTGCCGAGCACGGCCATCTGGTCGTGTGCGTGTGCGCCTCGGCACGACGGGCGTGTCGTTCGTCTGCCGCCATCGGGTCTGGGCTCTGGCGAGTACGGTGTAAATTTTTATCAGGTGACGTGGCACACTGTGAGAGCAGGAAAATGGGGCCATCTATTAAGAAAGAGAAGATATGTACAAGTAGACATGGAGACGAGACTGCAACAATTAATACTACGCACTCCAATCCATATTGTCGCTGATTTAGCATGTACTAAGTTGCGACAAGTAATATGGATTGAAGGGAGTAATAAAATTAGTTCAATACCATTGCAAACAAGTATATACCAAAAGATACTATCTACAAGGTGGGGGGATGGGGGGGCTAGATGTCAATGACACATTGGCGGTATTTTGTAAGTTACTGATCTAATGTGACATTACAAAGCTTTGAACATGCATGCGGCATCTAAGGTCGTCTGCTTTCCGATATTAACACTACAAAAAAGGTTGATATGTACCACGTCATTTTTTTGTCACCTAAGGGGTGTTTTTGGTCGCTAAAGGGTCTAAGGTGACGAACGGGTTATGTGGTCATATCGCGTCACCTAAAGATCCACTACGGATTTCCGAATCGACAGGTAACTGACACCACGTGGCAGACGCCGTTAACTGGGAAAATGTTCGTGGTAGATAACATACCCACACAACACCTGCTACGCCTTAAGAGGCCGGCCCAAACTAGGCCAGCCCATTGAGTAAGCGGGACAGGTCGGATGTCTTGAAATGACTAGTCAACTTGTTAAATGGGCTGGCCCAATTAGCATACGGGTTAGGCCAAATGTATTGATTTGACCAGTCAACACATAAATGGGCTAGCCCATTTATTGCGTGGGCCAGACCTAATGTACTCTTTTGATCGGTCAAACAACTAGATGGGCCAACCCATTACATACGCGGGATGGGTCGAATGTTTTGGTTTGACCGATCAATAATGTAAATGGACCCACCCACTTAGTAGGTGGGCCGACTAACTTATTTGGTTTCAGTGAGCAGCAAGTAAATGGGCCGGCCTATTTAGTAAATAGACCGTCCCAATTATTACGTGGGCTAGCCCAGTTAGACGATTAGCATGTCCATTAAGCTTATGGGCTAGACAAATACATGCTTGATGGCAAGCCCATTAAGTATAATGGGCCGGCCCACTTAAGGTAAATAATCTTGTTGGGCCACGCTACATTAGAACTTTTGTGGTTCATCGGGCCGGCCCATTTGCATGACGGTCTATCTGTGATTTCGTTCAATTGAGTCGTATCAAGAAATTTCTTATTTATGTGCGCATGCATACAAGTGAACATACATGAGAGAATAAAGACACTGGAGCCCGGTAGCTTAAGGTAGAAAATGCGAAGGAGTTTGATGCGTTTTTCACGCTTGTACGTTGGTATTTATGGAATCAAAAGGAACATTAGGGTGTTCAACGTCATCGATAAGCATTTTTCGGTATCTAAACTTGTGGTGCAGATTATTGCCGAGCTCAAGTTTTGGAGAGAGTAGGTGTGGGTGGGTGTAACATAATAAGAAGAGGCAGGGTTTAGATTCCTGGTGTGGGTGTTTAGCTACCGCTTTGTTTGCAAAGTTAGGTTAACTTTTTGTAATTGTTTTGCTCTCTAGTCTCTTGCCATTGAGAAATTCATTTTGGCTCATACCTATTATGAGAAAAACATATTTAAAAATGTCTAAAAAATTGAATTTTTTTTGGGGTGTACTTCCACACATTTTATGCCTGCACAGAAAGTGTCTCAGAAAAATATTATAGTTTGTGGCCTGTGCAAAAAAGACAATTTCAGGTGCTCTAAATTTTTTTTACGGGACATGTATTTATCTTTTTTACATA
Source organism: Lolium rigidum (assembly GCF_022539505.1). NCBI lineage: Eukaryota > Viridiplantae > Streptophyta > Magnoliopsida > Poales > Poaceae > Lolium > Lolium rigidum. Next base: position 44,184,284 of record NC_061508.1, read on the forward strand.
GGTCACACGAAATGTTTTTTCATGCAAAATTTTTGTGAGCTAATATAGGATGTCCGGATGCACAATGAGAAATTTTATTAAAATTTAATTTTCCTAATAGGTGTAGATACACCCATGAGCCAAAACGCCATGTCCATGTCCATTGCCATTGACCTACTCTGAAAAGAAAAACCCTATAGCAAAACGGCAGATAGTGGGGTTTATGATGAAATGACGGGAAGTGACATGGAGTAGGGAAAAAAGTCATGATAACATATACCACCGGTGCAAAGAGTTTGATATGCCCTGCTCACTGGGTCAGCTGTTTCACTTTCCTTTCCAAGAAAACTTCAATTTTCATATATTGATGAATCTATATAGAAAATCAAATTTTAAGCAAAGGAACATGCGAAATTATATTTCTATGTGGAAATAATACTGGCTTTAAACGATCTCCTTGATACCTACATGTGGTATGAAAGTTCTTATGAAAGATTTCAGGTAGTAACCATACCAGTGTAGCAATTCATAGGGAGAAAATACACCCCTAATTTGCGAGAAATCTTCCATCATTGATAAGCAATGCATCATGCATAGACAATGATAGACTAGTTCTAGAAAAAATATTTGTTGATTTCGGCGATATTCAACCGATAACAGAGACACTTCTCTAGGACATATATTTGGAGGGAATAAAAGAACGGTCTTAGTTAGGTGTGCTACTCTAAGGACTGGAAATCTAAATATTTAGCCATGAAGGTATATTGTATGTGTGCATATATTATCATTACATATCTAATCTATGGTGAAAATGGTTATACTCCCTTTTCTAACACAGACCTTACGAAAATACCACGAGGAGAGAGTAACTCAGGGAAAATTTAAATATGTGCTCGCATTGAAATAAAAAGAGAAAATATAAATAAATATTACTAGATGAAAATATCGTGTCTACATACTAGTATTGCATGGAAAACAACAATCAATGGTGAAAATGATACAATGCACGTGCATATGCACATACATACTACACAAAACACTACCTATTTGATAAAACAAAGTACATCACAAACGGAAATTAAGTGGACGAACTACTCAGCAATTGAGCCGTCAAGGAAAGGATAGTCTGTGTAGCCAACAACAGGATCTTGCGTGTAGAAGGTAGTGCGGTCATACTCGTTCAAAGGGGCACCTAGCTCGAATCTTTTTGGCAGATCTGGATTAGCCAGAAAGAGTCTCCCATAGGCGACGAGGTCAGCATATTCATCAGCGATCACCTTGTTGCCTTCCTCTCGGTCATACCCACCAGCGACAATGAAAGTGCCGTTAAATGCTTTCCTGAAAGGTAGTAGCCCATGAGGTATCTGCCTCCGGCCATCCACAATGGCCATCCGAGGTTCAACCATGTGGCAATAGAGGAACCCATGGTGCTTGTTAAGTTGTTCCACCATGTATGCCCCAAGGGCATGTGGGTTGGAGTCATAGCAATCCATGTAATCCACAAATGGGGACAACCTTATGCCCACACGATCCGCCCCGATCTCGTGCACAATGGCGTCAATCACCTCCACAGCAAAGCGACACCGCTTTCGAGGCTGCCACCGTACTCGTCCGTGCGGTCATTGGAGCTGTCTTTCATGAACTGCTCCAAGAGGTACCCATGTGCGCCGTGGATCTCGACGCCGTCGAAGCCTGCCTCAATGGCGTTCCGAGCGGCGCGCCTAAAGTCGTCGACGATCGCTGGGATCTCGTCTATCTGAAGCTGTCGGGGCTTGGAGTAGGCTATGCCGGCCTCAGCGTCGGGTGTTATCTGCTTATCCGTGCTGGAGATTGGCGCTTTCCCGTCCGGCTGGTAATCTGTTTTGATCAACATAAACCAAGATTAGTACCACGAAATAACCGTAGAATCAGAGAAAATCTTCAGGGTGTATGATTTTGATCAATATTTAGAAAAAAATATCAAAAACTATAATACAAATCTATTGTATTAAAATCGTGATTAACTAAATTTTCGTATTATATGTATTTGGTATTACGGATATTGAAAAATTATGGTCAAAATTTGAAAATTTTCAACTTCGACTGAATCCATAATGCGAACTAAATAAAACCGGAGGGAGTAGTTCAGCAACATGGATTTGTAAGTTACCGTTTGTGGATACTCTTCCGACATGCCAGATCTGGCAGAAGAAGAGCGCCCCCTTGCGGTGGACGGCGTCGACGATGGGTTTCCAAGCTTCAACCTGCTCCTGCGTCCAGATGCCGGGGGTCTCAGGGTACCCCTTGGCGGTGACGGAGACGTCGGTGGCCTCGGAGATGAGGAGGCCGCCCTTGGTCGCCCGCTGCGAGTAGTAGAGCGCCGCGTGCGGCTGCGGCACGCTGCCGTAGGAGCGGCAGCGCGTGAGCGGCGCCAGCACCACGCGGTGGGAGAGGTCGAAGCGCCCCAGCTTGTGCGCCGTCAGTAGCGGGATCGCCTCCTTGGCCACCATTTTCTCTCGGCTGATTTGCAGGGGAATGGCTAAAGGTTGCTCTGGTTCTTGCTTCTGAGCTCTGTATCTGTTCTGTCTGTCTGTGCTTCAATCGGGCCGAGGGCCTGTCTGGATTTATAGGTGTTGGTGGCGTGGACCTCTCCGGTGTGGCATGACGCACCCGCCGGCCGCCCCGCGTCTTTTCCTGCTGGCGCAGATTGTCCTCTTCCTTTTGACCAGTCAGTCTATTCCCATTTCCACTATCTCGTCACCCTCTCCGTCATCCTCCGTGTGAGCCGCGCGATGATAGCCACATACATTGCACCTGGACAAACGTGTGCTATGGTTCGCGCCACTCACGGCATCTCCAGCGGCGCGACGGTCGTTGAGCGGCCGTTTTCGTCCGCCGTGACTGGTAATGCGTCTGGCACTACCTCCAGCGGGGCGACGCAAAGTGATCGGGCCGTCCGCGGTGACGCAAACCTGACCCAAATATGTGCCTGGGATGCGTCTCCGCGGACGCGGAAAGTGTCCGCTCGTGTCTGGCGGACGTTTTGTCTGGCCCACCAGGCAGTGACGCAGTGTCGATGCGTCTTCTCCGCCAGTACTGGCGTCGAGGCGTCGCTTCGGCAGTCTGCAGCCGCATAAATGGCGATGCCTCGCGTGGCGCGCGGCCGTCGCTTACCTCTGCGCACGTAATAATGGCGACGCCACGCGTGGTGCGACCGTCGCCCTGCCTCCGACCTATATAAACAGGGGCGCGAGCATCTAAACACTAGCCGCCGCTTCCCTCAGCCTCCACCAGATCCACCATGAGCAGCGCCGGACGCGGCTAGGCTGCTTCCGCTCAGCCTCCACCTTCACCTCCTACTCCACCTCCCCCGGCCTCCACGAGCTCCGAGGAGCTCGACTCCGACGACAGCACGAGCGACGTCCTCGACCCGGTCAGGGACGCCAAGGACTTGGCACTCGTGGCGCAGGAAGCAGAGGAGGAGCTGGCGGGCCACGCGGCGTTGGACGCCGAGCTGGAGCAGCGCAGGCTGGCGGCCGCCGTGGCCGCAGAGGACTCCGACTCCGAGATATCTTGGTCTTCCGATGACCCTGATGCGCCTACGCCGGAGGAGAGGGTGGCGGAGCAGAGGGCTATCGTCGAGTCGTTCGAGACGCTCAAGGACGACGCCGCGAGCGCGAGGCTGGAGCAGTGCCTGCTAGAGGATGCGGCAGCGCACCGAGCCATAGCATCCGCACGGGAGGCAGCGGAGAAGCAGCGATGGAGCGACGCAACGACGGTGCCGACCCGTCCGGAAGCAAGTAGTCTAGTCTTCTAGATCTACATTGTATAGTTTTTATGTATTAAAATGTATTACTTTTTTATTTTTTTAAATGCGTTGCAAATCTAAAAATGGATCGCCCCGGTGGACGCACACCCAAACGCAAACGGACACTCGGACAAAATATATCCGCGGGGCGATACAAACGGACTCTCCCGACCACTTTTGGGTGTCTGAAATGCGTACGTTGGAGATGCCCTCAGGCCAACATCAGTTTGGTGATCGATTGTGACTCGTCAGCAGGTAATTTTTTAGACTTCTTGTTCGTACGGTGTGTACTTCCGCTAAAATTTAAGAGATTCTTCCTGTTCCTGGCAAAAAAGTAAACCATTCTTCAGAACAAAACTGTCGGTTGCACCAGCGGCTATGGGAAGAAGACACCAGAAGGTTCCTCACGTAAATTCGTTGAGTGGTACCACACGTGCATACACCGTCCCAACGTCACTGCAAACCGTGTACTTCCGCTAAATTGGCCTTACTGTCATCTGTCACTCCTGTTGCATTCCTCTTGACATTAATCATGTGGTGCAGTATTTGTGCACCTACGCATGCCTTTGTGTTGTAGAAATCGTATGCTACCAAGCTAAGAATGGAATGATTCGATGTATCGAACTAGCTAGCGGTTCCAAGTGTCTTGGATTTTACCAAGATGATACACATATATCTAGTTCAGTGTGTAATTTGTATCTATGTAAAGTTGAATCACTTTCGAACGGAGTTTCTAATCATAGCTAGTTCGGCTAGGCTTCATCACATTTGCCAAGGTAGCCACGTTTATGAGCTCACTCCGGTTCTCTGGACGTGATATCACCTCTACATGGACGTCTACGCGTTGGATAGGTCGCAGTGCGTTAATCGTTGATATATGACCCTTAATATCACTTTGTTTTATAATGTAAACCGTTTTACTAAACTAAAATAGGTTGCTAAAAGGGCTTACATTATAAAACAGGGTAGTACCATGGACTAAATATAACATCAAATGGTGCCGCCGTTGGGGGCTGGGCGAGGTTGGGGAATGGGCGGCGGGGGTATGGGGGCAGGTATGTAGGGATGCGAGGTTGGGGGATGGGAGATCGCGTCGCTCACTACTGCCTCGTTTTTCCAAGAGGAATCGAGTCAAGGTTGCCACTCGCTGCAACAATGGATAAGGTCTATTTTCCTTAGGCACAAAAGCATGACAGAGGATACGCTACATTGATAAATGAACCCAAATAAAAGCAGAGGAGGGGGAGATGACACATAGGTGTGAGACGATGACACCGCGGTGGCAAGGAATGAAGCCAGACTTAGGCTAGCGCCAACGGTTGGAAGTCCTCCAGAGCCATACTAGCCATGGCCGTGGGTGCCATCGGGCTTCATCGACCTCGGCGATGAGGAATAGGCGGCAATGGTGCAAACCCTAGTTAGTTAGGGTTTATTCTATTTTTATTGAAGTTTCTATTTCTCCCTATGTAAATTCATTTTTTAGTAACATAAATATCACCGTACCAGAAATAATGTGTTGGGCGCGATCCAACCAAACACGTGATGCGAGATGACCTATTTTGAGTCAGTAGCTCGATTTCGAACATAACCAAACATACACTTTTCGTATCCGATTTGCATCTGGAACCCAACATGAGTGACAAATGACGATAAGACCAACGTTTGCATCGACGTTTGGACGGTGTAAGCACTGAGAGCATCTCCAGTGATGGACTCCAAATAGGCTTCGGCAGATGCGCCGGTACGAGTGTATGGAGGACGCTGGCACGACCTCCCGAACTATAGGGCCGACCGTCCCACACCGGCGTCCCCTAAATTTTTTATACACTAATTTAAATTTTATTCGAGCAATAATTATTCATAGAATAATTTAACATAGTTTTATAAAAATACAATGGAATTATTCATACAATAATTTAAATTTTAAATCATGCATTGACGGCTCATCTCCTTGCCCACAGATGCACAGCCAGATCCGCCTGAAGTTGAGCATGAACATCTACATCTTGGATTTCTGCATGCATTTGAAGGAAAGCCGCGAACTCTTGGGGTACATGCTCAACTTGAGCAAGAGGACCTTAATAATAAAATGGTTGATCATCATCTAGAGGTGTGTCACGCTTGCTCTCAATGATCATGTTGTGCATGATTATACAAGCGTTCATCACCTCCCACATCTAAGATTCTGACCAAGTGAGAGCAGGGTACCTGACAACGGCGAAACGCTGCTGGAACACACCAAAAGCATGCTCAACATCCTTGCGAGCTGCTTCCTGGCATGTAGCAAAATAAGCGCCTGTCTCCGAAGCTGGAGCATGGATTATTTTTACAAATGTAGCATGCATTGGATAGATACCATCGGCTAGATAGTACCCCTTGTTGTATGTGTGGCCGTTGAACCCAAAGTTCACGGCAGGAGCTTGACCCTCAGCTAGCCTGACAAACACCGGAGAGCGCTGCAACACGTTGATATCATTATGGGTTCCTGCCATACCAAAGAAAAGCATGCCAAATCTAGAGATCATGGTCTGCCACCGCCTGAAGAATGACATTGCACTGACCTTTATGCCCCTTGTATATTCCTTTCCAAGCAAAAGGGCAATTCTTCCAATCCCAATGCATCTTCCGAGCATCCCAGGAAACCCTCGAGCAACATTTTGTGCCAGGATCCGAGCTGTATCATCCGTCGTTGGTGCTCTTAAATAATCTCCATCAAACACCGCTATGACGGCTCGGCAAAACCTGTAGAAAGTCTTGGAGCATGTCGACTCTGCCATGTGCGGGTAGTCATCACTGCATTTGGGGGAGCGCAATGCAGCAGTGCACTTCTGGATTGAGGAAAAACTCCACAAACCGGTGCAATCTTGCTTGCAGATGAAGTAGTCGTCGTACTCCTTGACGCCGAAGACAATCTTCAAGAACTGATCTTTGTTCAACCAGAACCGGCGCCGAAAATCCTTCGGCGTGTGAGTTGTGCCGTCGGAGAAGTAGTCAGAGTCAAGCAACAACGCGCCGACTTGACGATGCCGCTCCTTGTTCTTCGTCTTGCCAACCTTGAACCGCCGCATCGAGGCGTGGCCAAGGCCACAATGGGTTAGCGGAGGCAGAGGAGGCTTGCCAGCATCATCTGGTGCTGGTGCCGTCGGACCGCGGAAATGTTCTCCTCCTCCATGAACAACTGCACCAACATCTCGCCATCGTTGTCCATCATGGCAATCCGCCGAACACCTTGCAGGCGGGACGGATGGACAATCATGGCGGCAGCCTCCTAGTGCCGGCAAGGAGGCTAGGCGGCAGACGCTGAGATCAGGCGTCAGCGGTTTCGATGGCCGGTGGTTTCTGGACAGGCGGGTTGGAAGGCGACCACGGGGGAGGCGACGACGATGACGGCGATCGCGATCCCAAACGGTGGGAGGCGGACCGGATGGGGTAGGGGTGGGGGAAACACTCGCGTTTGGCTGGTAGAAAGGCCCCGCGGGTGTTTTCCTACGTGGACGAGGGTGCCGGTGCCCCCGATTGTGCGAAGGGGCTGGCACGGAGTAGCCGGCGATTCTGTTGGGCGCGCTGGTGTGATCCTAATTTTACCGCTGACCCTCAAATAGCTATTGGGTTTCCCCGTGGAGATGCTCTAAGCATGTGCTCTAGTACCAACGGATTGTACATGAGGATTCTTATTCCTTCCTGTGTCTTCTACCCATAGCCGTGCCACCGACAGTTTGGTTTTAAAGAATGGTTTACCTCTTTTTGCCAGGAAGAATCTTTTGAGTTCTAGTGGAAGTCTAAAAGATACTGCTCAGAGCCCGTAAAAGGCCCAAAACCGAATAATAACCGCCAGTTTACGGGTTCGGGCCGAAAAACGGCGCCGATCATCAACTGTAAACGGGCCAAAACTGAAAATATTTTTTCGGGCTGCGTTCGGTTCGCTCCGTCGGCCTGTATTTGTAGGAGCCGAAGGAGCGAACCGAACGCAGCCCGAACACAATCCCTACTTTGCGCGCGAGGGAACATTCAGCTCCTCCCAACCGTCGCCGCCGCCGCCGATCTGTGCGCCCTCGCCTTCTTCTACGCCGCCACCGTCCGATTTGTCCCCGATGAGTCTCGAATCGAGCCCGCCGGCCGCCGTAGCTACCCCGCCGGCCGCCGTTGCTATCGCGCAGGCGCCTCCACCCTCTCCCGTGGTCGCCGCAGCATCCGCCGCTCCATCAACCACCCCGGCGACCACTCCCAGCCCTGTGACCCCCGCGGAAGTTGCTTCGAGGGTGTCGTCGACGACAGGGGTGAAGCGGCGTCGCGCGGGAACGCATATGCTTCCGCAAGCCGGTGCCGCGGCAGTCACCGGTGATGGGTCAGCGGTGAAGCCGAAGGCAGTCAGTGCGAGACCGAAGAGTTCGGCTCCGAAGCGGACCAAAGTGAAGGCGGCTACTTCCCGTGGCGCCCCGCCTCCGTGCCCATCTCCGGCAACGCCGCCGCCGCCGCCTCCGGAAGCCACCACGAACGCCGCCCATGACGTGCTCGACGACGGGTCAGCAAGGTACATGATCTGTTCATCCGTTTATAATTGATTGCGAGTAGATACTGAGGCCTCCTCAAATTAGGAACGATTCCGCGTCGTACATGGAGATGTTGGGGGAGGTGAACATTAACCCACTACCTCCGTTCGGCGATTGCAACGACGAGGTGGAAGAAGGGGAAGAAGGGGAGGAAGGGGAAGAAGGGGACGAGGAAGGGACGACGGTGTGGTGGAGGTCACCGCTGATGGAAATCAGAAGAAGCGGCGGGCCAACAACTACACTGAGATTGAAGACGCCACCTTGTGCCGAGCTTGGGCCTCCGTGGGGATGGATGCCGTCTCTGGCACGGATCAAACCGGAAAACGGTACTGGCAGCGCATCGAGGACAAGTTTCATAAGCTCATGCCGCGCGTTCGCCATCCTGTCGATCGCACCTACCGATCCCTCCAAGGTTGTTGGGACGCGATAAAACCTGCGTGTAGCCGGTGGGCAGCAGCAATGGACCAAGTGGTGTCCAATCCTCCTAGCGGCGCAACCGTCGATGAATATGTGAGTGCATATTTCGCAAATCTAATTGTACTTTAGCTTCGGTGACATATTGACGATTGGTTGGATTCTTTTGCATATGAAGGATCGCATTGCCGATGCTAGGTACAGAGACATGGCCGGCAGCAAGGGCAAGAGCTTCGCCATGCGTCATTGCTTTGATGTGCTCCAACACCTCCCCAAGTGGAAATTGAGAGATGAAGAAGTTGCACCGAAGAAGGCTGCAATGGTCGCGCTCGACGACACCGAGGACGAGAAGGATGGCAGGAACGCCGACAAGCCGGAGGGGAACAAGAAGGCGAAGGAAAGGCTAAGGCTCGAGGGGGAGGCTGCATTGTTGAGGGACAAGTTTGATCAAATGATGAAGTCGAAGGAGGTGATAGCGACCAAGACATTGGAGACCAAGCGTGTCATCATCGACACAAAGAAGGAGGTGAGCCTTGCAAAGCTTGAAGCAAGCCGAGAGGAAGCAAAGAGCAAAGCCAAGTTGGAGGAGATGAGGATCAATGTGAAGAAGGCCAAAGCAATGAAGCAACTATTGGCCGAACAGAGGGAGATCATGATGATGAACACGAAGGACATGAATGAGGTTCAGCTGGAGTGGTGGAAGGAGACATCCGCGGAGATCACGGCAAGGCGAAGAGCAGCTCGTCAAGAGGCAACTGCTGCTGCCGAGGTGCCGATGCTGCTCCAGGAGGTGGTACCGATGGTGCTGACGGCGGGCCAACCTCTGTTTGATGTTGGCGGTTTTGAACTATTACTAACTGTGTCATTTGATTGTGTCAGATGATTGTGTTATTTGATGTCTGCACTATGAACTATGCATGATTTGTTTGCGTTTTATCGTCAGGTTTGATCAATCATATGCAAATCAATTTGATAAACCCTATTTTTACGGGCTCTGTTCTGCGCCTGCCATTTTCCGGTCCGTAAACACGAGTTCGGTCATGACTGAACTTATGTTTTTCGTGTTAGAGATGCTCTGAGTGGTGTGAATCACAATCGATCACAAACCGCTGGTACCTTGACAAGAACCACACCACACGTTCGATTGGTGCTCAAAGTGAACACGCGTTATACATGACCACGTACAATGAATCTGGCTTTCGTGGCGGGGTTCACACAAAGATGACGGGGAGGGTGACGACATCGTAGAAATGGGAATAGACTGACTGGTCCAAACTCCAAAGGAAGAGGACAATCTGCGCCAGCAGGAAAAGACGCGCGCGCGGCGGCCGGCGGGTGCGTCATGCCACACCGGAGAGGTCCACGCCACCAGCACCTATAAATCCAGACAGGCCCTCGGCCCGATTGAAGCACAGACACACACAACAGATACAGAGCACAGAAGCAAGAACCAAAGCAACCTTTAGCCATTCCCCTGCAAATCAGCCGAGAGAAAATGGTGGCCAAGGAGGCGATCCCGCTGCTGACGGCGCACAAGCTGGGGCGCTTCGACCTCTCCCACCGGGTGGTGCTGGCGCCGCTCACGCGCTGCCGCTCCTACGGCAGCGTGCCGCAGCCTCACGCGGCGCTCTACTACTCTCAGCGGGCGACCAAGGGCGGCCTCCTCATCTCCGAGGCCACCGACGTCTCCGTCACCGCGAAGGGGTACCCTGAGACCCCCGGCATCTGGACGCAGGAGCAGGTGGAAGCCTGGAAACCCATCGTCGACGCCGTCCACCGCAAGGGTGCGCTCTTCTTCTGCCAGATCTGGCATGTCGGGAGAGTATCCACAAATGGTAAATTGCAAATCCATGTCGTTGCTGACTACATACACCATGAAGATTTTATCTGATTACACGGTTAATTCGTGGTACTAATTCTGATTTATGTTAATCTACTGCCTCTGATTTATGTTAATCTAATGCCTAAACAGATTTTCAGCCAGACGGAAAGGCGCCAATCTCCAGCACGGACAAGCAGATAACTTCCGACGCCGAGGCTGGCATAGCGTACTCCAAGCCCCGCCGGCTTCAGATAGAAGAGATCCCCCCGATCGTCGATGACTTCAAGCGCGCTGCTCGGAATGCCATCGAGGCAGGCTTCGATGGCGTGGAGATCCACGGCGCACATGGCTACCTCTTAGAGCAGTTCATGAAAGATAGCTCCAATGACCGCACCGATGAGTACGGTGGCAGCCTTGAGAACCGATGCCGCTTTGCTGTGGAGGTGATTGACGCCATTGTTGGTGAGATCGGGGCGGGTCGTGTAGGTATAAGGTTGTCCCCATTTGTGGATTACATGGATTGCTACGACTCCAACCCGCATGCTCTTGGCGGGTACATGGTGGAACAACTGAACAAGCACCAAGGGTTTCTCTACTGCCACATGGTTGAACCTCGGATGGCTATTGTGGATGGTCGGAGGAAGATACCTCACGGCCTACTACCTTTTAGGAAAGCATTCAATGGCACTTTCATTGCCGCCGGTGGGTATGATCGGGAGGAAGGCAACAAGGTGATCGCTGATGAATATGCTGACCTCGTCGCATATGGGAGGCTCTTTCTGGCTAATCCGGATTTGCCAAAAAGATTCGAGCTAGGTGCCCCTTTGAACGAGTACGACCGCACTACCTTCTACACGCAAGATCCCGTTGCTGGCTACACAGACTATCCTTTCCTTGATGGCTCAATTGCTGAGTAGTTCGTCCACTTAATTTCGATTATGATGTACTTTGCTTTATCAAATAGGTACTAGTGTTTTGTGTAGTATGTATGTGCATATGCACTTACATTGTATCATTTCCAGGTTGTTGTTTTTCATGTAATCTTTACTATTATATATGAGTTCGTACATCGTCAAAAATGTTTGATGTCAAAGATTGGAGACATTTTAACCGTCTAACCGCTCAAAACATTTGTTTGATCTCTTCCCACCCGTGTGATCTACTCTGCAGCACATATGGCAAGCGTCAATCAATTTGAAAAATCAATGTTAGGAATATTAACACTGGGATGCCAGATATGGAAATAAATTGGAGTATTAATCGTGAAATCCCACAATCAGGGGATGCCCGAATCGTCACAACCAATTTATAGACAATAATTGTAATCAGCAATTATTTTTACGGAATCGACTGCTACGAGCTGGGACGGGGCTTGCCTTTGCCCGCGAGGTGCGACCATCCGTGCGACCAGTTCATCCTATCGTGCTACTCTACCTTCAGCACTCCTCCCATCCTGTCGACGCCGCTCCACCGACGAGCTATGGAGCCTCGAGACTAGGGGGAACCACCTCTATTCCTCCGACGCCGGCCCGTTCCTGGCCGCTCCCACCAACCGCATCGGCGAGGAGGTGGTCGTCGTTCTCGCCGCTGGAGCCCGTCGAGGCTAGCTGTCCCCACTGGTGTTGTAGAGGAGAAATTGGATGGGAGACCAAAAGTCCATCCCTAACAAGATCGACACACCCCCAAATCCCGAACCAATCAGGTAAAATTTTACATGGAAGGGCACCAAGAATCTGAATACAATTGACTTCTGGGTTGCTTTTGTGTTTATTCGACACATGGTTGCAAGACTAAAATATTGAGTTAGATGGAAAAAGGAGTTGCATCAACATACTGTAACCTATTCAAGTCTGCAAGTACATCTCTGAAAAATTCAGTCGACCCATCCGTGGGAGTTAAAACTATTGTGCTGATGCTCTACTCTGTTCCGTGTAATTACATGCTTACCTGTTTACTTGATTTAGGTGTATGCACGATTGGGCTGCCGTGGGCAACCTCTTCAGCACCGGTCTGCAATCGGCGATTTATGCTGATTGCTGCACTGTTCAATTGGAGCCTGTGTATGAATTTGCTATTTCCTCTCTGTTCAGTTCGAGAATCGCCTTTGATCATTGTCTGCGCTTGAACCTCCCATGTTTCTGTTTGCAGAGCGATCTGAATTTGGCGCGCGGCTATCTATTTTGTTCATGTGTTCCCGCGACCAGATTACCTCTTTTCTGTTTAGTTTTGATGACGTGCGTATATTATGGAAGGGAAATCTGTACAGGAGAGAGGGCTACGAATGGCCGAACGGGGCTGTGTCGTCGCTGTTTTTTTCTCGAAGGAAAAGATACGGAGCTGGGCAATGCGGGAGGCAGAGCCGTTCGATGGACTGGTCGCACGGATGATGGAAGCCAGGTTAGTTGATTAGGAAGTTAGAGAAGTCCCCAATTCCCCAATCCTTTCTCTCCCTTGCGACGGACCAGGACCAATGGTAGCGTGAGCGGTATAGGGTACTCCGTGAGGTCGTCCGAGGCAGCACGTGCCCCGCGGGGGACGAGGTTCGCATGGCGGCGTGACACGGCACCCTACTGCGGTGGTTCGGTGCGTTAGATATGAGATATCTTCCGAGGAACCGCGGCGGGCTCCTCCGAGAGGAGGGAGCGAGTCCCACGTGCAAGAAGCCGCAAGCTCTCGGTCGCAGGTAGCGCGACCAGCTCTTGGTCGTCATCAGCGGCATGATAAGTTCTCCGTCTCCGGTGTAGCTGTTTCTGGTCAACATCGGCGATGCAGCCGGTTCTTGATCGCTCCGTCAAGAAAGTCCGGTGCCCGATGTTGTCCAGCTGTGTGATGTCGTCTGCCTCCGCTAGCGCCTTCGCGGCACGGAGTGGGCTCCGGCGAGTCTCCCGTTGCAGCTTTGGGACGTCCGCCTTGGCGACACCGCCGGCGAAGCCGGCCTATGTGGAGTGCGCTACCAGTTTCTCCTTAACTTCTACCTTCATGACACCGCAGGCGACGTTGTCTTCAGATCATTGCGCTTGCCGTTTCTCCTCAACTTCTCAAGGGAGGATGGAGATTAGATGAGATGGCTTCCACGTTGGTCTTCCACGTCTGTCCGGGTAATACATGAAAAGCAATCAAGATGGTGGCGGCCTGGAGGTTGAGCAGGGAGTGACAGACTAGGGATGTATGTGATGGTTCTTGGAATTTTACTATGCACGATGGTTGTAAGGATGTCTTGAGACTCATTATTGCACTGATATTGTAATAACTTGCTGCATGCAACCAAGGTGAGCTTATAATCTCGAATCTTAATATAAAAGGTTATTTTTTGTCAATAAAAACATTAGTCATGCTTTATTTCATACACCTATATATTACTATACAAATTACAAACATCCATATTGTCATGCCTTCTCATCAGTATTGATATCTGATATTGCACTAACGCTACCACTGTCCGCATCAAAATCAACCCCAGTCACCTGGAACATATGAAGCTGAACCTTGACACAACAAATGGATTGATGCCCTTTGAATTGGTTATGACTTTCTTTTTTCGGTTAGGAATAACTGATGCAACCCTTTAGTATAGAAAGTCGAACAGGCATTCGTGCTATTTTGGATGAATTTTCTCCATCTCTTAGTTTGTGTTCTGCTAGGCGTGAGTTTCTTACAAACCGTTTGTGTCATTTGGAGCACATAAAGCGTCTACTATCCAAAAAATGTATATTTCTACACAACAAAAACTTACTTTTTGTGTCTTGTGGCGTATATATTTTTCTGTCCCATTGCAACGCACGTGTATAATTACTATCTTCCAGTAAATTTCATTCTCTCTTTATTTTCTTTGGATGTGGTGCGTGGATGATGTCTCGCGTAATGCTCTTGGGCTGAATTGTCTGAAGTCAATCGGTGGGGTTATCAGGATAATTAGATTCAAAAAATTGGGCATCGTTGTGTTTCAGTTGAGAAATGATATATTGGTTATGGCACAGATAGACTATGATTTCTGTAAGGATCATCATTCAGAAATTATAATGCTAATATGTAAGAGAACCAGGACAATTTCTCCGATTACCTTCTATGATTATTTATGATATAAATATATGATAGCTGAAATGGTATTTAGGGATCTCATTGTAGCAATACTACTTGGTTGATTAATATTACTGTATTGTCATTAGTCTTATTGTTTCCATATATCCTTGTTTAGATTTAGATTCAAATAAATTGAGCATTCCTTTTCATCATTTTTTTGCAGGCATGTTTTTCTCTGATTGGTAATGATGATGAAGTGTCTGCATTAGGAAGAGAGCAAACTATGAGGGAGATTATGAAATATTGTGACTGCATATGATTGGTATAAAATCAAATAGAGTAATAAAATTATATTTTTCCTCAATCTAGCATAATCATTGTTTATTGAAACTTGTGTTTTAAAGTATATGTGTTATACAAAGTGATGCCGCATACCGGACCATTCGAGTGGTCATAGCGGTATGTCCTTTGCATATTATTCAAATTTTGGTAATCCATGGACATATTTGTAGATTGCAGCTTTCCTTTCTATTTACTTTATTTAATAAAGAAAGTCCTAAGTGTAGCTAGAGGAGGCATGTCTATGCGGCATACTATTGTAAAGTAGAATATTATTCCATTGAAATATTGTGCGACATGAATTTCATGTGTATTATATTTACATATGTGGCAAAAAATATAAAAAAACCCGTAGCAACGCACGAGCATTCAACTAGTACTAGTATGTACACACGTGATCTTCATCTAGTGATATATGTTTGTATCTTCTCTTATGTTTTCCGGTGCGAGCACATATTCAAATTGTCCCTGAGTTACTCTTTCCTCTTGGATTTTTTATAAGATTTGTGGCCTAAAAGGGATACCAAGGTAGGTATATATCCTTTATGTTGTAGTATTACCATTTCCACCAAAAAATTACTCATTTGCATGTGATGATAATATGCACACGTACAAGATACCTTCATGTAGGTATAATATTTAGATTTTCCAGTCGTTAAGAGACGCACACCTAACTAAATTTGAACTGTTTTTTTACTCCCTCCCACTATATGTGCTAGAAACGTGTCACTGTTATTGGTTGAATATCGCTGAAATCAACCAAGTATTTTTCTAGAACTAGTCTAGCAATTTCTATGAATGATGCATTACTTGTCAATGATGGAAGATTTCTCGTAAATCAGGGGTGCATTTTTCTGCTATGAATATCATGTTACTTTGCTTAAAATTTTCATTTTCTATATAGTCATCAATATATGAAAATTGAATCTTTCTCGGAAATGAAAGAGAAATAGCCCACATGGCAGACTGACCTAGTGAGCAAAGGCATATAAAACTCTTTGCAAGCGTGGTATTGGTTCTCATGATTCTTTTGCCCTACTGCATGACACTTCCCGTAATTTCATCATAAACCCCATTGTCTTCCATTTTACTAATTTTTTTCCACATTACGTCAATGACATACCATTTTTTTTGTAGAAGAGACAATAGAGCAGAACAATTACAAGAAGTTAAGCTAACTTTGCAAACAAAGCGGTATCTCAACACCCAAACCAAGGAATCTAAACCCTACTCTCTCTCTCTCTCTTACTATGTTACACCCACCTACACCTACTCTCTCTTCCAAGAGGACATGTCGTCGTATCATATTTAAAGAATCCTACATCATTTAAATAGCTGACCTGCAAGATTTCAATGCTAAAACCCTGATCTCCTCTTTTCATCTTGACAACCATCTAGCAAGCAAAAACATATCTTTCGACCCACTTTCAATAAAACCCAAAACCCGAAACTCCTTCAATTCACTCATACTTTGACACTTAATCACGTGGTATTTGTTCTTGCAACCGGTCCCATCCCAGTAGAAATTAGCATGGCCATCTGAAATTTATAATGTGTCCCTTCAAAAAGCAAGTAGAAACCCATGACATATGTGGGAATATTACTAACGTAGAAATCGATTAACATTTTCCGCCCTCCTACCGAAAAGGCCACCAATTCCCCACTCCTTTTTCACTTTGGTCGCCAAAAACTCAAAGTTCGATGCCACCATCTTCATGTTAGAAACTAGAGTTCCCAAGAATTCATTGCAAACAAACTAACGTTGCAACTAACAAGTTTGTCAGTACTTCTTGTTGTTCATCTTGGTGGACCCTAGAATAAAAAAAATCACTCCTCTAAAAGTTTATTTTCAAGCCTGCCATATCCTCATAGCAATATACCATAAACTTCATTCTTGTGATCGATGATTCGTCGGTGAACTTGACGTGCAAAGTGGTATCATTAACATATTGTAGGTTTGTATGCCACCATTGATCAAATGAAAAACCAAGCCATGGAGATGACCATGATTTTTCCCTGTTGTAATCATGACTCCTAATGCTTCCGCTACGATGTGAAATAGGAGAGTACAAAGAGGGTCACCTTGATGGTACCCTCTGAATACTCTAGAATTTTTTTTAGTGTTCTCACCATTAATGTTAATGGGCATCCTACATGTTTTCATACACAAATTAAGCCGGTTAATCCAAGTGTTAGAGAAACCTTTCTCCATCAAAAGATCTCTAAGAAAATGTCAATATACCTTGTTTTAAAGCCTTTTCAAAGTCAAGATTCAGAACAATGCCCTTTGCCTTAAAGCTGAACATCCCATGGACCACTTCATGCACCACCACCACTCCCTCCTCAATTTGGCGCCTTGCCACAAATGCAATTTGTGTTCAGGGAGAATAACTCTAGCAGTTACTTCAGATAATATCATGGTCGGAATTTTGGTAATCAATTTGTAGATCACATTAGATGTCCACCTCCTGTCACGAGCAGAAGTACTTTGTTCTCTTTTTTATCCCTAGGTCTGCGGTTTCTAAAAAAGTTTTAGGACCCCATAAACCCATATAACAAGTATCCAAATAATTAGGTCGCACTTTCTATAATCTCCCGCGAACCCACATCTACTTCAACTAGTGTAGTTCTATCATATATGCAAGTAGAACAAAAGCATAACATGTATCTATAAATATCTCATGGCAAATCACCAAGTTCATCATTTCATAAACAAAGATCCACCATCCATATGGCATCTACAATGGGGTGGATGATCGAGAGAAACAATGAGGCGATGGTGATGGATGAGAGGCGGCTAGCTGGAGGTGATCCTAGCAACAGTTTGTTGGGAATATTCCCTAGAGGAAATCATTTATGATGTAATTCATGATTATTGATAAAGTTATTAAGTTGTCTTCAATGAACATTTGATATAGGAATTTCTATTCTTGTGCCCTCAGGTCCTTAGTTGTACTCAGTTTTCCCCAGCTCCTTAGTTTTTCCTCAGTTTTCCCCAAGCTCTTGTTTAAAACCCGCAGAAGGAGCTCAGACGGCAGGATTCCCGTTTAGTTGACCGTTCCGTGCTGACGTATGGGGCCGCGTCGCGTGGGGCTGGTAGAAAGGGACCGCGTGGGACAGGACGAGACAGTGTTTGGTTGCACGTGAGCATGAGCTGGGTTCTGTCTCTCTCGGTCCAAATTGGCATTTTTAAGAGTACCTTTTCCCCCTCTGTCTCTCTGTCTTTTTTCACCTAATTAGTATCAAATCTAGAGAAGCTTGCATTTCTGTCTTTCTTCAATTATTTGTGCCTTTTGGCCCTCGTTGTTTGCCTAATATGGCAGCGAATCTAGCACTCTCTCTGGTCCATATGTATGTAGTTAAATCTAGCAGGGTAATGTACGATAAATTCACACACTCATATAGTAGAATAGGGATAGATAATAGGGATCCCTCCCTACATAATAAGCTGCATACAGCAGTCAACATAGTAACAGGTTCGAGGTTCTTCACAGCACCATCATACTAACAGCATAACAACAAGGGATCCCTAGCTAACAACAAAATGGAGGAGGCAGCAGCAGCACACGTCCAGGACTCCGTCTACCCCATATGGCTCTGCCTCCACTTGTTGCTCCCCTTGGGCACCTTGGGCTTGAGCGGAGGCATGCGCCCGGCGGCGATCTCCACCCGCTGGAAGTTGCGGAGGTGCATGCCGAGCGCCTTGTGCTTGGCGCGGAAGGAGTAGGCGTTCACCGTCGCGCCGACCTTGGGGAAGGTCTTGCCGATGTCCTCGGCATGCGTGAGGAGGCAGTTGAAGCAGGTGCCGCCGAGTCTCCTAGTGCAGAAGGGGCACCTGTAGACACCCTTGGCGAAGTAGGAGATGTACTAGCTGACTTGCAGCCTCCGCAGCACCTGCCGAGTCTTGGTGTCATGGTGCTCGTCGTCGCTGCCGACGTCGCTGCCAGACAGCTGATCCATATCAAACGGAAACTATGAGTGAATGAGTTGCAACGATGACTAACTTGCATGATAACAAAGTTAGGAAAACAGAGACAGCCTCAGTTAGAGTGGACACGATTATATATCTACAGGGAAGGTGTTAGCGAACCAAAGCTCATGCGCAACAGATTTGTACACAGCAATTGTTCGCTGAAACCTCCCTGTAAAATTTTGTGCCCAACGATTCATCATAGGCAAAGAAACAGATTCCAGATCTGAACTTGAACACATAACAGATTATTTGCAAAATTAAACGGTTGATATCTTTTGATTCGTGCATAAAATAACTGATTGAGATGCCATGATTACTTGCATAAATTAACTGATTGAGATCTCATTATTACTTGCATAAATTAACCGAACGGCCGAACCCCAAATCGTAAACGAAATGAAGAAGGGATCAAAATAAAATGGAATGAAATCGGCGCAAATATTAACCTAATACTCATCCATCTACACATCCATCTACACCAGCAAAAATAGGGTTCAAAAAGTAATGGGGAACAAAAAAAGAGCAAACCGTAGTTACCTCGTTCCATGGGTCATCCATACATGTGTCGTAGGGGTTCGGGGGCGGGTTGTACGACACCTCCTCGTAGGGGTCCCATCCCGGCGGGATCTGACTGCCACCGGCGGTAGCCTCCGATGCACTGGCGGTGACGACGATGTCCGTTGAGGGAACGGCGTCGAAGAGGGAGGCGTCACGCTTGGAGCCGGCGGCGTCGTGGACGATGGGATTCGCATTCTCCTTGTCTATCTCCCCGGCAGAGGAGAGGGAGAGGGAGAGGGTTTTTTTGCTTTGGAGAAAATGGTGGGACGTGAGAGGCGGTGTTGTGTGAGCGAGTGAGAGTGACAGATATAGTGCGAGGAGGCATCTATAAAGGCGAGGGGCGGTTAATGCGACTCGCGTCCTACGCGTCCACGGTTGCACGTCTGCACGTCTTGGACTTCTGCAACGCGACACGCGTCCACGATTGCACGTCTTCGACTTCTGCACCACGACCCGCGTCTACGCATCAACAATTGCACGTCTTCCACTTCTACACCGCAACACGCGTCCTCGAGTCTAACCCTAGAAATTTAGATATACTCAGGTATACCCTCGAGTCTTATACTAGCATTTTTTGTGTGCTCAGTTTTCCCCTTGAGTGCTAATACTGGCTAGTGCAATATACTCGCTTTACCCTCAAGTGGCTGGTCAACAGAGAGTCAACAAATGGGATTAACTAGTTAAATGAGTCATTTAATGTGCAAAAATTCCGAAAAAGAGTGGCACTTACTCATGGAGTCTTCTTACGCGACCTACCACGTTGGGAACCATAACAATCATAGATAAATCAAGTTTTACCACAAATTGCCACATCTCAAATCACCTAGTAGCTATGAAGGTGCATGGTTTTCCACAAGAAGCCCTTCCCAAAACAGCTTTCCCCAAAATATACTTTGTCTAAATGAGGCCACAATTCTCACACTCATGTATATTTGTATTGCAAATAGGTTGATGTAGGCCAAGATGGGTTTCATTGTACAAAACATGCATTTTCCATTTTTTAAATCTCATATTTGAATCCCTTAGTCTGTTTATTACTCAGGTGCCCTTGGTTTCTTGATACTACTCAGTTTTGCCCTCTCCCTTCACAAATTCTCACAGACGTGGAACATTGCCCTGATTGGTCTAGCACATGTCACGCGGATCGAGCCCGCCGACCGTTGATCGTATGATCAACCCCTATCTCTCTCTCTGATCGGGGCCACCACCCTCTCTCTCTCTATCGACGGTTAGCTTCCACCCTCTAAGTATGCTAAAGGGCGGTTTTCTGTATTATTTTTCACGCGCTAAAAATTATAAAATCTTTTAGGCATTACTTTTCACGCAAAAAATGATAAACCATCACCGATTTGTTGTAGCCATTACTTTTCACGCAAAAAGTGATAAACCTTCACCGATTTGTTGTAGCCATTAATTTTCACGCAAGAAATGATAAACCATCACCGATTTGTTGTAGCCATTACTTTTCACGTAAAAATGATAAACCATAACCGATTTGTTGTAGCCATTACTTTTCACGCAAAAAATGATAAACCATCACTTTTGACCTGAAAATCAAATGGGTATTATAAAGGGAAATAAAAGTTCAAAAATGTAAAAATGAAACAATCTACCTATCTTTGTATAGAAGATCGTCTGTATGATTTTTGAGGTCATTTAGAGAAGGTAGAAAAAAATCCCTTTAGAGAAGGTCGAAAAAACCTAACTTGTTACAAAAGCTGGTTTCAGTGAGACCTAACCAAGTTTGGCATACATGTTGTCATACCTATAACAACAAGGAATATCTAAAAGGGAGAGTTTCAAAAAAATTGAAATTTAGGGTGAAAATGATGCCATACATTATGTTGTTTTTGAGGTTTTGACCTGAAAATCAAATGGGTATTATAAAGGGAAATAAAAGTTCAAAAATGTAAAATCGCAACAATCTACCTATCTTTGTATAGAAGATCATCTGTATGAAATTTGAGGTCATTTAGAGAAGGTAGGAAAAAATCACCTTGTTAGAAAAGCTGGTTTTAGTGAGACGAAACGGCACGCGCTTAAGCAAAATGATTTTTTCGAACATCTCCAAATGACCCCAAATTTTCCATACATGATGCCATACGTGTAACAACAAGGAATATCTAAAAAGTGTCAAAAAAGTTTGCCGAACCGTATAGCTCTATCAAAAAGAACCTCACCATGGCGCTAGTATAATTTTTAGTTACGAACTTTTGTTACCTAACCTTCAACATGAAACTTGTTTCAAATTCATTTTGGCATACAAGAAACAAATCCCACTTTGATTCGAGCACGACAGCCTCCAAACGATGCCGATGCCGATATCGGCATGGTCAGAACGGCTATGCTCGCCACCACTGCTAGGTCACTGTCGGGATGCACCCTCAATCTCGTCCCCTCATTCGATCACTCACACACCAGAGATACCGCCGAGGCCAATGCCGAACGTACATGCTGATGCCAATGCCGAACAAGCATGCACGACGCTGTGGGCACGGCCACGCCGCCCCGCTATGCTGGACGCCACAGACCACCGCGAGGTCTTTCCCTTCGCCACCACACTCTCCTAGCACCCATCTATACACGTCAGAAAGGAGAGACACTAGTTTTCTCTACATTGCTCGCGTTCGTGTCCGACACGGTCAGTCAAATTTTTGCGGTTGTCGTCGATGTCCTCGACCATTTCTTCTCTTCTTTGCATGGTTAAACGCGTCTAGTTCATATCTATCTAATGTGTCTGGTCTCGCCTCATGCGGTTCTTTGTGGACGTCGATCTCATCTTGGCACCACGCAGGCCACCTCCTCCGTGCCATCGCTGTAGAGCTCCGTTTAAAAATCTAATCCTACCCGTGTATTGCCCCTTATATCAGCGTCATGGGCCCACTTGTCATTCGATATACCGAAGCCCCATTCGTTCGTGTTTTGGTCAGGGAAACATCGATGCTTACGGTCAAACAAAGATGGATGGTCTGACGTGTCTTTGCGGGCTCTACGTGGCCCCACTAATCAGCAGATAACGGTCAACCGTCGGGCAACCAGCCGTTACAGCACGTGTGATGGTTTCAGACAAGGGCTTGGGGAAAATTGAGGAAAAACTAAGCGGCCGGGGAAAACTGAGCACAACTAAGGACCCGAGGGCACGAAAAAAGAAATCCCTTTGATATATATCATTGAGTATGTGATTCGGTTGTGTAACTATGTATTCATGTTGTTCATACTACATTGGCCTTAGTCTTCAAGATTGTGTTGGACACACGACTTAGACTAATGTGCAAGTTGGAAGATGACTCGGTTCCACTTGTCATGGATATGGTGATGCTAATCCGACTTACATGGACTCGACTAAAGTGTTTAGCAAGTCGGACTAACCCATATTGAGATGCAACGAGCAAGTCGTGATTTGTATGTCTCAGTTAATGGAACTCTTAGACCTGAGATGATCGCACGATCTGAGTTGTGGATCGGCTGACTTAGGTTTCGTCAATTGGGGCAACCATAAAGCAATGAGTTTGGGCCAACTAAGAATCAAGCTGCGTGATGTGGATAACCAAGATGGGATATTGTACCTCTAGATGGAGAGATATTCTCTAGACCCTCTTGGATTATATGATTCAGAAGCATGGCCATGCGCGACTTGGTTAAGTGTTACCCAACGCAGCCAACTAAGAGTTAATTAGATGAATTACATATCATGTGCGATACCATGCTACACAGGACGGATCCCGGGGTCTTACCTTCGTAAAGTTTTACGGCATTCAGAGATTTAATCGCGACTGAGGCGCTCTGAGAATATATTATCGAGTGCCTTTTTCGGCTGCTGGAATGGCTCATTTTTTTCGAGTCATATGATGACTTATTATGTTGTCCTCCCGATGGGAGTATATGAAGAGTTATTATTATAACTCGAAATATACTTATCCTGACTCCTTCAATTTCATCGGGTACGCAACAAGCGTTCCCGATGGGAGTAGCCCCCGAGGCTACAACCAAGTGCTTGTGCTTGGTTGTAGGCTCTCCTTTTTATCATCTTGTCGCTATATTGTCGATTTTTATATCCCCCATCTTTATCGGGTGCGCGACCAGCGCTCCCGATGGGAGTAGCCCTTGAGGCTACAGTCGAGTATTTATACTTGGCTGTAGGCTCACCTTTGCCCTCTTTTGATTCACCTGTATACCAAACTTCCCACAAAAAGTAGCCCCCGAGCATTTGAACAAAACCTTGTATTTGGTCAAAGGCTCCCGAAATTATTTTGTATGTATCATAAGAACTCCTTTGTCGCCAATCTCTGAAAATCTGTAGTCGAAATTTCCCGTATGGTGACATCAATGATGACGATGGCCACGATCGTTGTATTGGGAAGGTGCGGGCTCTGTCCTTTCACTGACATGTGGACCACTGACACTGCGCCACTTGACACGTTACGCAAGTGGGGGCACACGTCCTCCGCTTTTCCTGGCACGCGTGCTATGGCGCCTGCCCCGTAACTTCCCAGTAAATATATGATTTTACCCCTGATAACACGTGTAAAGCATCAGATTCATTTCCTTTCTATCCAACAGTGTGACGAATCGCGTTCCAAGTATAAATGATCTTCTTCCTCCTCCTTCTTCCCCTTTGCTGCGCCACTCATCTTTTCCCCTCTCTGCAAAAAAAACTCCAGTGCCTTCCACAAACTCAATGCGCTGCTTCTCACCTCCACTTTCCTCCGCCACTCATTTGCATGCCACCGCGCACCAAACTCCTCCGACACACCGCTCCAGGAACCAACATGGCGACGGAAGCTTTTGAGATCTCTGGATGGGAGAGATCCAAGATCTCCAACCAAGACATGAACCTGCTGAAGAAGCTTGGGCTGACGCAGAAGGACGAGGGGCTGCTCTTTCCCGGGGAGGAGAGCTTCCCTACACCTCGCATTGGATATCGGGTAACATTCGTTGACCACCTCATCCGCGGCCTGTCCACCCCCATCCACGAGTTCCTCCGTGGATTACTCTTTGTCTACGGGCTGCAGCTACACCAGCTGACTCCCAACTCCATCCTCCACATCTCCATCTTCATAACCCTTTGTGAGTGCTTTCTTGGGACCCCTCCAAATTGGGCCCTGTGGAAACGCATTTTTTACATTCACCGCAACAACTCCCACAACACCAACTACAATGTAGGTGGTCTTGTTCTTCAAGGAATCTTCTTCGGCACCGACGTAGTGGCCCTCCTTGCCATCGAGTGCCTTCATGGGCCTCCAGTTGGGCTGCACATGATAGGGCAATAACGGTTACCCGAAGGGTAATGCCCACGTCAGTAACCCCCGAGTGTGTAGCCGAAGATATTTCGGGTAGAGACTAAAGCATGCCTCCACCGAATGTTCTCCTTTCTTGATAAACCTTGTCTTTTTTGTAACAGCATCATCACCTTCTATCGGGTGCGCTTCGGGCGCTCCCGATGGGAGTAGCCCCCGAGTCTAGGTACGGATGCTTGCAACCGTGCGTAGACTCAAGCTGTGCCACTCGAATGTTTTCTTCTGCCGAAGCTTTCTGCAGGTCTTCATAAGTCAACCGATACATTTATATCGGGGCTTCAATCTTTCAAGTAAGGTTTAATGCGTAAAGGATATCGAGTAACGCGCCCAGCTTTGCTGGTTAACTGCCGATGGCAAAACAACGCTACTCTACACAGAATCAAGTCCCCGGGCATGATCCTGGAGTGCAAAAAAAATTTCGGGTGCGCAATCGGCGCTCCCGATGGGAGTAGCCCCTGAGTCTGGTCACGGGTGCAGACTTGGGCCAAATGATTCGATATTCCAATCTTTCTTCGGATATTACTTTCACGCCTTTCCTTGCAAGAAAGTCTTCGAGTCCAAATTTATCGGGTGTGCGTCCAGCGCTCCCGATGGGAGTAGCCCCCGAGTCTTAAATGCGGATGCTTGCAACCGTGCGTAGACTCAAGTCGGCCCACCCGATGGTTTTAACCTTTCTTCGGATACTTCAAGCAGACTTCATGACATCACTGATGATGTAATCACTGTTGCAGTTTTGACTGACAAGACGTGGCCTGATCGGCCCATCCTACTTCTGCGCGGTTTTGTTTAAGAAATGACCACTAATTCCGTGCAGTTACCAAGGTGACTCCTCGATTTCTGCGCTCGATGATGAGAAGAGATATCTTTAATAAATTGGAAACAACGACAAGTGCCCGCTCACACCTCAGACTTCCTTTTACTTTATAATCTCTCAGGGTAAACTCTCTCCTTTCCACACTTCATCCTCGCACCCTTTCTTCCTCATTCATCTTTCTTGTTCACAAACACTGCGCCGCCGCCGCCGTTTTCCAGATCTTCCTCAAATCTCGAAATGGTGAAAAAGAAGAACCTCATTCTCGCCACCAGCGCTGTGAGCAGTGGCACCACCGCCAACACTCCTCCAAACCCGTCGAGGAGAAGCGCGTCATATGCTCCTCCCCCGGCTCCGGCGCCTCATGTGCCAGAAAGCTCCACGGCTGGGCCTATCCCCAGCGATTGGCCGGTTTCTACCACTACAAAATGCGACGAGAAGAGGGCCCAGAGCCTCGGAATAATTTCTTCCGACGAGGGGAACGTTATTCTTCCAGGTGCGACTTCACGGCCCAATCCCCCTGCCGGTTTTACTGTGATGTTCTTATCCTTCTTGTATTGAGGTCTTTCGCTCCCTGCTCACAAATTTCTTCATCACCTCCTTCGAGTGTATGAGATCCAACTATGGCAGTTGACTCCCAATTCAATCCTTCATCTTGCCATCTTTATTACCCTCTGTGAAGCGTTCCTGGGCATTGAGCCGCACTTCGGTTTGTGGAAGAAAATTTTCTTCGTGAAGAGATACAACTGCAGTGGTGGGACTTTCGTCATTGGTGGAGTTGGGTTTGTTGCTCGTAAAGAAGTTAACTACTTCAACTTCCCAATGAAAGAGTCTGTGCAAGGATGGAGGCTGAAGTGGTTTTATATCAGAGACTCATCAACAGCTGACTCCCAGCTCCCCCAATTCTCCGATGTTCTGGAAGCCAAGCCTAAGAAGTCTTGGAAAAATATCCTCTCACCCGATGAAAAACCAACAGTCGATAGGTTATTCGAAAGATTCCTTCGGATCAAGGAATCCGACGGCCAAACCATGATAGGTACCGAGGTAGCCGTTGTGTTCTTAAAGCGTCGAGTTCAGCCAATCATGTCTAGGGCCCATCCGATGTGGTTGTATTCGGGCCCCAAGGATGAGACCAGAGTTAACATTGCTGAGTTATCCGAAAAGGAACTGCTTGATGAAGTCCGGAGCCTCACTCTCTTTAGCTAGGAAGATTTGATCCCACTGATATCTTCCCAACCGCCATTTGATGCTGATCACCTACCAACTGAGGTAAATCTTTTCCTTCGTGCTCTCATTGTCCTGTTTCTTTTGATCATTTCAATTTTCATTATTCTCACTTGTTTACTTCGACAGATCCTTATAGCTCCCGAATGTTTGCGAGACCCATCGAACGATACTTCCGAGAAAAGGGATTCCTCTAATCCTATAGGATCCCATACTGAAGGAAATGCAAGCCCAAAAGATGACCATGATGATCCGATGAATCCTGAAGTTTCTTTCATCAATCCTCAATCCTCTGCCGATGATATAAGTGATACAGCGGGGTCGTTCCATGATGACGACGCTGATCATGCTGCCTTTGTTGATGCAGATGCGGAGAAGGCCGAGGCGCTGCCCTTAAAGAGACCATCCGGCGGCTTTGCCAACGAAGATGATCTTTATGATTTGTAAGTCCTTACTACTTTGTCCAGGATTAGATTTTAACGACCATTTGCATTCGATTCTGACTTTGCCAGTTTCTCACCGTTGTAGTGAAGAGGGTTTCATCGAGCCTCCATCCAATAAGGCTAAATCTTGCACCAACATGCCGAACCTAGCAGCCTCCAAGGCTTCGGCTCCTGCTGCAGCCCCCATGGCTCAAATTTCGACAGCTTCTTCCCTTTCCAAAGGGATGGAGATTTCTTTGACTGCCGCAACTACAGCTTCTCCTCCTGGGAAACCTGTAAGCCTTTCCTGCTTTAACGATATATCTATTTTTGGTAACTCCCGAGTGGATCTTGATCAGATTATAAGTTCTCTGTCGATTAGTTCTCCATCTAATAATCATTTTTCCTTATCTTCTAAGGATTTGCGAGCCGTTATCTCTTCTCTGGAGGCCTTCGCCTCCCAATATACTTCTCTTGAAGTTGACAAAGCCCAGCTGCAAAAGGAGGTCGAGTCGTCTTCTTCAAAGTTGGAGGGTGCAATAAAAATAGCTGCCGAGGCACGCCAGGAGGTTGATTCCTTAAAGGATGAACTCGAGGGGCTGAAGAGGAGGCTGAAGGACGAGGAAACATCCAGGCTTGCTGCTGAAGCTCGGATGATCGAAAAGGATGATCTTCTTCGCCAGTCTACTTTGGCCTTGCTCAGTAATTCCCTTTTGGCTTTCTTTATGATTTTTGCTTTACTGATTCAGTTTTTAGTTAGTGAACTCCTCCTTTTTCGTTCCTTGCAGAAGCTGCCGACATCCCTGCTGAAGTTCTGGACAAACTCCCGAACAATTCTCCGGCAAATGCTTTGTCGCTAACCCTCGAGTCCCACAAGCTTGTTCAGGACCTTCTTCAGAAGGGTAAAGGAGCCATGGCGAGGATGCATTCAATGATCTTCCCCAAGATTGATCAGAACAAGACCTTGGGGCAGCTGGTCGATGCTTTTGCCATCAACACGAAGGAGGTTATCGAGATATTCAAACGTACTTCGCGTACCTACGGTGCCCTTCTAGCTTTTCGGCTTATGATGGGTCATGATTTCAAAGCCAATATTGAAGAAATGTCCAAAGAACTGCCGAAAGACCAAGATGGGCGATTTTTTGACTTGGGTGCCTTTAAGGCTTTGTTTGTTTGAGCTTCTACTTCTGCTTTTAGAGCTTTTAGGGCTTAAAAATTGAAGCCCAAACAAACACCTCAAAGTGGAAAAGCCCTTCTGTGAAGCGCGGAGGCAAAATGCACTGCGAGCCTGTTGACGTCAGAAACCCCCTGGCGGGCAGAGACGGGCAACACAGTAGAGCCGGGAACAACTAGGGCTGCGGCTGGCCCCAGTCCCTCAGAGCGACGGCCCGCAAAGCCTCCTGGTCACACGTCCGATGATATCGCAAGGGCGTGCCACCTGACCTATACCTGGTCAGGAAGGTGTGGATGATGCCTCGCTTAGTTTCCTGCATGGCATACACGTAAACATTAAATACGAGCCTCGATCGGCTCTCGGGTTATCTCGTGAATCGGCTCAAAGAGCCGATCCACCCATGATTCGTACAAGGTGTCCGAATATATGGTGGTCCTGCTTGATCAAGATAAAGCTAATGAGATCTACGACGATTTAGGGTTTTCACCGCATAATCGGATCATCCTACTCACGATTGGGCCTCGCGCTCGCGCACGGTGACCGTAAGCCGATCCTAGACAGGGCCTAAAAACCAACACGAGGTTGATCCCGGAACATCCTTTCTAGGGCTAGCAAACGTCACCCTACACGCCGCTGGATCCTCCAACCCTTTGTAGGGCCTAACTAATGCGGATGTTAAACTAATCCTTGATGAACAAGGAGCAACCGTAACGGATCGGATCTACTAAACTATGATCAAGCGGGGTGCCGCCCCTACACCTGAGATAGGTGTAAGGGCGGCTAGATGTGCAAGGGTTGCATAACGAAAGCATGTAATTCGAAGAACAATGCTAACCCTAACACATCTAAGATAACTACGTTGCTCGCCATCAAAAAGGCTTCGGCACGAGCAACGCATGAACAACGTGGGCAGGCTTGTGCTGCCTAGATCGCAAGATGCGATCTAGGCAGCATGGTGCTTACCGGAGAAACCCTCGAGACGAAGGAGTTGGCGATGCGCCGAGATTTGTTGGTGTTGAACGTTGGTTGTTGTTTATTCCATAAACCCTAGATACATATTTATAGTCCAGGGGACTTTCTAATGTGGGCGTGCACTAAACCGTGCACGGGTAAGATTCTAACTTCTAAACTAAGATGCGATCTAATATGTTACAGATACACGGGCAATTAAGCCCAACTTGGTATAAAAGGCCGATTCTCGTATTTCTTCTACATATAATCTTCAAATCCATCTTGATCACGGCCCACCTCTGACTCGGTCAAATTCTGGTGATAACACATGCCCCCCTGGTTTTGGAAATGTCATTTCCAAAATCATTATGCTCTTCTTTCGTCGGGTCATGTTGTGGCGTCTTGCCTCCTTAACTTTATCACCACTCTGAAAAATGAAGGAACGTCTTCACTTAACCCTGCCGATAGCCAGAGTCAGGCGCCCCCCCAAAAGAGCCGATGGTATTACATCAGCCTCTATGATAAAAACGGGAGCAAGGTCAACCTAACTGCTCCTCCAAACGGTAACTTGCGCCCTTCGTCTGAGAAACTCAGATCCCCAAATCGCCGCCCAGACAGCTCTACGGATCTCAGATCTCAGCCGCGCCGTCCCAATCCCTCAGCGCATCCAATGGCGGAATCATCCAACGCCAACGCCATGATCTCCGGTCTGAAGGTAATCCTCAACGGCCCCCTTGCCACATGCATCAATGTCAAGAGTAAACAGCAAACACCTGAATTAATATTTTCTCCCACTATTGATTTTAGGTTTCAGACATCCTGCTGCCACATCCTTCTCTCGCAAATTCTATGTGCCTTGGTCCTCGTTCTTCCGAGAGCCCTGCCCTCTTAATTTCATGCGAAGCTAACATGATCCCCTTTGTGAATCAGAACTTAGATCTGACCTCCTGGGCCGACTGCCTGCGAGCCTGGCCTAACCCCCCTGAGGGTTGGGTGACATGGTACAACCGAGTATCCAAAGCCCATTATGCCACCTGGGAAGCCATAGGGATAGCCGATGCCCTGTCTTTATCATTGTCTTCTCTTGAGAAGAATGAAAACATTCTGAAAACCATCGGCTATTTCTGGTCTGACGCACTGAACTGCTTCATGTTTGGCCATGGCCCTATGACACCCACTCTGCTGGATGTGACCATGATCACAGGCCTAGACATTGCATCCCCAAGCCCTTCGCATTCAAACCGCCGAAAGTCCCTTTCACCCTTTCTTCTAAAAAAGAATGTACCAAGCTGGGGTGCCTACCTCAATCGTTATATGAAGACCAAAGGCCCCGTGGACGAGAGAGAACACACAGCCTTCCTGAACTTTTGGTTGGAACACTTCATATTCTGTGGCCCATCACTTGCCCCTACCAAAAATTACCTTTCCCTAGCCTATGAACTGGCCAAAGGCACCCATCTTGGCCTAGGCAAGCTTTTTCTTGGAGAGATCTATCGATCCCTTCAACTGATGTCCGTCAAACTGTTCTCTCAAAAGACAGTTAAAACTGGCGGTCCCTGGTGGTTTATTCAGTTGTGGCGCAGCTATACTTTCAGAACCAAATCCCAGACTTCCCACCTTTGACCTCCTGCACCTTCCCAGATGCGAACGGCAAGGATATCCGATGTACCAGCTATGGCCAAGCTTTGTATGGTCTCCCAGGCAGCAGGCTGATCCCTAAGGAAGCAGCAGGGTGGTTCAAGATCTTCTTCCAAGGTTTGGACAACCCCCTGTTCTTTCCTTATACTCGAACCGGAGAACTTTGAAAATCCGAGTCTCCTTTCGATTGGATAACTTTGCCGATGACAATAGCACCCAAAGCATTCGTATTCCATCATGATTCGCCCTCGCTTCCTCCCCGTCGGCATGAGTACCTCGAACCGGATCATCAAGCCTCGGTTATGAGTGTTATCAACCGGTAGTGGTAGCCCGACAGACTTGGTCTCGGCAGGTGCCGCCACACTTCTTCTTACACCACTTGACAGCAAGCAGAGCTGAACTGCCTGACATACTTACTGGCCAAAGGTGTTACACCTTCTTTGATGCTTTGGCCATCCCAATTCCTCACAACCTCCGTTTCTCCTTTACCACCGACGGTTTCGAGACTTGGTGGTCCATGTGGAAGACCCATGTCTTCAGAAGGGCTTTAGGACCGCTGTTGAGACAACTCGATGCCGAGTATGACATCCCCGCAGACCAGGTACCATCACTCACATATTTCTTGCAACTGCTTATGGTAATTGTCTGGTGACCTGACTCTATCTTCCTAGCAGCAACAAGAGGGCCCAGTTCCCAAACAAGCCGACGGCTCCCCCTTCGTATTTCTTCCTCCGGCCCCGGTGGTTCTCTTCTCCGCAGCTCGCCATCTCCGAAGAAAGTCATAATGCAGAGCCAGCCCGATTCCTCCGAAATCGGCTCCCAAGAGTAAAGCAACTTTGGGGCCGCTGCTCCCCGAGCCTCGACTCAGGCGAGGACGGCAGTAAGGAAGGTGGCTGTCAGGAAGACCCTGAAGCGCAAAGCTCCTGCTCAGGAAAGCTTGCACGTAAGTTGACCCGTGTTTTAATCGAACACACTTGTCTTCCCAACCTTTGTAACATGGTTGTACTTCTTCCTTCAGGCTTCCACTGAGGAGAACTCCAGTGGGGAAGCACAGTCCAGTCCAAGGGACTCTTCCCCAGGTGACACTGAAAGATCCACCACACAGAGCCAGACGGATTCGCCAGCGTCGGCTTCTCGGAAAATGTCGACTTCCGATCCTGTTGTCCTGCAGGTTCCGATCCAAACGAGGTCGCGCATGAAGCGTCGATGCGTCAAAAGGGATCGCACGGGCCCACAAGTCTCCTCGCCGAGCCAGGGAGTCTCAAATGTAATACCCTCAACAGCTCGTGTTCCACATCGTCTTGTCACTAATTGGATTGCCTCACCGTTTCCCTTGCAGACTGATGGAACTTCTAGCAGGGACGTTGAAGAGGTGTCGACGCCATCTGCTACCCTTGGCCGGTGCAACTCGCCAGGCGTGCCTGACCTGGTCCAAACTACTGCAAAGCCGATTGTCACAACATCGGCTTCCCTTCCTTTCTTGGGAGAGGTAAGCTCGGCTCTTCCTCTCGGGCCTGCTCTTTTCCTTTGTCGTATGCTCATGCTGCCCTTACTCGTCTGTCAGGGGTGTGATCCTTCAAGCTTGCTGACATTCGACCCCGACTCCATCGAGCCGGCTGCTCCCAAAGCAGGTGACGAGCCAGACCCTAGCGCGGTCGATGGCCCGCTCCAGCGTCTTCAAGTCCTGCTCTCCTCCCCGGTTGATACCTTGGTCGAGAACCCCGAGGCAATCAAAGGCATCCTTGAGGACATCCAGCCCCGTCTCCCAGTGACGCTGCAAGTTAAGCTTTGGCCGGCGGTATCTTTGTCAGTTTACAGGTCAAGGGTGCAGTCGGCTCGTCAAAGGATCGCTCTTCGCCGCGCCCAACTTCCGTTGAGAGCCGATATCGCAGACAAATGTCAACGGCTCAACGAGAAGAAAGCCGCTTTAGACGCCAGGACCGCCACTTCTACTCGTAGTGTCAAGCTTGAGACCTTGCGCAAGGAACTGGAGGACCTTGAAAAGAGGGCCCAGGAGACCAAACAACTTATCCAAGATGAGGAATCCCTCATTGCTCGCTCCGAAGAGGAAGCAAAAGGCCTCACAGCTGATCTGAAGACCGACCTGGCTGAAATTCGCGCCCTGGGCAGCCAGCTAGTGATGGGAAGAGACGAGGACGACGAGGCCGAGATCGCCGAGGTGGATCGAATCCGTGCCGATGCTCTTCACGCCCTTAATGCTTTTCTTCAGTAGGGCCTCCTCGTGTAAACTGATGCATGTAAACTCGCTTTGCTGTACTTGTTAAAATCGACTGCCGTGCATCGACTTTCTTATCACTCTGAGATTTGTTTATTTTTTATTTTTTTACTGGCCAATTTCTCTATCGGCCACCAAAATTCCTCCGCACATGCTCAATGGTGTCGCGCACGCTCATATGATCATGCCCCCCGAAGCCGATTCTGCCAGGTAACTGCTGACATCGGCTCTCTGGTTAGCCAAGATACTACGATGTGAGCGTCGGCTTTGTTAGGAACAACATGGATTCCTTCCAGTGCACCAGCCGACGCATTCCATTGCCCATTAGATCGACGTCTAGACCGAAAGCAAAGTGAGGATGACCATGTTAGCAGGGGACGCCGGTGGAGACGGTATTCCTGGTGCTGCCGATGCACATGGTAACGGTGGACGGACCTGGATCGCACTTTCATGTGAGAAACCCTTCCATCTGATGTCATGGGAGCGGGCTCTATGGAAAGAGCCGATGAGTTCGGCTTCGAGGACTGCCTTGATCCCGTCATGTTTCTTCTTGAGCTCATTAGGCGGGTCTTCGTACTTGACCGGAGTGATTTCCGCCATGTCGGATGCAGACGGTGATGTGGTGGATGTCGAAGGTTGTCCCACTGGGCGTGCCAGAATGTGTTGACGTCAGAAACCCCCTAGCGGGCAGAGACGGGCAACACAGTAGAGCCGAGAACAACTAGGGCTGCGGCTGGCCCCAGTCCCTCAGAGCGACGGCCCGCAAAGCCTCCCGGTCACACGTCCGATGCTATCGCAAGGGCGTGCCACCTGACCTATACCCGGTCGTGAAGGTGTGGATGATGCCTCGCTTAGTTTCCTCGCATGGCATACACGTAAACATTAAATACGAGCCTCGATCGGCTCTCGAGTTATCCCGTGAATCGGCTCAAAGAGCCGATCCACCCATGATTCGTACAAGGTGTCCGAATATATGGTGGTCCCGCTTGATCAAGATAAAGCTAATGAGATCTACGACGATTTAGGGTTTTCACCGCATAATCGGATCATCCTACTCACGATTGGGCCTCGCGCTCGCGCACGGTGACCGTAAGCCGATCCTAGACGAGGCCTAAAAACCAACACGAGGTTGATCCCCGAACATCCTTTCTAGGGCTAGCAAACGTCACCCTACACGCCGCCGGATCCTCCAACCCTTTGTAGGACCTAACTAATGCGGATGTTAAACTAATCCTTGATGAACAAGGAGCAACCGTAACGGATCAGATCTACTAAACTATGATCAAGCGGAGTGCCGCCCTACACCCGAGATAGGTGTAAGGGCGGCTAGATGTGCAAGGGTTGCATAACGAAAGCATGTAATTCGAAGAACAATGCTAACCCTAACACATCTAAGATAACTACGTTGCTCGCCATCAAAAAGGCTTCAGCGACGAGCAACGCATGAACAACGTGGGCAGGTTAGGCCGCCTAGATCGCAAGATGCGATCTAGGCAGCATGGTGCTTACCGGAGAAACCCTCGAGACGAAGGAGTTGGCGATGCGCCGAGATTTGTTTGTGTTGAACGTTGGTTGTTGTTTATTCCATAAACCCTAGATACATATTTATAGTCCAGGGGACTTTCTAATGTGGGCGTGCACTAAACCGTGCACGTGTAAGATTCTAACTTCTAAACTAAGATGCGATCTAATATGTTACAGATACACGGGCAATTAAGCCCAACTTGGTATAAAAGGCCGATTCTCGTATTTCTTCTACATATAATCTTCAAATCCATCTTGATCACGGCCCACCTCTGACTCGGTCAAATTCTGGTGATAACACCCGAAAGCAGCGTCGGAGGTGCTTTTGCCTGCTTCCCGAGCTTTTTTCTGCGCCCCGAGTTCTACTGGACGAAAATACCCACTGTCGTTTGGAGCAATTACATGAAACCTGCCATCATAATATACACCAAGCTGGCCCGTGCAATCAGTCAACGCCCGCCACCTCGACCAATTCCCCCTTTCCCCCGTAGGCATGGCACAAGAGCAGCTCGGCTAGATTATCTTCGCGTCTAGCCGCGGCGGCCGCCGCCGCCCTAGGTCGTCTCCACGCGTTGTTCCCGGCCTGCTGCCGCCGCATCAGCTCCTCTCACTGCTTTTTCCGGCGAATCATCGAAAGACCGCAACCTCGCCGGAAGGAGGAGCTCGGCCCAGTCGTCTTCCCATCCATCGGCGTTCGTCGTGGTCGGGCGACCTTGTACCTGATCTCCCACTCCTTTCTTGGATCTCCCTGTGGCTTCACCGTCCGCCGCATCTTGGTGTCTCAGATCTGCTGGCTTGGATCTCCGTAGGCACCGGCCACCAGATCTCTGTTGATGCTTGTAGCGATGCTCCTCAAAACTTGATGTATGTTTGTTGGATCTGCATATGTATGCTCGATGGATGTATGTATACGTACATGCGAGCTTGCTGTAGGAAAATTTCAGTTCTACATGCTTCAGCTGATGTATGCATATTGTTTTTTTTCCGAATACATATTGCTTATTTTTAGATTATAACCTACTTTCACAATTTTTTAAAATATCGGATTAATATTAACATAAAATTATTCGGATACAAAATTATTTGAGCCAAAAAAAACATGTAAACTGAGCTAAAGATGGTAATTATTTTAAAAATGGGTTAGACATAGCTTATTAGTTTCAAAACAATATTTATACAACATTTTAAGCATTTAGGGGCATTTCCGACATTTCATTCCTACATCAACAACAACAGCCATAAAAAGTTCTCCTGCCAAACATCAAATCTCTGTTTCCAACAGCCGCTTCCTACAGCTGCTTTTTCACAGCCCAACAGCTACAGCTGCTTCTCAAAAGCTGCAGCCCAAACAAATAGACCCTAAGTTCGCACGCTCGTCGCTTCAGCAGTGAAGCAGCAGAGTAAGGCAGACACTTCACGCAAGTTGGAGTCTAACCCAGAGCATTGCGTCTCCTCTGCGCAGAAGGACGCCCACGACAATCGTCATCAAGATGACGAATCGCGAACCGGATCTTCGGAACGCAGAAGGAAAGCCAGGGAACACCCAAATCCGATCCCCGTACCATCAAAGACGCCACCGTCAGATCCAAGAACGGGAAAGGATGCAATGTACTCTGGACGGGACAAGTACCGCAACCCCTCTCCTCCGCCCAACGGTTACCCGCGTCCCTCTCGCCGCCGTAGTCCAGCCGGAAACACCAGACCCCATGGGCATGGTGGAATTGTTATCCGCGACAACGTGCTGCCTTCAAGAAACAGAAACAGGGAGCGCACGCCGGAACCTCGCCGGAACCAGAACAACGATCGTGAGCCCGATCCCAGGAGGATTCGGGATGAGGAGCGCGATCCGGAACCTCGCCGGAGCCGGAACGACCAGGGCAGCCAGCGCCACGCCGGAAAACAACGAAGTCAGCACTTGCTTTCCGACACAAAACGAAAACATGCACATAATATTAACGGATAGCAGGATAAGTGTTTCCGCCCCATGCATAGTCGTTTCGTCCCTAGCTACTTAAGAATTTAAAGTCTTATTACAAACCCACTTCGGGGCCAAAATGATGCAACTTTGTTTCATTGTTCAAACAGGAACTCTACTCGGAGCTCTCTTCTTCAGATTCCTCGGTAGGCGGAGCCGTCGCCGTCGCTGTCGCCGGAGCCGGCCTCGGAGTCATCACCAGAGCCTTCTCCGGAACGCTCGATGCTTGACCCGGAACCTTCCCCGTAATACTCCGGCTCACCTTCCTCCTTCTCTGCATCGGAAAATCCCTTGGGCAGGGCGTGCTTGCTATACCAGAATGAGTGATTCACCCGCCTGACAAACAACTGCTCGTACCCTTGGGTTTCCGCGAGGATGGCGCCCATGTCGGAACCTTTTGGAGCTCCGCGCGCAACATCCGCAAAGTTGAGTGAAGGGAAGTGAGCCTGGCAGGTGGCTAAGACTAGGGAGGCGACTCCGCGCGCGGAAGATTTTTGCCAATCCTTAATGAAGTCCGGCACTTGTTCCATTAGCTGGGTCATCGTGTCGATCACGGAAGTTTTGGCCTTCTTCAAAGACAGAGTCTTGGCAATTCCGCGACAGGCTTCAAAGAACGCACCAATGGAAGTCCGCACTTCTTCGTATGCCTCCGTCCTCTTCAGATTCGACTCCTTTGACCACTCGAAGCCAAGGCTCGCTGTGGAAGAAGGAGGTTCAGTCCCGTTACGGAGAGTAAAGCATACGAGGGTAGTCGGAACAGCAACGCGGAAAAACACTTACGGAAGATAAGTTTGTCGATGGTCTCCGCCTCCGTTTCCAAAACTTTGCTTTTGGACACCAAGGAAGTCACACGACTCTGGTTCTTCTTGAGTTTATCATTTAGATCCGCCAGGTCGCGGGCATGCTTCTCGGAGAGCTCCTTCCTTGCCTGATTCTCCTTGTCGGAGGGTTCTTTGATGAAGGTCTTGAGGGACTCGTTCTCCGCTTCAAGCACCTGTACCTTGGCGGACAGCTCATCAAATTTGGAGTGCTTGGTGGTCTCTTCTGTAGGCGGAAAGTTGCACATATTACGCATCCTGAACAGTTATATCAGCATAAGAAATCAAAACCCGGATCTTGTACCCTGAAGGCGGGTCTCAAGAAGCTGGATAGCCTTTTGGCTGTTTTCCGCGTTCTGGCGCAGCCCCTCGATCTCCGTGATCTGCTCCAGCACATGCACGCGTAGATCTTCGTGCAATTTCCGCGTGGTCTGAGAAGCAGCAAGGAGTTAGCCGGATATTTAAAATCTTGGGGGCTGGCGAGGAATTCAAAGTCTTGGAGGTATAAATTTTTTTAAATTTCCGCCTAAGGTACATCTTGGGAAAGCATCGGCTAATACATGTTACACGGAAATATCTCACCCAATGCTTGGGGGCTAGTATTACCTGCCGCACTTCCTTGTGCTTGGCGAAAAACACTTTCGAGCCGTCCTCCGTGTCGGTGAGCTCTCGCATCTCCTCGTCCGGCTTTCCCCACACTTTGTTCAGCATGGCGGAAACTTCCGCGTGGCGCCGTGCAAGGGTAAGCTTTTGCAGGGATGGAGTCGGTCGAGGGTCGACCCGAGTCGCGTTGGTGACTTGAAGGAGCTTTACCTTTTGCTCATGTTCTTCCTCCGTGGGCTCCGCGAAAGTGGCGCTTGGTTGATCTTGCGGAGGAGCAGACGAGGAGGCACCCTTGGCGGAATCGCCGTGGTCAGTGGGATCTTCCGGAAGGTCGTCAAGGTTGATGACATCCTTGGGATCCGGCTTGGAGGCGGACGAAGCTTTGGGTGGAACCTCCACCTCAGGAGTAACAGGAACTGAAGCCGGAGACGGCTTGACCTTCTTCTTCAAAACCCTTGGAGCCTTAGGGGGCTGGCTTCTGGAGCTTCAGAAAAAACAAAAAGTATGACAACTAAGTAAGGGTTTGAGTGTGAAACCAGAACTTGGATCTCGAAAACAGGTGCTTACCCGGAAGGCTTGAAGAAGTGCTGGATGGCGGGCTGCCCTTTGTTGCTGGTGTTATTAAGTTTGAGGCGCTTCTTTTCCGCCTCCGCTTTCCGGGTAGCCGCAGTGCTAAGCACTTCACGGGCGCGCTTAGCGTAGGGGCTGGAAGGAGCAGGCCTCTTCCTCTTAGCAGGGCGCGGAGCGTCGGGAGCTTCCGCCTCTGATGCAGCTTCCGGATCCGTGTTGCCGGTGGAAGGAACCCGGAGGATAGTTCCGAGTTCATTTTCTTCAAGTGCCTCGAGCTAATGCAGAGTTCAACACTTAGATAAAAAGTTTGAATGCAAAGAGAAACAATAGACTAGAGTCAAGACGACGTACCGCGGTTCCGGAACCATTCATGTGAATGTCTTTGTTGCACACGTGAATGTGAAGTTCACGTGGGATCTTGATGAGGAGCCGGATCCTCTTGTCGATGGCGTCGGCGGAAAGATTGTCTTTTGTGGCGCGCATTGGGTCGTCGCGCCCTGTGTATTGGAACATCAGGCGGTCCCTGTGTTGGAGCGGCTGGATCCGCTTGGTGAACCAGGAAAGGGTCAAGTCCTTCCCTGTCAGCCCCTCCTCCGTTAGCTTACAGATCCGCCTGACGGCGCGTGTGAGCTGGAGCGACTCGGAGAGGTGGGGGCAGTGCGACCATGCCGGAAGCTCGGTGGCGGGGCAGTTCTTGAACGGCGGCAGTTTTCTTTTGCTCGCAGGGTCGGAGACGTCCTTCAAGTAGAAGAAACCCCCTGACCAGTACCGCGCGGATTCGTGGCGGTCGGTGTGGGGGTAGACGCGGCCCGGGCGGATCATGAAGGTGATGGATCCGCATGTTGCTAGTTCGGTGGATTGCCGGATCCTCTCCTTCTTGACGGTGAAGTAATATTGGAATAAAGAGAGCTCGGGAGTTACCCGGAGATGGCCCTCACAGAGGGTGACGTGATTGCTGATCGCAAGCACGCTGTTCGGAGAAATGTTATGGGGTTGGAGCCCATAGACCTTCAGGATCTCCAGGAAGAAGTCCGAAGGCGGAAATGAAAAGCCCCGCTCCACCAGTGCTTTCGTCAGCATCATCTCGTTGTCCTCCGGAGCTGGAGCTAGTTCGTTCGGAACTGACCTCCAGCTTCCGGGTTGCAGGAAGCCCTCCGCCTCGAGGTTCTTCAGCTCCATCTCAGTGGTGGTGCAGGGCCACCATTTTCCCTTGGCTTCGGAGTCTCGTTGACGAGCCTTCGATTTTTTGACGATTTCTTCCGCCTGGTGCTCGCCTGATCCGCCCCGGAGGCTTTCTCCGGGTTAGCGGAAGTCCCTTCAGCCTCCTTGCCGGAATCCTTTGAAGGATCCAGCCTGACTGGGACGAAGGGTGGAGGGGCGGAGGAGATTGGGGTTGCCAGGATGGGTTCGGAGGTTGGAGGCGGAGTCGTTGAAGACATCGGAAGAAAAGACATTGGCGAAAACATTCCTTAGTCGGATCCGGCGTCGTCAACCTAACGTTCATCCCTACCAACTACGGTGCGAGAACGAGGCTCGAGAGCTCACCGTGATGGGGTCCGCGGTGGTCGGAGTCGCCGGCGACGAGGTTTCTGCGCGGTGGCTCGCTGAAGTTAAGAACATGACGAACACTGTGCGGCGGCGAAGCAACTCCGGCGAAGCTCCGCGAGATTCCGGCACGGCGGAGAGGGAGCTCGAGGCGGCGCTACGCAGAGAGGTAGAAAGGGGGTGAATGAGGATTAAGGGGTCGACGGCGGATATTTATAGGCCGGAGGGACGAGATTCGTGCTCCGCATCCTGTGGTCGGAACGCAAGCGTCGCGCTGTTGGATGCGTGACACGTGTCCAAAACCCTAAACGGTAAAAATGGCTAGAGATAAGTTACCGCACAAATCGCGCGAAAATGGCGCCAGAATTGGCGGAACCGTTTGAGTCTTTTAAGATTCCGGGTAATTCCGTGAAGATAAGTTGGCTCTCATTCGCTAGCAAGGGGGTAACCCGGAAACGTATTTCGAATCGTCGATGGATGAAGTCCCGCAGAATGGGAGCATTTTCCGACTAAAAGTTGGGAAAAGAAGAAAATGTGAAGTTGGAGTTCTTCAAGTTTCTCCGCGTTACCAATATTGTTGGAGATCATGATGGACTAGCGAGGCGGAAACAGCAGGCGAAACTCGGAGAACTCTGGGGGCTACTGTTGTGGGTATACTTCATTGGTGTACCATCGACAGTGCCTGGATCCGGCAAGCCCGGGTGGCCCACAGATGGTGATGAGGCATGTGGCCCATCGGGCGGCCTAGTTGTTGTTGATCCTGACGGAAGATGTCCGGCCCAGGAGCAGGGGAGCCGGATTCGACCGACCTTAGGAGGAACCCGGATCCATGAAGGCCCAGTAGGAATCCGGATCCGGGACGACATATAGAGGAAGGCGGATCCTTGACGTGCACGGCAAGACATAGTACCGTAATTAGGCAAACCTGTAATCCGGCTAGGACTCTCCATGTAAACCCTAGATCCGTGCGCCTTTATAAGCCGGATCCTGGGAGCCCTAGAGGCACAACCACAACTCATTGTAACATCGCGAAAGCGCCCGGATAATTCCGGACAAGCAGCAGTAGGGCCCCGTCATCATGCAGGTGTTCCGAAGCTGGGTAAATCGCGTACCACCGTCCCGTGTGCACTCCGCCCTATGGCCCCTACTTCTTCTCCCCCTCGTGAGGATCCCTCCTCCGAGGTACCGTCGATTAGGCAACGACACTAAGACCTCAGCGCTTAAGTGTGCTCGCCAGCTTCTTGAGTTGGTCTCGGCAAAGAAATCGTCCATTGGACCAAGCTTGTCAAACCAAACCCATGCCCCTTGATTTTATTTTTGTAATCTTGCTCGGTTGAAACAATTTCATGTCATAAGACTTCTATGATTGTAACAAATTCCGTACTAGCAATGTTGCCAGTATCCTCTTGTTATAACACTTTTATCTGCATGCTCCCGATGGGAATAAATTCCAGTGTTGAACCCATATAATCCGTCATGCCTTTTAATAACTTTTTGCAGGTTTTTCCTGTTCCATCGTTTACCGATGATTCTTCGGGTGCTTCTTCTGAGAAGGATCGAATTGCTCAGATGGAAAAGGATATGCGCAGTACTTATGCCTTGGCTGCTATTATCAGGAAGAAGAACGAACTTGCGGTTGACGCTGAACGCTATGCTCTTGCTGAGTTGCATAGAGCCACAGAAAGTTTGAACTGTAAGCGTCCTTGTCCTCTTGCTCCTTATTTTCCATAAAAGGTATCTTCTCATCTTTCTTCGTTTCTCCTTCTAGTCATAGCTCTGAACCCAGCTGAGGAGAACAAGCATATTCATGAGCGCGTGAATGCATTAGCTCAACTATCATCTTTAGATGAGGTTTTCTGGAAAGATCAATCAAAGGCTTCCACTGTCGTGAAGTTCCAAGATCGGGTCCAACAGGTCCACCGTTTCTTCGACAAGTGCTATAAAGGACTGAGAATAATCTGGAAGACAATATTCCCTTTGAACGGGGTCCCTCCCACGTTGTTGAATTTAATGTCAGAATTCAGTAATACCAGGAAGATCCGAAGCTTGGTTCGAGCACAACTTATCGCAGGAGCTAAATATGTGATTGCCCTTGTTCTTTTATGCCATCTCTCAGAAGACTTGATGGCAATCACTAATGTTGTAGGTGAATTAGGGCCGTTTTACCCGAAGGTGGAGCTTCCCGCCGCCATTGTTATCGAAAGGCTTTAAGAAGCCTCAACAGCAGCCGAAGAAATAGAGGCTCCATAGGATTAGTCCAAAAAAATGCTCCTATTGTAAGTAGAATGCCCTGATACTTGCTGCATCCGAATGTTTGGATGATTAGGGTTAGACTAATTTATCGGCAGGTGTATATATACCTCCTTTTGTGGTAATGTCGTTGGCAAATTTTGAAGGAGTAAATCTTAATTACTCATTTTACATCTGTATTATGATGTATACGTATGTTGGTCGGTAGCAAATTATTTGAGTGATCAGCTCGTGTTGCGGGTCTTGCTAACCCGTTGTATGTGCAACTTTGCTTTCAACCGATGCATGTCTTGACAGCAGCTCCCGAATAAATCGGTGGAACTAGATCTGCCGATGACTCCGTCGCTCTTTAATACTTCTGTAGTTTAAAGTACCGAACATGGGTCGTTTTCGTGCGTGTTTCATGATCCTTGCTATCTGCGGCAGTCTTGGAGGCATCTATAGCGAAGGAAAAAGAGCAAGATTCCCATCGATTTTGCATCATAGCACTCGTAATTTCAGAGGCTTTTTAGAGTGCAATCTCTGGGCGTATTTTCAATTAAATCGATGTTCGCTGTATTATACGAACAAAGTTCCTGATGATGTAGTTCGGGTGTCCCGAATTACTGCAATACTTCAGAAAAACAAAACTTGAGTCTTCATTAATAAAGTAAGCAAAAAACTAAAGGGCTAAAAAGAGCCCTGCTCAAAAGAGAAAAAATTAAATATAATGCTATCCATCCTTTTAAACAAGAGGAGGGTTCTTCTTATCTTCGAGCTTGTCCGACGTGCCAGTGGCTTTGGAAGCATCACTGGTTTCATCAGGAGTTCTTGCAGCGAGTGTTGGAGTTTTGTTTTCTTCTATAATGGTCTTGCCATCAGCTGCCGGGGTTTTTACTGTCGAAGCTTCCAGAGCAAGATCGGCTGGTTTCTTCTTCAGTTTCTTGACGCGTTCATCTTCCTTACTATCGAGTGCTGACAATTTTGAAGGGAAGTCGTCAGTTTCCTGTTTTAGCCCGAACTTGGCAGCAATCCTTTGAAGCTCGTGATCACAATTATCTAAGCGTGAAAAACTTCCATATACTGTGATGTTTGTTCCATTGTTCCCAGGCATTTTTAGCTTGAGGTACGCGTAATGCGGCACAGCCATGAACTTGGCATAAGCTGATCTCCCGAGTATAGCGTGATTCCCAGTTTATTACTTCAAACTCGATCTTTTCCTTCCTGAAGTTGTCGGGTTTTCCAAAGACAATGTTCAAGTAAACTTTGCCAAGTATCTGTTTCTTCTAGCATCCTCATTGTAATTCCCATGCTTTTGATTGTGTCGAGGAATATCAGGTTTAAACCGCTTCCACCGTCCATGAAGACTTTGCTCATCTTAAACCCTCCAATTTGCGCCTCAACTACTAAGGCAGCGTGCCCTGGCTTTGGAATTATCATCGGGTGGTCTGCTCTGCTGAACATAATGCTCTGAGATGACCAGTCGACATATTCAGGAATATTAGCCATAATGCTTTCTTCCAGGTTGATTTCTTGGGTGAGCTTCTTCATTTCCCTTCTCGAAACACCAGTTCTGTGAATCATACTCATTTGTCCACGTGGTGGCGGAAAAGACTCGTTAGAGTTGTGGGGATGAACCTGCTAGACCTGGTGTTGAGGTGGCGGTGGTGGTGGAATTGGTTGTTGCTGCTGCTGCTGGATGAACTTCTGCATATCAATGAACTGTCGACATTTCCTGAGCAAGAGTGACTTGACTTTTTCTTGCCGTCTTTAGGGTCGATGTACGCATGCAGGTAGCATAGAGCGTTTATCTGCTCAGCGAAGGGTAGCTCGGGGGTCCTTGGATGCTGTGGTTTGTAGTTGCCACGGTTCCCAGAGTTACTCCGATTGCCGTCCTGTCGATCGTCTCGCCTGTCATCATACCGATCATATCGTTTATCGGAATATCCCGCGGCTACCAAGTTGCTGTGGTCGTAACTGTGGTCTTCCCTTTTCTTACGATGATCCCTTCGACCACCCGAATCATGCCTCGGCTGATCGTCGTCTTCGTCATCACTGCGGTGTCGAGGCCTTCGCACGTTATCTTCGCCATCAGCCCAGCTGTTGGAAATTTCCATTAACTTGGTTATGGTCTTCGGCTTCTTGCGCCCAAGCTCCTCTATGTAGGTTTCGCGTCGAATGCCATCGCTAAAGGCATCGATTGCTCTGTCGACGGAAACATCCTTGGCTGCGTTCAGGAGTTTAGTGAACCTCCCGATGTATGCACGCATCGACTCCTTCGGCTTCTGCTGGCAATGTCGTAATTCATCGATCCCAACAGGCCTCTTGTATGTTTCTTGGAAGTTCGTGATGAAAGCGTCTACCAGATCATCCCATGAA
This sequence comes from Lolium rigidum, assembly GCF_022539505.1. Taxonomy (NCBI): domain Eukaryota; kingdom Viridiplantae; phylum Streptophyta; class Magnoliopsida; order Poales; family Poaceae; genus Lolium; species Lolium rigidum. The sequence goes on from NC_061508.1 coordinate 44,229,122, forward strand.
TTGATGGAGCCCTTCGGCAGGCCTCTCAACCAGGCCCGTGCCGAATCCTTCAGGTAAAGTTGCAAGCACTGCATTGCTGCTATCTGATTACCTTTGTGTAGGATCACAGTCTGCAAGTAATCATCTATCCGAGACCTCGGCTCCTGTTGTCCATCATACTTAGCGGCATCAGTAGGAGTAGGTTTGAACCTTTTGGGTGGCATTGTCTCACGGATCTTGTACCTTAAACAATCAGCTCCCCTCATCTCGCTGTCGTACTCCTGGCTTTCTTCTGAGGCGTCGCTATCGTACTCCTCCCTTGCGGCTCACCGTCGCCTGGCTTTGTTGATCCTACTCTGAGTGATTTCGTCTCGGGCGTCCCTTGAGCGGTGCTTCGAGCCGCTGGCTTGGAGCGTGGACTTTTCCTTTCGTGGAACAAGATTGTCTCCCAGGATTGCAAGGCTTTCCAGGGCGCCCCGACGAGCTTGAGCCATAGAATCTTCGGGTCGTTGGTTGATGAGGTACGTCGCGAGGTTGGCAGTTGCTCCTTCAACGGTTTTTGGCCTTAACATACCCGCAGTGTCCGTAGTCATGAAGGACTAGGGTAGGTTTGATGTTATTTCTCTAGCGTCGTCTTCCGAAAGTCCGGATAGCCTTGATCGATGCCTCCCTACACCTTGGCTGCTTTGGGACGCGCTTCCTCGTGAGCCCCTCCGTCGTTCACTAGATTGATCTGCTGCTAACAGACGTCTTTCGAGGGTGTCCTGCTCGTTCGATAGCCGCTCCAGATTTTTCTCCAAGATGGAGCGATAGGCATTGAGGGTTCCAACCGAAGTTCCGGCGGGAAGCGGTGTGTTGTTAAGTACGGCTGCCCGAGCTGCTGCCCATTCTTCCTCTGCGATGGTGTAATCACTGTTGTTGTTACTGGCGTTGTTTTCAAAGCTATATTGTCTGCTGGAGCGAGGGGTGTGATCTCCTCCTCCCCCGTTTCCCGCGTTTCCTGCGTTATTCGCAGCATAGACTTGATGACGTGCTGTTTTCCAGGTGGCCTCCTTGACAACGCTGTCGACACTTTCCTGTCCCGACGAATACATGGCACTGCAGATGAACGGTGTGTCACTCGATCCCAACCCGTGCCTGGTGTCGCAGTTCAGGCAGTAGTACGAGGTCATCTCCGATAATACAGGTTTATCGGATCCAACCGACATTGAAGACGTCGACCGAGGATTCGATGGTGGAGACGAATTCGTTGAGTCTGTCAGGCCAGTCGAAATATCGATTGACGATGACACAATCGATCCTGCGACCGGTGGGGGCGATTTCCTTGCTGATCTGGGGATGAACGGCTCCAGCAAACGAAGGACTCCCTCCGCATTGACGTTGCAGTGGACGCTCCCGAACGTCATGTCCATGTTTCCTTGCAGACCCGAGAAAGTCGAACGGGAAGAGTCGCTGTGCGGGGTGAACTCGTAGGAGCCGAATCGGATCGGACTCCCCAAACTTGGTGATGCTGATGGCCTCGACGAAGCTGCCGACGACATGACTGGATCTGCCGATGACGGATCTTGTGCCAACAGGGTTCCCACAGACGGCGCCAATTGTCGAGGCTACTCCTCGGCAATGCCCTCCGTTTGGGGCTTAGGGTAGATGGAATCCTGTAGGCTGACACGAGACATCGGTTATCAAACAAGCGGGGAAAGCGATTTACCCAGGTTCGGGGCCCTCGATGAGGTAAAACCCATACATCCTGCATGTCTGATCTTGATTATGAAAATATTGGGTTACAATGGGGTACCGAAGGTTTCGGCTGTGATCTCGTCGAGGGGCTAAGTTCTACGGGGACCTAGCTCTGGACTTATGGTGGCTAAAATTGCTAAGATTGCGTATGTCCTCGGCAGCCCCTCTCCTGGCCCTTATATAGGGGGGCAGGTCACGAGAGATCTGTCCGGGTACGACTAGGTTACAAAGGGCCCTAGTTCTAAACTTTCCTTGTATTCTCCGTCTCTTCGTCTTGTTCTTCAAGGAATCTTCTTCGGCACCGACATAGTGGCCCACCTTGCCATCGAGTGCCTTGATGTCTACGCACGCTTCTATTCCTGTAGACAGTGTTGGGCCTCCAAGAGCAGAACAGCAGCAAGTTTCACTTAAGTGAATCACCCAAGGTTTATCGAACTCAGGGAGGTAGAGGTCAAAGATATCCCTCTCAAGCAACCCTGCAATTACGATACAAGAAGTCTCTTGTGTCCCCAACACACCTAATACACTTGTCAGATGTATAGGTGCACTAGTTCGGCGAAGAGATAGTAAGATGCAAGTGATATGGATGAATATGAGCGGTAATAACAATCTGAATAAAATATGGCAGCGAGTAAACATGCAAGTAGAACAAGAAATAAACGGAGTTTCGATATTCGGAAACAAGGCCTAGGGATCATACTTTCACTAGTGGACACTCTCAACATTGATCACATAACTGAATAAACAAATACTACTTTCTCTACACTCTCTTGTTGGATGACAAACACCATTCATTGTGTAGGGCTACAAGAGCTCCCTCAAGCCGGAGTTAACAAGCTCCACAACATTCAGTGTTCATATTTAAGTAACCTTAGAGTGCATAATAGACCATTGCAATTATACCGAGTACTAACATAGCATGCACACTGTCACCGTCAGGCTATGAAAGGGGGAATAGATCGCATCAATACTATCATAGTAATAATTAACTTCATAATCTACAAGAGATCACAATCATAGCTTATACCAAGTACTACATGATGCACACACTCGTCAACATTACATCATGGAGGAGGAATAGACTACTTTAATAACATCACTAGAGTAGCACATAGATGATATTCAACTAGATCACAAAGCTCATGATCACATAAAGATCACATGAGAGAGAGAGATGAACCACATAGCTACGGTACAGCCCTTAGCCTCAGGGAGAACTACCCCCTCCTCATCATAGGAGACAGCAGCGTCGATGAAGATGGCAGTGGTGTCGATGGAGATGCCTTCCGGGGGCACTTCCCTGTCCCGGCAGGGTGCCAGAACAGAGACTCCTGTCCCCCAGATCTTGGCTTCGCGATGGCGGCGGCTCTGGAAGGTTTCTCGTACCGTGGCTTATTCGTGTAGGGTTTTCGCGACGGAGGCTTTAAGTAGGCGGAAGGGCAGCCTCTGAGGGGCCCTGGTGGGACCACACAATAGGGGGGCGCGCCCCACCCCTTGGCCGCGCCGCCCTGGCGTGTGGGGCCCCCTGGCTCCCTCTGGTCTCTCTCCGGTGTTCTGGAAGCTTCGTGGAAAAATAAGATTCTGGGCGTTGATTTCGTCCAATTCCGAGAATATTTCCTTAATAGGATTTCCGAAACCAAAAACAGCGTAGAAAACAGAACCGACACTTCGGCATCTTGTCAATAGGTTAGTTCCGGAAAATGCATCAAAACGATATAAAGTGTGAACAAAACATGTAGGTATTGTCATAAAACAAGCATGGAACATCAGAAATTATAGATACGTTGGAGACGTATCAAGCATCCCCAAGCTTAGTTCCTACTCGCCCTCGAGTAGGTAAACGATAACAAGGATAATTTCTAAAGTGACATGCTACTAACATAATATTGATCATACTATTGCAAAGCATATGAGATGAATGCAGCGATTCGAAGCAATGGTGAAGACAATGAGTAAACAACTGAATCATATAGCAAAGACTTTTCATGAATAATACTTTTAAGACAAGCATCAATAAGACTTGCATAAGAGTTACTCATAAAGCAATAGATTCTTATTTGAAAGCTTTGAAACAACACAAAGGAAGATATAAGTTTCAGCAGTTGCTTTCAACTTCAACATGTATATCTCATGGATAATTGTCAACACAAAGTAATATAACAAGTGCAATAGGTAAACATGTAAGAATCAATGCACACAATTGATACAAGTGTTTGCTTCTAAGATAGAAAGAAGTAGGTAAACTGACTCAACAATAAAGTAAAAGAATGGCCCTTCGCAGAGGGAAGCATGGATTACTATTTTTGTGCTAGAGCTTTTCATTTTGAAAACAGAGAAACAATTTTGTCAACGGTAGTAATAAATCATATGTGTTATGTATAAGACATCCTATAAGTTGCAAGCCTCATGCATAGTTTACCAATAGTGCTCGCACCTTGTCCTAATTAGCTTGGATTAACACGGATTATCATTGCATAACATATGTTTCAACCAAGTGGCACAAAGGGGTACCTCTATGCCGCCTGTACAAAGGTCTAAGGAGAAAGATCGCATTTGATTTCTCGTTTTTTGATTATTCTCAACTTAGACATCCATACCGGGACAACATAGACAACAGGTAGTGGACTCCTCTTTTAATGCATAAGCATTCAACAACAAATAATATTCTCATAAGAGATTGAGGATTGATTGTCCAAACTGAAACTTCCACCATGATTCATGGCTTTAGTTAGCGGCCCAATGTTCTTCTCTAACAATATGCATACTCAAACCATTTGATCATGATAAATCACCCTTACTTCAGACAAGACGAACATGCATAGCAACTCACATGATATTTAACAAAGCTGTAATAGTTGGTGGCGTCCCCAGAAACATGGTTACCGCTCAACAAGCGACTTATAAGAAATAAGATACATAGCTACATATTCTTCACCACAATAGTTTTTAAGGCTATTTTCCCATGAGCTATATATTGCAAAGACAAAGGATAGAATTTTAAAGGTAGCACTCAAGTAATTTAGTTTGGAATGGCAGAGAAATACCATGTAGTAGGTAGGTATGATGGACACAAATGGCATGGTTTTTGGCTCAAGGATTTGGATGCACGAGAAGTATTCCTCTCAATACAAGGCTAGACTAGCAAGGTTGTTTGAAGCAAACTGAAGTATAAAACGGTGCAGCAAAGCTTACATATGAATATATTGCAAGCACTATAAGACTTTACATCGTCTCCTTGTTGTTCAAACACCTCAACCAGAAAATATCTAGACTCTAGAGAAACCGATCATGCAAACCAAATTTTAACAAGCTCTATGTAGTTCTTAATTAATAGGTGCAAGGTACATGATGCAAGAGCTTAAAAATGATCTATATGAGCACAACAATTGCCAAGTATCAAATTATTCAAGACATTATACCAATTACCACATGAAGCATTTTCTGTTTCCAACCAAATAGCAATGAACGAAGCAGTTTCAACCTTCGCCATGAACATTAAAAGTAAAGCTAAGAACACCAGTGTTCATATGAACGAGCGGAGCGTGTCTCTCTCCGACACAAGCATGAATTTATTCAGAGAATGAAAATAACAAAACGAAAATAAAAGCACACAGACGCTCCAAGTAAAGCACATAAGATGTGACGGAAAAAAAATATAGTTTCACTAGAGGTGACCTGATAAGTTATCGATTAAACAGGGATGTCTTGGGCATCCCCAAGCTTAGACGCTTGAGTCTTCTTGAAATATGCAGGGATGAACCACGAGGGCATCCCCAAGCTTAGACTTTCCACTGTTCTTGATCATATTGTATCATCCTCCTCTCTTGATCCTTGAAAACTTCCTCCACACCAAACTCAAAACAAACTCATTAGAGGGTTAGTGCATAATCAAAAATTCACATATTCAGAGGTAACATAATCATTCTTAACACTTCTGGACATTGCACAAAGCTACTGAAAGTTAATGGAACAAAGAAATCCATCAAACATAGCAAAACAGGCAATGCGAAATAAAAGGCAGAATCTGTCAAAACAGAACAGTCCGTAAAGACGAATTTTTCTGGGGCACTTAACTTGCTCAGATGAGAAAACTCAAAACTAATGAAAGTTGCGTACATATCTGAGGATCACTCACGTAAATTGGCAGATTTTTCTGAGTTATCTACAGAGAACCTGCCCAAATTCGTGACAACAAGAAATCTGTTTCTGCGCAAAAATCCAAATCTAGTATCACCCTTCTATTAGAGACTTCACTTGGCACAACAATGCAATAAAATAAAGATAAGGAGAGATTGCTACAGTAGTAACAACTTCCAAGGCTCAAAATATAAAACAAAATTGCTGTAGTAAAATAAACACATGGGTTATCTTCCAAGAAGTGCTTTCTTTATAGCCATTAAGATGGGCTCAGTAATTTTAATGATGCACTCGCATAAGGATGAGAATTGAAGCAAAGAGAGTATCAGAAGCAAATTCAAAACAAATTAAAGCCTAACCCACTTCCTATGAAAATGAATCTTGTAAATAAACAAGTCATGTAGGCATAATGCAACAAGCATAGGAAAACTAGACAAGCGCAACTTCAAGATTTTCAGCATATAGAGAGGTGTTTTAGTAACATGAAAACTTCTACAACCATATTTTTCTCTCTCATAATGATTTTCAGTAGCATCATGAACAAACTCAACAATATAACTATCAAATGAAACATTCTTATCATGAGTCTCATGCATAAAATTATTACTACTCCCAACATAAGCATAGTCATCTTATATTTACTAATTGGAGACTCCCTAAGATGCTCCACGTTAAACTTGGTTATTAGGAAATTTTGTCCTTCGGATCAACTAATGATCCAACCACAGCTATCAGATGAATATCCGTGCCGACTCTTTGACCAAACGCACGTGAGACTCCTCCTTCCTCCTCTCATAGAATCGTAACAAACAAAAACGAAGGAAGTCCTCCACTTCTGCCTCACGACAATCATAGGAGATTCTGGATCCTCATCTCGCATCGCCTCAATTTCTTGAGCCGCCCATGTCGATCATCCATCTCAAACCATCATATGCCTAGACTTTGAGCAGAAGTAGACCTGCAGTTTCATCTACAGATTGCTAACCCTATTTGGCTTCGTGTGGTTGGGGAGCTGCCGCAAGCGCCGGCCGGCCGGCACCGACTATGGTGCATCACGTTACTAGATTGCATCCTACGGGCATGGAGGATACTATATATATGGGCAGCGACAAGATCTTCTTCGTCAAATAAATCCGAGCATTCATGTATTCGCAGTGGTCAAGTATTGCATGATGGTGGCAGGCCCAGCGCTGAGCCAGTGCCACCGGTGCGGTTGCACTGGGCCTCCGGTCACTAGGGGCCCCAGCCAGGTATATTCGGTACAGGTTAGCCATTTGCTTGAATTTTCTTTACTAATCAAAATCAGCCCACACTCTATATCAGCACTACTTTTGGAGGAATTAATTGCCGGCACATGTACGCGTGCTTGAGCTACTATACTACTATTGCTGAACAAAGCGAGGGATCGGCCACATTTACTAAGTCCAGGTTATCATCGCATTGACTCTCCCCTTCTTCCCCGTTCTCCTCTCCCGTTTCCCAATCACCGCTGGGGCATCAATGATGGCGCGGCTCTCTGGCGTCGATATCTTTAAATTAATGGAGAGGATCATACAAAGTATATTCTTTTGTTCATCCGATTCTCTCAATTTCTCCTTCCTCATTCCCTAATTTTCATAGGCTTGAGAGAGACAAAAGTTTGAAGAAAGAAGCATCGGGAATCTACAGCTACAGGCAGCAGAGGCTTGGCGGCCAGCCCAGGGGCGAGCGGCGGCTAGCAAGGAGGGGCTATCGTCCGGCGTGGCGGCGCCCAGCGGTCGGTAGCAAGGGGCCAGGGCGGTGGTACGGCAAGCCGGCAGCAGCAGTATAGGGGGACTTTTACTGGTTCTGCACCGGGCCCCTGATATGTCAGGGCCGGCCCTGGATGGTGGCAGCATGCATCCGACGGGCATGGATGTTAATGTACTCACAATGATCAATTATATTCCTGCTGCAGTTGTGGTGTAAGGCTGTCAGGTGAATTATCATCTCCTGCTGTAGCCTGTAGGACTCGAGTCCAATTTTCAGGGACGTAGAAGACAGATGAAAGCACGTCTGGCTGTTGGAGGCTAATAATCTGTCAATGAATGTTGCTAGCATCAATGCCCTCTTCGCTAGAGAAATACTAAACAACAACACTCGATTTTCGCAGGTGATCACATCGTCCATGTCCGTGAGTGCGGAGAAATTGTATCAATTGGCAGTTTGGCACCCACCTCAGGTAATCACTCCTCATATTGGATCACATTGTTGGATAATCAGAGTAGATACCTATGCTTATGACCTGTACGGGACATTGTCCCATGATTGTTTGACTACTTAATCTGAAGTTTATAGAAATATTCTAAGAAGTTTCATTGTTTGAATGCTTGATCTACAGCCTGAAGAAATAATTTAGCATTTTAATGCAGTACTGCAGTTTTACTGAAATTAGTTGTAGGCATTAGTTCCTTGATGCATTTTCCTGAAAATAAAGTATTAATGCTATGAAAGTATCGTGAGCAAATAATTCATACTTCCGGTCTATGTAGAAATATGTTTTAGTACAGATCATTGGTCGTTTCTGCATAATATGTTTTAGTAGTACACATAATTGGTCGTTGACATATAGAGAGCATTTTCGGAAAAAGGTAACAATTATAACACTTACATGAAGTATTTATTACTAACTGATGATAGTGAAAGAAAATGTTTCTTTCTCAAATAAAAAATTGAAAATCAAAACAATTGTTGAACACGTAGCTTAACTGTAGAATATAATGATTTCACCCTATTCTTTTTACTATGTGAGGGTCGATTGTATATAAGAATTCGATGAGTTCTTCTAACAGTTTGTTCCCATGACAATAGCTGTTTTTTATGAGCAGTTCTTTGGAAGAAATACTATTTTCTAACGTTTTTATAGAAAAAGCAATTGTGGCTGCATTATTAATTTTGGTATAAATGCAAATGATATTTGTTAGTAAACTCCTGTCAACTTTTATGATATGCTATTGACTTCTCTGTCATCAAGAAACTACGAATTTCTATTGTGCTCTAAGATGGGGAAGAAATAATGCCGCATAGGTTGCGGGCTATATATGATGTTTGCAAACTGTAGCTACACGTAAGTTATTCTTATCACGACCCATTTCCTAACTATAGTGACATCATCGGATTACATTTGATGGCATCTAATTACTTTCCTACCATTATATAATTTATTGGCGATCCTTAGACCTCTCATCTGCTCCATTACTCAGCTACAAATAGTGACATTCATTTAACTTTATCTAAGGAAAATTCATGATGCCTTATCTCTTCTCACACATATTCGAGTTAATGTTTTTGACATTTTGATCCGCCCACAAAAATCTGCACAGCTATGCATATATGCAAGTTCGTGACTAACATGGTGTCACTATTATATTTGCCATGAGAGAGAACATGTTGCCTAAAGGCTTGAGAAGACTGTTTATCTTACATAGATTCAATTGCGAGACAAATTGTGTTTATGATGTATGAAAGTTATATTCATAATCTTCACATTTCATGTTTATTTTAATGTAGATACTCATCAGAAGTCTAATAAACTCATAAACTATACACCACAAACATAGTGGTTAACACTATTGTTTTTTCATGACATCTAATTATAATCCTGAAATATTTATAGAGTTCAACACAAATTTAGTTTCCCCATTTCAAAATGGACAACTGCAGATATATAAGTTCAATTTCACAATTCTAGCCTAAATATTATGAAAAACAAGTACAAATATCTTGGTGTAATTAGATTGATGAGGCAAATAACAGGTACATTTTCATTTTTATTTATTGATATTAGGAAGTTGGATTCTTTATAATAAGCACCAGGCATCGAGAGATTTGTTTTGCTCAAACTTAAATGGGTAGAAATCATGTTGCCATGGACTGTATTTTATATATCAGCGTGGTTAATGTCGAACAAGTTTAAAGGAACTTATTAAAATATTATATATTTTCTCTAAGTAATATCATGTGAAACAATTTTCAGAAAATATTTGAAAGCTGCATAGGTTCTTATAAGTTTACTAAGGAATTATGTTTATCAAAACATATATTGCTATTCCTTTTAAAAATATCTAGCCCGGGTGGCCGCACGGGTTGATGGCTAGTTCTTATTAATTGTAGTGGGAGCAAATTCAACAAAGTAGCTATCATCAAATATAGGAGGCATATTGTAATCATAATTAAATTTATCCTCCATAGTAGGCGGCACCAGAAGACCACTATCATTATAATCATCATAAATAGGAGGCAAAGTATCATCAAAGAAAATTTTCTCCTCAATGCTTGGGGGACTAAAAATATCATGCTCATCAAAACCAGCTTCCCCAAGCTTAAATTCTTCCATAGCATTAGCAATAATAGTATTCAAAGAGTTCATGCTAATAACATTGCTACAACTATTTTGCAAACAAAGTTCCATGGGTTTTTTAATTCTCTCTTCAAACACATCATGTCCTAATTCAATATAAAGTTCATAAAGATCTCTATTTTTTGTTGTTGTTTTCCATTAAGCCTAACTAGTGAAAATAAAAACAAGAAACAAAAAGATGCAATTGCAGGATCTAAAGGACATAGCTTCGAGCACTCACACACCGGCAACAGTGCTAGGAAATAGCTTAGTAGTCAGAGGATGTGAATACCTTTTACCTTACCTCCCCGGCAACGGCGCCAGAAAATAGCTTGATGTCTACGCACGCTTCTATTCCTGTAGACAGTGTTGGGCCTCCAAGAGCAAGAGGTTTGTAGAACAGCAGCAAGTTTCCCTTAAGTGAATCACCCAAGGTTTATCGAACTCGGGGAGGTAGAGGTCAAAGATATCCCTCTCAAGCAACCCCGCAATTACGATACAAGAAGTCTCTTGTGTCCCCAACACACCTAATACACTTGTCAGATGTATAGGTGCACTAGTTCGGCGAAGAGATAGTAAGATGCAAGTGATATGGATGAATATGAGTGGTAATAACAATCTGAATAAAATATGGCAGCGAGTAAACATGCAGTAGAACAGTAAATAAACGGAGTTTCGATATTCGGAAACAAGGCCTAGGGATCATACTTTCACTAGTGGACACTCTCAACATTGATCACATAACTGAATAAACAAATACTACTTTCTCTACACTCTCTTGTTGGATGACAAACACCATTCATTGTGTAGGGCTACAAGAGCTCCCTCAAGCCGGAGTTAACAAGCTCCACAACATTTGGTGTTCATATTTAAGTAACCTTAGAGTGCATAATAGACCATTGCAATTATACCGAGTACTAACATAGCATGCACACTGTCACCGTCAGGCTATGAAAGGGGGAATAGATCGCATCAATACTATCATAGTAATAATTAACTTCATAATCTACAAGAGATCACAATCATAGCTTATACCAAGTACTACATGATGCACACACTGTCAACATTACATCATGGAGGAGGAATAGACTACTTTAATAACATCACTAGAGTAGCACATAGATGATATTCAACTAGATCACAAAGCTCATGATCACATAAAGATCACATGAGAGAGAGATGAACCACATAGCTACGGTACAGCCCTTAGCCTCAGGGGAGAACTACTCGCTCCTCATCATAGGAGACAGCAGCGTCAATGAAGATGGCGGTGGTGTCGATGGAGATGCCTTCCGGGGGCACTTCCCCGTCCCGGCAGGGTGCCGGAACAGAGACTCCTGTCCCCCAGATCTTGGCTTCGCGATGGCGGCGGCTCTGGAAGGTTTCTCGTACCGTGGCTTATTCGTGTAGGATTTTCGCGACGGAGGCTTTAAGTAGGCGGAAGGGCAGCCTCGGAGGGGCCCTGGTGGGACCACACAATAGGGAGGCGCGCCCCACCCCTTGGCCGCGCCGCCCTGGCGTGTGGGGCCCCCTGGCTCCCCTCCGGTCTCTCTCCGGTGTTCTGGAAGCTTCGTGGAAAAATAAGATTCTGGGCGTTGATTTCGTCCAATTCCGAGAATATTTCCTTAATAGGATTTCTGAAACCAAAAACAGCAGAAAACAGGAACTGGCACTTCGGCATCTTGTCAATAGGTTAGTTCTGGAAAATGCATCAAAACGATATAAAGTGTGAACAAAACATGTAGGTATTGTCATAAAACAAGCATGGAACATCAGAAATTATAGATACGTTGGAGACGTATCATGCCTTCATGGGCCTCCAGTTGGGCTACAAAGGATAGGGCAATAACGGTTACCCGAAGGGTAATGCCCACGTCAGCGCCCTTTGATGGTGGCGCAAAAATCCTTCGGCGCCGATCCTGGGATGCGGAGGCTACCGAAGAAGAGATAATGGCGACATATGCGCTGATGAAGCGCATCCATGAGCTTCAGAACACCCGCGGTAAGGAACTGTCGGGTGTTCAAATTACTGCATACTTCCTTAGGATTAGGGTGCGCCTCTGCAGGCTCGCAAAAACCCCCTCTAGATGTATGCTGGCAAGAAAGATGTCGACCGCATATCCAAAGATCTTCATGTGAAGGATTTGGAGAAGCTTGTCCAACGTTTTTCATCACTAAACAAGAAGGACACAGTTCCAACTTCTTGCCGCGTGGAGCCATACAGCGGCACCAACGCCCTCCCCAAAATAAGTACCTTGTCTCTCGAGTTTATATTTATTCGACTGCTATCTTTGGTGAACTTATTTTCTTGAGTATCCTTTAATTTTCGACTACTATCTTGCTGTCTTACTATCTTGTTGTCGACTGTTGTCTTAACTATCCCTTGATATTAATTTTCCTTCCGCAGAAACATCAAGTCTTATCTTCTCTACCTCCCCTACCTGAGGGTGGGGAGGTCGACGAACGAGCCGTCGTTACCGACGATTCGCAGGGCACTTCTCGCCCTGAGAGTGAAGTCGCGAGATCTCACAAATCCGCGGCTTCCTCTGATAAAGAGACGGAATCTGAAGCTTCCGAATCAGCGCGTTCTCCTCCTTCCGCTGCTTCTCCAAAGAACAAAAGGAGTCGCAGATTCCGGCACCTCTAAACCCATTGGGTCACCTGCCGAGGAAGCTTCTCCCAAGGAAAAGGGTGGCTTTTGTCCTTACGAGGACACTATTATTAGCTCGTAAGTCTCGCTACTCCTTATCTTTGCGTATTCTTTATGAATATCCTCACTTTGCTTCCTTGATAGTGGCGAAGAAGAAGAAGAACCCGCAGCTAATGTGACGGCTCCCACAAGTACGTCAAATACATTGGTTCTTTCTGAATCGCGCCGTGCTGCCGAAGAACCTTCTCCTCTGCAACATGAGGAGGGAGCACCGACTCCTATCGCCAGCCCCGAGCCCCTTCGCCTAAAAGAGCGAGGATTGAACTTGGCGAGGAACAAGGCTTCTTGGCCGGGAGTTCAGCGACTCCTTCCTTGGATGATGTAAGGACCCTTACAGCTATTTTGTATCATTTGTCGAGTTTTCCCCCTCTTAAACTTTCTATCACCTCTCTTTCTACAACCTCTTATGAAGCACTTCATCATTCTCGGTACTCAATTTATTGGGTACCGTAATACTGTCGACGATCTGAAAGGTAAACCTTCATACGGATGTGATGTTTTTACTCGTCATCAAGTAGACTATATTGCAGTTTTTGACTTGACGCTCCTGCCTTGTTTCCTTCCGTTAGAGGCTCTCGCCAAAGCCAACAAACGCGCCGATGATCTCGCCGTCAATCTTGAGCAAAGAGAAAAAGCTCGCGAGAAAGCTGAACAAGATGCTGCCTCTGTTGGAGATCTTCGAAAGAGACTCCACCAAGCTGAAACTGCTTTAAGCGAGAAGACAACTCAACAGATTGCACGTGAAGAGGATATCATTGGCCGCCTAGAATCGCAAAATCGGCGTTTTGTCAGTAAGTTTGTTGATCACTTTGCTCGAGTCTCTTCTAAGATTAGCTCTCCTCATACTTATTGATAACCCGAACTTTGTTTCAGCAGGAAAAATGGGTCAAGATTTTGAACTTCAGGAACCTGAAGAGAATCGTCTTCTCGATGCCCTCTCCCTCCTTGAAATTCATGGGGATCTGGCGCGCCGCAGTATTGCTGATGCGCGGACCGCATTTACGTGCCTCTTCCCCTACTTCTTCCCAAAGCAAAACAACCCGAGACCTTCTTTGAGCTTGCGAAGCACTTCATTTCTGAGGAGGATCTTGGGCTAGCTTTTCGGCAAGTAAACTTGAAGGTTGGAGTTGAAGGTACCATAGCCCTGGTTGCTGAAAGCCAGCAAAGCGTCGACTGGATGAAAGCTGGTGAAACGTCGGGGATAAACAAGGAGAAGTGGAAGTCCTTGATTAAGGCTGCCAAACCACACTCGAAGAAGATTCTCTCCTTCCTCGGATACAAGCCAGCTGCTTCCTCTAGTACCGCCAAGCCGGAGGTCAAGTAGACCATCCCACTCCTTCATTTGTTTTTCCTCATTTGGTAGATGTCGATATCATAATAATGTACGACTGCCTCTGCCGACTCACTAGGAGTCTATATTTTGTAATGGATCTTCTCCTATGTAAATATTTCAACTTATGAATGGAAAGAGAAAAATTCTCGTTTGGTAATTGATGTCGACTTTTCCTTTCTTCCAGTTGGTGTTTGAAAACTATTCTAAGACTGATGGGCCACCATCTGCTTCCCCTGCTACGTCTCGGTTGAACTGGACCACTGACGATGTTTTCTTGGACTACTCTTCATGTGCTAACTCAGATCAGTTAGAATTAACTGAACTTCGACAACAGCTCCAAGCCATGAAGAAACAATCCCTTATTGTCATGGAACAGTCTCACAAATCTTCTGAGCGGGAGAAAATAGCTCTTCAACAAGCTCAAGAGTTCTTGAAGTTGAAAGAATCTGCAGTTGCCGAGGCCTTACAGACCTCCTCTCGAGAAAATTATATGCTTGATCTGCTGACTGACGCGAGTATGGACATGGCGGGTAAGTTCTTCCTTTTGTGTTCTCCTTTTATCTCTCCGCGTACAAGTGTTTCAATCCTCATTATAGTTCCTCTCATGGGTAGGCTCTTTCTTGGATGCTACTGCCGAAGATCAACGTGTTGATGCAAAGTCTGGAGTTCTTCTTCGCCTTGCTCAACAAAACAACTCCAGCTTCCGGGCTTCCCCAGACCGAACCCGCCAAATTGTGCGATTCCAGGATCGAGACGGTGAGGTGCGGGAGTACCTTGAATTCTGCACCAAAACTCTGGCCATGGTTTACAACGCCATGTTTCCTTGGAATCTTCAGCCAAAAACTCTTCCTGGATTGATGAACAAGTTCAAAAGTGTGGATCAAATCCATGGTTTTGTGAAGGCCCAGTTACTTGCTGGTGCTAGATTTGCTATGATCATGCTACAAATCTGCCACCCGAAGTTGGACATGTCCAACATTGTTGAACTTTGTCATGCCAGATTAAAGAAACGAAGGAGAAACATCAACATGATCAACGACAAGGTGACGCCCGTAGCCGAAAAGATGATTGAGGATCTTCTTCGGATGGATGCTGAGTACTTCACCGAGAACCATTATGCTGATTCCATGAGTGCTCCTGCGGAAGGCGAAAGGGTAAACATAGATGACCTTATAGGAGATGAATGAAATTTTCCCTTATGCCGAATTTTCCTGTAACAAAGAAGTATCTTATATATTGCGAGAAATATGTATATTGCGAGAACTATGTATATTTATTTTTTCTTCCTTCTATAGCCCCCGAGTATTTTAATAGGCGTATGTATATTTATTACTTGCGAGGTGTTGTAACCAAGGCAAATAATTTGTGTTTCATATATTGTAAAGATCGAGTCTATTTTGTCGGTTTTGTGAGTTGTAAACCCCCAAGCCTGTCGAAGAAAAAGATGTATATCACCAATATCTTTACTATATTATAGCATCGTGAGCCCGCCTCATTAAAAACCTTTCAGCCCCACTCGGTGCCCTGAAAGGAAAAGAGTGCGTCTAAAAACTCGCTAGCTTTTTCAGTACATTGTATGTTTACATGCATATTTCTATTTTGACTTCTACGCGTAGAAACGCCGAAGCTGCGCCACGTTCCATGGATTTGGCTCTACGATCCCTGTTTTCTTGTCCTTTATTTTGTACGCTCCTCCTGCGATCACCTCTGTGACGATGTATGGTCCTACCCATGGCGACTCGAACTTTTCATGGCTGTCTTGGGTAAGCCGAAGAACTAGATCGCCAACTTGAAAAGACCTTGGACGCAAACGTCGACTATGGTAATTTTTCAAGTTTTGCTGGTACTTAGTGACTCTTGACAGCACCTCATCTCTAGCCTCATCTAGTGCGTCGACATCGTCTTCTAGTGCTTTTCTCGAAGTTTCTTCATCATATTCCGCCACTCTCAGAGAATTGTGTTCTACTTCTGTTGGGAGCACTGCCTCGGCTCCATGGACCAAAAAGAACAGGGTTTACTGTGTTGTTGTATTGGGTGTTGTCCGTATACTCCATAAGACGCTAGGCAACTCTTCCGGCCAGGTGTGTCGAGCTTTCTCCAGAGGTGTTATCAATCGTTTCTTGATGTCGTTGCAAATGACACCGTTTGCTTTCTTGACTTGACCATTGGTTTGCGGGTGCGCAACCGATGCAAAGTGTAGTTTGATGCCTACCTCTTCGCAATATGCTTTAAATTCCTTGGAGGTGAAATTGCTGCCATTGTCGATGCTATGAGGGACACCGAATCGAAAAACGATGCCTTTGACAAAGCTTACCACCGATGCTGCATCTGGCGAAGTTATTGGTTTTGCCTCAATCCACTTGGTAAACTTGTCGACAACCACAAGCATATATATGTATCCTCCTGGCCACGCCTTATGTAACTTGCCCACCATATCGAGACCCCATTGGGCGAAAGGCCACGACAAGGGTATTGGCATCAATTCTGCTGCCGGAGAATGAGGTTTTGCCGCAAATCTTTGGCACGCGTCGCAAGTACGCACTATGTCCTTTTCATCTTCTATTGTTGTTAGCCAGTAAAATCCTGCTCTGAAAACCTTGGCTGCTATTGCTCGACTGCTTGTGTGGTGTCCGCATACTCCCTCGTGTACGTCCTTCAGGATAACTCTTCCTTCTTCGGGTGTAACGCATCGCTGCAATACTCCCGATATACTTCGCTTATACAGCTCTCCTTTTACCACGGTAAAGGCTTTGGATCGTCGAATAACTCGCCTGGCTTCTACCGGATCTTCGGGTATTTCTTTCCTTAGGATATATGCTACGTAAACTTGCATCCAAGGAACTTGCACCGTCATCACCTCATGTGATTCTTCCTCATCTCCCGATGTGTTTGCTTCTGATCCTGCTGGAGCCCCCGAGTCTTTCTCAGGCTTCTCCTCCTTCTTTGGCTGTTTCTTCGCCTTGGTTGACCTTTCAGTTATTTCCTCCCAAAATACGCCGGGTGGTATTGCTAGACATTGCGACCCGATGCTTGCCAGAACATCGGCATCATCGTTGCTGAGTCTGCTAATATGGTTTACTTCGCACCCATCAAAGAGTTTCTCGAGTTCATTGTATACCTCCTTGTATGCTATCATACTGTCATTGACTGCATCGCACTGGTTCATCATCTGTTGCGCCACCAGCTGTGAATCACCGAATTTTTTTAATCTGGTTGCTCCACAGGCCTTCGCCATCTTCATCCCATGTATGAGTGCTTCATACTCTGCCTCATTATTGGATGTGTTAGGGAACGTCATCCGCAGCACATATTTCATCTTGTCTCCTTGAGGTGATACTAATATCACGCCTGCTCCAACCCCTTCTAGTCCCTTGGACCCGTCGAAGTTCATGGTCCAGGTTCTCGACATATCTGGGGGTCCTGTATTTTGCAGCTCCATCCACTCTGCGACGAAGTCTGGTAAGATCTGCGACTTTATTGTTTTTCTTTTCTCATACGTAATGTCCCGAGGGGAAGTTCTATTCCCCAAAGGGAGACACGACCTGTAGCCTCCGGGTTGTTTAATATATTTGATAAAGGCGCCTCGTTGACCACTATTATCGGATGCGTTGAAAAATAGTGTCGTAATTTTCTTGCGGTTGTAAACACTCCATATGCTAACTTCTGGTACTGCGGGTAACGTTGTTTTGAAGGCGACAAAACTTCACTGATGAAGTATACCGACCTCTGGATTTTATAAAGTTTCCTTCTTCTTCTCTTTCTACCACAAGTACCATGCTAACCAACTGAGGCGTGGCTGCGATATACAACAGGAGAGGTTCCTTTTCCTTAGGCGCCACCAGTATTGGTGGTGTCGAGATTGTGCGCTTGAGGTCCTCAAAGGCTCTATCTGCTTCTTCGTTCCACTCGAATTTTTCTCCTTGCTTGATCAACGCATAAAATGGCAACGCCTTTTCTCCCAGCCTGGCGACGAATCTGCTTAAGGCCGCGACTCAACCAGTTAGCTGTTGTATTTCCTTTAACTTTGTTGGCTTCCGCATTGTGACAATGGCTTGAATTTTCTCTGGGTTAGCCTCAATTCCTCTTGCTGACACCAGAAACCCGAGAAGCTCTCCTGCAGGGACGCGAAAAGATCATTTCGTCGGATTCAGCTTGAGGCAGAATTTGTCGAGGTTGTCGAAAATTTCCTTGATATCCTCGATTAAGGTTGATCCCTGCTTTGTTGTTATGACGACATCATCGATGTACAGTTTGACGTTCTTGCCAATCCGCGTGGCGACACACTTTTGCATCATCCTCTGATACGTGGCTCCCGCGTTTTTCAACCCGAAAGACATCGTTCTATAGCAGAACACGCCATAAGGTGTTATGAAAGCTGTTTTAACTTCATCTTCTTCTTTTAGTCGGATCTGGTTGTAACCAAAATATGCGTCCAGGAAGGAAAGACGTTCACAGCCTGTCGTGGAGTCGATAATTTGATCGATCCTCGGGAGGGGAAAATGATCCTTTGGACAGTGTTTATTGAGACACATGAAGTCGGCGCACATGCGAAGGACCTCTGTGTTTTTCTTCGGGACCAGCACTGGGTTAGCTACCCACGTGGCTTCTGTGTGTAACTATTTGATAAATCCTGCTTCTCTGAGTCGATTAATTTCTGACAGCATAGCTTTGCGGTTTGGTTCCGAAAAACGCCGCAAAAGTTGTTTGATTGGTCTAGCCATTTGATCCAAGTTAAGGGGGTGCTCGGCAAGTTCCCTGGGTACTCCTGCCATGTCAGTTGGACACCATGCGAAGATTTCCCAGCGCTCACGGAGGAACTCGATGAGCACGCTTTCCTATGAGAGATCCATGTTTGTTGCGATGGTCGTCGTCTTCTTAGGATCTGTCGGGTGGATCTGTACTTCCTTTGAGTTTTTGGTGGTGTCAAAGGTTGGCTCCTTCAGTGGTCTCCCTCCCTCAGGCAACACATCATAATCAGTTGTTAGCCTTGACACCATATATTCTGCTTGCATCCACCAGGTTTCTGACAGCCGATGAAAATCCTTGTCGCACTTATCAGCTAGCGCGAAACTGCCTTTTACCGTGATTGGGCCCTTGGGTCCAGGGAGTCTCCACAACAAGTATGTGTAGTGTGCTACTGCCATAAACCTGGCATAAGCGGGTCGTCTTAACAAAGTATGATACTGTGACGGGAAATCCATGACTTCAAACTCTAGCTTCTCTCTTCTGTAATTTTCTCGGGTCCCAAACTGAACATCGAGATTGATCTTTCCCAATGGGTAACTTGGCTTATCCGGTGTGATACCATGGAAACGCGTGTCAGTAGGAATTAAATTTGCCAATGATATGTTCATCTTCCTCAATGTGTCTGCATACAAGAGGTTTAAACTGCTGCGTCCATCTATGAACACTCATGAAACGTCGAATCCTACGATCACTGCTGGTAGGATCAAGGCAGATTGCCCTGGTCGTGGAACTTGCTGCAGGTGGTCCGCTATGGTGAAGCCGATGTCCTGTCCCGACCAATTCAAGTACTCGATTGTTGGTGGAGGCATCTTCTCTGCCATAAAGACTTGTCGTGAAATCACTTTCTGAGCTCTATTGGAGGGCCTACCCTTCTGAATCATCAAGACCGCCCCATTGGTGTCGATATAAGGACCATTGCTTGGAGGTGCCGCCAATTGTAACTGGTGTTGATTTTTGTCCGTGATTGCGGGTGGAGGTGGAAGGTGGATCTCACTCCTTGGCCCCTGGGGGTTCCTGTTTATTGCCTGCGCGTTAGTATGCCCTGCGTATCTATGCAGTGCTAGGAAAGTTCGGCAGTCCGTCTGCAGATGCCCTGACTGCCTCTTCCCATTATTATCGAGGAAAAAGTTCATTTGGCATGATCCGTTCAAGAGATCCTCGGGTGATACATATGGCATATGGAACCTTGGCCCATTATTTTGTCTGCTGGGATGGGGAGCGTCCCTTTGATCGTTGCGCTGCTCGTTACATCTCTGGTAATCGTCTCGATTGTTATTTCCACCAGTTACTCAGAAGCCTGCCGATATTTGGCCAGGACCGTCGTAATCTGAAAACTGTCGAGAGAACTGTCGTCTATTTTGATTATTTCGGTTGCGGTCGTCCTCAGGTGACCTATGTCGCTTGTTATGAACAACATCTTCTCCATCCGCCCAGCGATTCGCTATTTCCATGAGCGCTGCTATTGTCTTCGGATTAGTCCTTCCCAAATCCTCGACTAAGTTCTTTCTTCGGATTCCAGCAACAAACGCATCTATTGCTCTTTCGTCAGATATATTTTCTACCGAGTTTTTGATGATGTTTTACCTCTGAATATACGTCCTCATTGGTTCATCTTACTTTTGCCTGCAGGCCCTCAGCTGTTCTAATGACGCGGGTTTCTTGCATGTGGATAGGAAATTCTTCACAAATATGTCCTCGAAAGTTTCCCAGCTGATGATGGATCCAGGCGGTAGCTTTTTTATCCATGACTGTGCCGCTCCACTTAGGTGCACTTGGATGATCTGCATGGTCATTTTTTTAGTTCCACCCGTCAACTTCACCATCTCCAGGTAGTCGACTAACCAGTCCTCAGGATCTTGCAGGCCATCGAACTTCTTTTAGTTGTCGGGCAACTTAAACCCAGATGGAACCCGAGTTTTATGAACTCGTCGGGTGAAACATGGGAGCCCGCACATATCCTCCTCATCGACCTCTAGTGAATGGCGACGTTCTCTCCTTTCTTGCCGCACTCTATCGACCCGCGCCTGTGTCGCTGTATCTCTCGCAACACTCGTTCTTGGAGGGTCTTGCACTACCACTGTAGGTCGTGGACTATTTTGCCTTGGAGTACCTTCGGGAGGTGTACTTGTACCTGCGAACGCTGTTCCCATGGCTCCAACTCCTGTCATGGCCATATTGTACAATGCTTCTCTTGGATCTCCGGGAGGTGGCCTGGATGCCAATATGAAAGCCTGGGTCACCACATATCCAGCTTCTGGTGTCTTGGGATTAATATTTTCCCTTGTGTCTATCGACAAAAAGGACATGTCGAGGTTTTGGACCAGATTATCCCTCTAGCCTTTAGGTATATGCTGCATCCGCGACCTTTCCCTATTGCGAGCTGCTCTGTGACTATCTCCTCCCGAAGTACCTGATTGTCGACTGAACTCCGCTCTTCGCCTGCTCGACGTGGAGGTTGCCGCTTTTCTCTTCTCAAGTATCTCCCTTTCTTTCTCTATTTCTCGGCGAGCACGCGTGAGCCTGTATTGGAATGCTTGCAACTCCTCCACCGTAGCGGCTGTGTTCAATGGATCTGTACCGTTCAAGGCCGTTGTCGCTCTATCCCATGCTGCTTGCGAGAGTTGCACTCTGTGGCGCGTTGTAGGCCCGACATATTTGATGCCTAAACCTTGCGTAAGATCAGCGGGATCGATGTATGGGTTTCCCAAATCATCAAAAGCCTCTGATGTTTCGTCCTCGGGACGACTTGACTCACCAATCACGTAGACTTG